>NC_133208.1:20956973-21039473 GCF_958299795.1 Porites lutea
ACTTCACATTCGAGTCGAAGCTTGGGTGGCACAGGTTATTTCTTACGGTGGAATCGACGAGGGAAATTCGAGCACTAGTTGTAGTGTTTGAATTGTTGGAAGAAATGGTCGCATGGGGATGTAGGAATGGTAGGTTTAACGAACAATTTCAAATTTTGCCCCTTGAATTGAACGTGAAGTTCATTTGAATGCTTTCGTATGTATTTCTGACGGTTTTAGATCTACCTGCTCAATTTATATCTGCTACGCGTCATGTTGACAAGTCCCTCAAAATGGCGGCAAAACATGGAGATTGCCGAAAATTAGGTAAGTTCACGGAGTTATAAAGTTTTAGCAAAGGTCGGGCCGCAAAGTTTTTTCCTGTAGTCACCTTTTCTATGGCACCTACTTCCTAGCTATATTAGTCGGATCAGTTAAGAACGCCTCACTTTTTCAAAAATGTACCTTGAATTTGATCAGTTTTCGCGTGTGTGACTTAAGCGAACCGATAAGGTGTCGTTCAAGTCTTCCTGTTTGCTTGATTGAAACGTGATGTTCACGAAAGTCGCCTTGTTGGATAAGATAGAGTTAATATACATGGCTGTGGTATTTGTTTTTTGCTGATTCCCGTAGTCTGTTATAAATTGTCCGGCAAAGTTGCCTCAAATTAACGTCTTGAAAAGTGTCACGACAGGCCTTCGCTCGAGTGAAATTTAATTTCCGTAAAACTCTTAAAAATAAAGAGATCCGATCAAAAGGATTGTGGTTTTAGTATAGGTACATGAATGTCTTACAACACACAAGAAATGAGCTAAATCTGTGTCTCAAGCAAAATCGACCGGACCGCTCTTACAGAGACACTCTCTTAAATCTCTGAGGTTCCTTAATTGTCCGACCAGACCGCGTGGTAGTAACCGTAGACATTCCGGTTGGCGGTGTTACAGGATTCTCGTGGGCCACTCTAACAGAGGATGGCTCAACTTCCGTGTCTGTCAGGTCCTCATCATTCGAGACTTCCGGTGTAGGGGTGATTTCTGGGATCTGAGACTCTTCAGTTCTTAATAAATGTCGACGGTTTCTTCGGTACTCTCCAAGCTCTGTTTCAACCTTATAAGATCTAGGTGAAGGAAGAACCTGTGTAACTCTAGCAGGTTTCCACTTGTTGCCTTCTCTAACTCTTACAACCTCACCATCCCTCAAAGGGGGCAGTTCCTTTCCTTTTCTGTCATGCTGCAGCTTCTGCTTTCTCTACCTTTCTTTTAACTTAGGGAGGACATCTTCAGGGTCATAGAGTTGAGGTTTCAACAAATCCTCAGTCACTGGAATTGAGGTTCGCAAACGTCTTCCCATTAGCATTTGTGAGGGTGACAGATTAACTTCCTCCAGGGGTGTATTTCGGTAAGAAAGGAGAGCTTTGTATGGGTCACCAGCTTTCTCCAGCATTGCTTTAACGGTCTTGACGGTTCTCTCTGACTGGCCATTGGATTGTGGGTAGCCAGGACTTGAAGTGATGTGTTCAAAACCCCAGTCTTCTGAAAACTTCCTAAATTCTGCAGAGCTGTAACAGGGGCCATTGTCAGAAACGACAACTGAAGGGACTCCATATCTCGCAAACTGGGATTTAAGAGCTGTAATTACTCCGGTGCTTGTCATTGACGGGAGTAAAGTCATTTCTGGCCACTTGGAGTAATAATCGACAGTAACGAGGTAGTTCCGACCATTCTTGTGCAGAATATCTGTGCCAACCTTAGCCCAAGGCAGTGGTGGAATCTCGTGCGACTTCAATGGTTCAGGCTGCTGACTTGGTCGATTTTCTAGACATACAGGACAGTTTTTAATCTTCTCGGTTATCTCCACACTCATCCTGGGCCAGAACAATACGTCCCGCGCTCTCGCTATTGTCTTGTTGATACCCAGGTGTCCCTCATGCAGTTTCTCAAGCATCTCTCCTCTCAAGCTACTTGGTACAACAATCTTTTGTCCCTTAACGATCAGTCCCCGGGCTACTGTTAATTCATCACGGTAATTCCAAAACTCCTGTGCATTGGGTGGGACTTGACCTTTGGAATCTGGCCAACCTGACAAAATAACTTGTTGCAGGTCAGACAAAATCGCATCTTCCTTAGTTGCCTCAGCGAAACGGGCCAACTGGTGGTCAGAGATAACATCCTCTACTAAGTTTATGTCCAATTGCTCAGCATTCGTCAGCTGTTCTTCCAAATGGGCTCGAGACAAAGCATCCGCTAAATGTAAGCTGTCTCCACGCTTGTATACCACATTGATTCCTGGAAAGCGCTGGAGTTGGACCAACATCCGTTGCAGCCGTAAGGGTGCTACGTGTAAGGGCTTCTTCATAATTGCCTCCAAAGGTTTATGATCTGATTCAACGGTGACATCACGACCCACGATGTACTCTGCAAATTTGGCACAGCCAAATACTACTGCCAAAAGTTCCTTTTCAATTTGGGCATACCTTTCTTGAGTGGGCGTGAGTGCCTTTGAGGCATAAGCTATTGGTCGGTCTTCCTGAATCAATGCTGCACCCAGTCCAGTTGAACTGGCATCAACTTGTAGCGTCAGGGATTTCTTTGCATCATAATATCCTAAAATAGGGGCGCAGACAAGCGATTCCTTGATTGCTTTAAAACTAGCTTCCTGCTGCTCTTCCCAGTGCCACTCAACATCTTGGTGTAGTAACTGTCTTAATGGTGCAGTAAGGTCAGACATGTTGGGGATGAATTTACTGACATAGTTGATCATCCCCAACAATCTTTGTACACCAGATTTGTCTGTTGGCCTTGGCATCTCAACTATGGCTCTGACCTTCTCTGGGTCTGTCTTCAAACCGTCATGGGAGAACAAGTGGCCATGGAACTTCACCTCTTCCTGTTGTATGTGGCACTTTGACTTCTTCAATCTGAGATTGTTATCTTTGGCACGCTGCAGAACAGCCCTCAACCGTGTATCATGTTCCGGCCCAGTTCGACCATGTATGATTATGTCATCCATGATGACTTTCACACCCGGCAATCCTTCAAAGACTTGCTCCATTCTTTGTTGGTAAACTTCTGGAGCAGACTTAATCCCCATCGGCATCCTCAGGTATCTATACCTTCCGAAGGGGGTATTAAATGTCAGGAGCTTGCTACTCTCCTCGTCTAACTGGATCTGGTAGAATGCTTTTTCTGCATCCAAAGTTGAAAATAGTGTGGCTCCTGAACAACTAGTTGTGATGTCATCTACCACTGGCAAAGGGTAGTGTTCTCTTTTAATGGCAACATTAAGATCTTTAGGATCTAAGCATACACGAATAGACCCATCCGGTTTATCAACACAAACAAGGCTGCTTACCCAATCGGCAGGTTCATTCAAGGGAACTTTCTCTACAATGCCAACATTCTCCATCCGATCTAACTCTTTCTTCAGTGGGACTCGCTTAGAGTGAGGAACTCGTCTGGGTGGGTGGACCACAGGAGGAACAGAGGGGTCCACACTAATGTGATATTTCCCTGGGAGGCACCCAAGTCCTTGGAATACTTCAGGGAACTCATCAAGAATACTGACACTTTCAATGGCATTTATGCGCTGGATTAGGCCCATATTCTCACAGGATGATCTACCCAGGAGGGGCATGTAATTTCCATCAACCACTTGAAAACATACTTGATACCTTTCCCCACGCACCCAACAAGGCAGCTCACATTTTCCAACAGGTCTAATACAAGTTTTGGAGTAACTTTCTAATCTTGCCGAGGAAGGTTGCAAAGGGTTTGTTGTAATTTTGTCATATGCGGCTTTGGGCAAGACATTGCACTGGGCCCCAGTATCTAGTTTAAAGACTTCTTGAACAGTTCCAAAATTGACAGTTTCAACCCAGTCTTTGTCTCCTGCATTGACTGCTCCAATGAACATAACTTCAGAGTCAGAGTCACAATCATCAAGAGAGTTTACCTGTTTCTTTTGTCCATCTGAGGTACGACACATCCTTGAAAAATGGTTCATTTTCTGGCACTTGTGGCAGCGTCGCCCAGCAGCAGGACATGAATCTCGGGCATGTCGAATACCACAACTCCTACAGGGCATTCCCCATTGAGGCTTCTGTCCTTTGCCGTCTACTACATCCACTTTCTCAACTTTGCTACCCTCTTCTTTTATGCTCTTCATGTGCTGCTTGCTTGTTTCTGCGATGCGAGCTGCTTGCAATGTTTTCTCTAAACTCTGTTCTCTCTCCATCAACCTTTCTTTGGAATGCGGATCCTTAAGCCCCAGGACTAACATGGATGTAATCCAAGATTCTTCTTTATCACCGAGGTCGCTGTTCTTAGCTAGTGTTTTCAATGCGCTACAGAATTCATCGACTGTCTCTCCGTCTTGCTGTTTCCGTTCGATAAACAAATAGCGATTGAAGTGCCTCGAGGTCAGTGGTGCACAATGAGCTTTGAACTTTCCTTCGACGGCCTCAATTTTATCCCGATCATCCTCGGAATCCCACACAAAATTTGAAAAAATTTCCACACATTCCTTGCCAAGCACGTGGAGCAACGTAGCGACTTGAATCTTCTCATCCTTTTGATCGAGTCCGCTCGCAACTTTGTACAGGTCCCATGACATTTTCCAACGCCGCCATGCTTCGGCTTTATTCGTCGCTGTAGACAATATCAAAGCTTCAGGCGGTTTCAGGTGCTCCATCCCACTTCTGACACCATGAAGTGTTCTCCGAGAAGACACAACATACACTCAAGATGGCGGATGCAAATGAACACACTTTATTCCAGTAGGCATGCGCTAAATATAACCGCTGACCTGATGCTACAGACTGGACCGGAAGTTAACTTTGCGTTTGACGTCTGCAAGTTTCTTGAGTTTTTCTGCTTTGTTCTGAGATTGTTTCAAGTTCGATTGTATATATACATCCAGATATTGCCTTGTTGTTTTTGTTTTAACTGAATGGTCACCTCGCGCAGCATTCCATTGTAAACTGGTCCAGTCAACTGGAGGCATCGATTGTACGAGAGCAGCTATCGAGTTTCCTGGCAAAATTGTAGAACATATATTAATTCACTGCTGATCTGAACACCAGCTTTTGTGCACTTTGAACCATTCACTGAAATTTGCTATGTTTTTTTTTTAAAATTAATATTTGGGTTCCTTTCCCAGTTCAAAACAAGTGTATACTTACATCATCACATGTTTCGGCACTTTGTTTAGACTTTGAGATCAGCATAATCCTACAAGCACTACATATATGTGCTCTGTTGTCCAGCTAAAGTCGGGAGATGAAATTTGGATAGCAGCTCGTGCTATGTTAAAGCCGGTCTACTTCACTTTTGTTAACACCATGTTAGAGTTTTTTGCAAACTACACATTTTGTTACATCACGAGCACATTCGCCAAGACCAACAAGCAAAATAATCGCGATGATAGCTTTGAGACGCACCATTTTGATAAAGGCAGACCCTGTGGTGGGCCTCCATGCACATCGCTTGTTCAGCAGTCGCACATGCTCATGCAAAAAAGCCCCCTTTTTCAACAGTCAAAAAAGAACCTGAATACAACTGATTTAATCAGGCTTTACAGTCAACTCTCTCTAAGATGGACACCTTTGGGACCGGCACTAGCTGTCCATCTTAGAGAGATGTCCGTCTTATAGAGAGTTAAATAAAAGGAGTAAAGAAAGGCAGGGACCAACTCTAGGTGTCCGTTTTACAGAGGTGTCCATCTTATAGAGGTGTGTTTGTTAAGAGAGAGTCGACTGTATTGAGTGTGATGCTCTCTCTTAAAGAACTACAGTGTAATCAAGCACACTATAGAACAATTCACAGTAAATAAAGTGGATGCAAATTCATATGATATTCGTTAGACTCCAGAAAAACATGAACGGAAATGGACATGCAAGTGCAGTTTTAGCGATGCATTCATAAGCATAGCATGGTCCTCAATAGAGATGCATATGCATAGCATAAGAGATTATGCGTTAGTGAGGATGGCCTTTAATAACAGAGGCATAAGAATAAAGATATGAATAAAACATAAGCTTACGTTGAGTTGTGGAGAATTGTTTTTGGCTTTGTCAGGTTCCAGTCTGTTAATTAAGATTTCTGTACGGCCCCATTCATATATAAGGCTTGCAGAAAACCATTTCATACTATTTCACACAAATAGCTTATGTGAAGGGAATCAAAACAGAAGACTAAAGCTTACATGTAAGCAGCACGATTAGCAGGATTAGCTCAGTTGGTAGAGCACTTGACTGCAGAGTGGGAAGTCGCGGGTTCAATTCTCGGGACTGGACCAACACTCAGGGTCTTAAAATAACTGAGAAATGAAGGTACTCCCTTTGCACAGCAAATGGCTAGACCTTCGCATGGCTCGGATGACCACGTCAAATGGCGGTCCCGTCTCCCGTAGGACCCGTAGGAGACGTTAAAATAGTGTCCCCAATTAGTAGTTTCGTGCTAAATACATTGATACTCAAATAAAGTGCTTTTTTTCTAAGCTTAAATGCATAAAATATGATCTGAATATGGCTGCATGGAAATCTTTGCTTACCACGTACAGTATATGAGTTTCTTGTTAGCTTTAATCTGTTATAATGCTTCGCTACAGATAAATATCGTACCTCACTGTAAAGACTGGTCCATTTTATGTTTTGATTTAGCCGACGATCTTGTTCCCTGCAAAATTAAGTTCGCAAAAACTCGCCTCGGGTTCGTCACGCAAAAAAGGCATTCCTCTCCAGGAATGATTGCGTGACGAACCCGTAAGAACGTCTGCGTGGGAGCTAGAAAACCATACGATTCAAAAAAGTGTTGTATAATTTGGAAGAAGAAGAACAAAAAAAGGCAATCTATTGATAAATCAAAGCTCCCTTGCAAATATGACTACCTGAAAAGTTCTGATTCTTTTCAAGGAAAACGTCTGCTCAAGTTCGAAAACATCACGGCGCAAAATTTTTAATGTAGGTCATGTACACTGAACTGATATGTCCCAAATTGTGCCCAGACCTCGACCGACGAAAAGTAAATTTTGGTTGCTATCGACTCCATCGTACAGCGACACGGAATTTCATATTGGTTAATTTAACCCTCGGACGTACACGCAAATTCATACCTCCACCGTGGTACAAGGGGGGGGGGGGGGGTTGATGGAACCCCTCCCCAGAGTTATGTTGCAGTATTTCGAAACGATTTTACCTTCAGCGGAAAACCTTTGATCTTCTCAACAAGATGAGGTATATTTTATAGATGGTGGCGCTGCTGGAGGCCTGTGACGTCACTCACAATGGTCGCCATCTTGGCTGCCATCTTGGATTTTACTAAGAATTAGAAATCAGGGGAAAACCGCGAGAAATGGTTATTTTTTGTGCTTAACATGTAAAGTAACACATGAATAAGCACTTTGCATCATTTCATCCACAAGCTTTACTTTTTGTTGAAAGAAGTTGAAAAAACATGCATTTTCACTCAAAAATGGCTTGACCACCTGCTACTTATGACGTCATATCTCGTAACTATAGAAACTTGTCTCAAGATGCGCGCGAGGGATAAACAAACAGCTACCGTGAAAACGTCAGATGCTGATGTTTTATAGTCTTGGAAAAAATAAAAAAAAAACCTCAAAGGCGGGTGGTCACCCACCCCCCACTCCCCCACCCACCCTTTGCACATCATCTAGGCATTCACTGTTCATAAAAACCGGCCCTATCATTATTTGGTTATAACTGATTTCTTAGACGGTTTCCTGCGAATACTCGAGTAATGAATACGATCGACAAAATCAATTAAACAACGAAAAATCGTGCGCTTTGACCGGCAATCACAGATTTTGTTTTAAGACATCCAACATTCGTCACACGTCACACTATGAAGAAAGCATCCGTGTTTCCCAAGACCCAAGTACAGATCTTTTCCACTTGCCAGTACAAAAACTAAAACGATGTAAAACTCCAAAGCCTGATGCAAAGACGGCGCAACCGGGTCTTTAAAGAGGGAGAGGGTCATAGAAGGGTTACAAATACAAGCTTCCTGTCCTTTTTTCTTCAATGAACGTAGCTTCTTAGTCAAAGCCAGTCAATGAAGGGGAATATGCTAATGCTTTGAGCAATAAATAAGTTAGCAAATCTAATCCAAAAGCAATCGGTATAAGAATCGAACATGTGTCTACCTGTAGCCGACATCTAAGCATTCCGCCCCACGCGAGAAAAACAACTTCTGAAACCAGGACTGGGTATGCATGGCCTGGCTGTGCCAGGCTCTTAGATAGTAGGAACGTCGAGAAAATAAGGTCAAGGGGAAATAGGTCGGGCGTGATCTGGGGAAGAGGGCGGCGGTGGAAAAACCTTCTCTCTTCGCAGCCTACGTGCAATTTTCTCATCAGCTTTCACGATCTCTCTGCGCATTACTATCTTGGAGACTAGAACAGGTTACCATTACCAAACAACCCAAATTATAGATCTAAATTAATAACAAAAAATAAAGTAAACCTATTCTAAACATTGTTTTCCTGATTTATATTTTTCGTTTGTTTGTTTTTGTAATGGCTTTGTCCAAGGACAATTGGCACACCTACCCAGCTTACCGTTGCTACGAGCAATTTACATCAGTGCTGGTAAAATTATCAATCTTTCGTAGTTTGATGCTAGCACTGGAAATGCTGATATTCGAGTTTTAGAGCCCATTCTCGGAGCACGTCAAAGCGAAACGAGAAACGAGAAGAAGCGAACATGAACGTGCGCGCGCGACGTTCGCGACACGCCGCTTTAAAATTCACGCTGGCCGTTATGTTTCAAACTCTCGTTTTGATTATCCCAAAAGTTGAAAACTTATGTCCTTTCCAACCTCTTTTGTTTTATGAGGGGAAGGAAAGGTGCAATATTCAGCCAAACTGTCTTTCCTTTAGCTGCCTGCACAAGCCGCTGATGTTCATAACCATTGTGAAGAACACAGAATTCCATATTTTCTGGACAAGATGGTTTAGAATATTTGTCCAAATCTGAACTGATGTTCGATCGGGTCTTGTCCATTTTTAAAACGCACGCAAAATAATGCTTTTCAGCGCAGCTGGTCACGTGCCATCTCTCGTCAGCCGAAAGAATGACGCAAGAGGAGTAAGTGATTGGTTGCCTCAGTTCACCCTCAGCCCAGGTAAGTACAGCTGTTTTCATGAGTTTTGCATTGATTTGATCAGCGCTTGGAATAGCAACTCCACACCATAAATACTTCTTAAAATCCAAAATTGTTTAAGCCTTCTTTGGTCCGTTCCAAAATGGTCCGTAGTTAGTGCTACCGCTTTAAATTCTAATGATCTCGTCACTTTTTCCAGCTGCCGAGCAGCTGTTAAGCTGTGATGCGAAGCCTTTGACATTGAAGCCTTGGGTCCAAAATTGGCTGTGAACATATTGCATCTGGATAAAAAAAAAATACCGTTTTCTTTAGGCGCCGCATCTCTCGTATGCTCGGCCATCCCGAAAATTTAACTTTCAGATCACTTGGTGTCAGCGCCTTATTTAAAAAATAGTCTTCAATAAACTGGTTTATTGTTTATTATTATTCGCCTAACCTCCTTTTTTACCCTTTCGAATGTCGAGAATGATTTGCTTGGTAAGGAAGGGGCATTTTATGTGTTTCGAAACGATAGAAAAAAACATGAAAATAAACGTATGTCACTGCTACCTCAACATTTTATGATATTTTTATAATAAACAATTGAGATCCTTGTTGCTAAAATTATCCTCATTGCATCATTCTTTCTATTTTTAGTATATAATTGATATTTATAGTGTGATGTCATGCTACTAGTTTTAGTCTATGATGCCATACACTGTTCCAGTTTTTAGATTATGATATCAACTTTTTTGATGACCTCAAGGCCTAGGTATTGTGACGTCACTTGCTCATTGCCAACCCAAAATAGATCATGACATCATCCTATCATAATAAGATCATCGGCGTTAATTTATGCCACTCAAGAAGTTAATTAAATCCACAAAAAAGGGGACTAGCCGGTTCCTTATCCACTACTGTCTTCTGATTGGACTAAATCTGCTGCACGAAAGAAAGTGAATAAATCAAAAGCGGTCACACTTTTAGGCTCCTTGCCATAATACGTAAAACCTTAATATCCCTTCGTGCCGATACCACCACCAAGTGAGTACCATTGCTGCTACTACTTTAAATAATTATACTACCACTGCCACTACCACTAAAACTACTACTTATACCTCCTTTACCGCAGTACCACTCCCATTACTACTTCCACTACCACTACCACCACGATAACCGCTAATACCATACCAATGGCAGCAACAACAGTTACAATATAACTAGCACCCTTGAAAAATCTTGTCACTGCTATAAGGAATTGTCGTTGAACCGACAAAAGGGTGTGGTGAAATCTTAGTGCAAACAAAAACATGCAAGCCGTTTCTAAGTGTTTCTGCTATAATGTCATCTTAACAATGGGCAACCAGGTTGAACAACGGGGCCGCATATGTAGCTTTACGTATAATCACTGGATATATTTTTATTAGTTCATTAATGATTAGCTAGTCCTAACGCACAGTTATGACTTAAGAGTGCTTTCACCACTTATGATCCTCCTCCATAAGCGTAGCATTTTCGGCAGGTCTTTTTACAAAATTGAAGAACAAAAGAAATAGAACAGCGTCTATTGTTGGACCACTCTTGGCACTGCGTATCAGACATAATGTTCGTACAAGCTGAAATAAATGAAAGGACAATGTAAAATTAACATTAGGTAACAATACAATACTAGAGACAACTACTACCTAAAATAATATACTATCAACAAATATTTTTCATTTCCCTTTCTTTTTTTTGCTTAACACGTGTAAGTTCATCTATTTACTGTTACAGCTAAAGAACAATATAAACATGTGACCCAGAAAATTTAATCATATTTGTAGTAGATAGTTCAATCTGAAAAAATGGTAAATTCTTTGAATAACTACACACTGTACTCCACAATGTTAACTGCGAACACTCTTATTGGGAACCTTTTCTTGAACAAACAACCAAAAAAGTAGCCTATTGCAACACCAATGTGACAGTTTGTGATTAGGCCATGAGTTTAGCAATTTTCACGCAAAGAACACTGTCAAACCTTTACACGATGGTCTAGGATTGTTCCATAGGCCATCATTGCATTCTTGTGTACTGTCCCCTACCAAGGTGTAAGTTGCGTTGCAGCCATAACTGATCCTCTCACCATGCTTTATCATGTCATCTTTATAATTGATAAAACCTTTCACATAAAAGCCATGTTCTGGTGGTCCGGACACAAGCGTGCAGCGGGCTAAAAAAGATCGATTTCTTTTGTTAACTCTTTCAGCTACTGATCGGGCCATTTCGCGTCAATAAGGAACGATGTATGCATTTCTGAACCGACTTTCGTTTTAGGAATGACAGATCTTTGCACATATACCTCATTTTGGAAATTCCGCTTTTCATTATACTAGGTAGGACGGAATGCTTACTTTCAGAAAGGATAATTTTTTCCCAATAGTTCATGATTCTTGGAGTGGGTAAACTTATACGGAGTTCTTAATTCCCTTTTTCTCTTTTGCTCTTAACTAGAATCTGGTGCTGCAATGCCCGAGTAAGCTAGATAAGGCAGTAACAAACCACCCCTGTATACGATCGATTAAATTTCTATTGCTAAGGGAAAAAGTACGAACAACAAAAACGACAACAATAGAGTTGTCATTTTACAATTTTGGGGCCAGTTTGGTCCCTAGAACGGAACTCGCGCGCTTTCTTCGAGGAATCAGCAACAAGAAAGAATCCTATCGGGGACTCATATTTTTTCGGCTTTGTCCCACGCTCGTGACACGCTGATTATTTCATTTTCACATTCGTTTCACCGAACTTAAAATTGACCATCTTTCATTCTTTCACGACACAGTACGAATCCGACATTGCTGATCCTAGCAGTATGCAGGACGCGTGTCAAATATGAACCTAGTATATGGCCTCGCTTTCCTTGAGTTCTTCGTAGCTCAAGTAGATAGATCGTCCGCCCGGTGTTTGGGAGGTCATAGGTTCGAATCCTTCGGGTACTCAGATTTTTAATTTCCTTGTCCCACGCTCGTGACATGCTGATTATTTCATTTTCATAAGAAAATCGTACCTTTACATTCCGGTATCGGGGAATCCCATTTTCGGTTAACACAACGCAGTTTGGCTTTCCCAAACAAATCGTAGTTTCTGGGGCAGGAAAATGTAACCTCGTCTCCATGGAGATAACGGCTTCCTTGCAATTGAACTGTAGATGAAGTACGGGGTCTTCCGCATACACCTACATTTATTTGTACGAAACAGGTAATCAGATCTTTTTTTACTTACTGAATTTTACCAGAGCAGCAGCAATTATTAATAACATTGGCATTTTTCATCCTCAAAGCAATAGATGTTTTCGCGGATTTGTCAACTTTTGACATGGACAAGTTTAGGAAAATCCGTCGAAACCACTGGAAAGAGCGCTTTACAGCGAAATTCGTTGTATCCAAGCTATCGCGCTGTACGGTTTGCAAATTTTGGGTTGTTCTGTTGCGTCAATCATCTTAGCGGACCTCTTAGGAAACACATGTTTACTTGCACGAGTTCAAAAGGTTATGGCTTTTGATTCGTGATTGGTGGTTTTCTATCCGTTTTGTTTGTTTCGTGTTTCAAGGCTCGTTGCTTTGTGATATATAATCGACTAGATAAGTTTGCTTCTCAGATTTTTCGGATCTTTCTTATTCTTGTCACTTGCAAGAACAAAGCAACGTCTGCCTCCTTCCTCCGACAAAAAATCCACTCTCCATCGCGATTTCCTTCGCTACTATTGAGCAGTCTAGAGTCATTCTCAGCCGAGCTGGGTGATAGAGCATGTTACCCTGATTGTGACTTGCATACCCCGCCTTTACTAAAATGATTGACGGAACAGATAAACCCAAAATCCCTTCGATGTTTGCAAAAGGCACAGCGCAATACAACGAATTTCGCTATAATATTAGTAAAATAAAATTGCCAAATTTTAAAGTGATATGTCTTAAGCGAGCGACTATATAGCTCGGACAAGTTGCGAAAATTACAAACGTTTGTATGTCGGGGGGCAAGTTTGTGCCACCCCCCCTCCCCCACCACCACCACCACCACTATACAAACGTCTGTGAAATTTCGCGGCTTCGAGTCGCTATATCCTCGTTGCTTTTCAACAAAACACTTTTTAGTACTTTTTAAACTAGACGATTTTACTTAACTTTTTAGGCGCTCTTTTCAATGGTGTGGACGGATTTTCCCTAACTTGTCCACGGTCAAAAGTTGAAAAAAAAAACCGTGAAAAGGTCTATTTTCTTTATACAACATAAGTAATCTGTTTTCTCTCTTAACTGGCTTATAAAATTTTGTATCTTTGTTCAAGAAAGGAAATGTTGACCTTGCTTACCTTTACACAGTGGAACCCAACCATCCCAATTACCATCGTTGCACGTTATGGAGGCAGCCCCGACTCTCTGATATCCACTGAAGCAGTAAAACCTTACAGAGCGTCCGTGTCTGAAATCTCGATTCACCTTCCAGCCATGCCTTGGATCCGTGGGTTCAACACAAGGTGCTTTAGAGGTCAATACAGAAGTCCAATGTTAGAGCGGTTTTCACTTGACTGTCGAATTGGGATTGGTTTTGGTTTTGGTTTTGGTCTTACTACGTCCTTTGGTTGGCTAGTGTATTTACTTTGGTTTTGGTTTTACGACAGTCAAGTGAAAACCGCTCTATATACATTCAAATTCCTTTGTTGCGAACACCACAGGGATCGCGAGAAATTGAGAAAGTTTTTATAGAGGGATGCGAGAGGACGTTCCTCGAATTTTTGCATAAGATAACTGACATGTATTTACATTTACCACAATTTTCACTGAGACGAAAAAGACAATCGTAAATCCGGCAAAAAATTCGTATGCTGTAACACATGGAACTAACGTTTTATAGAGGTGAAAAAATGTTAAAGCCTGTGGCTCTGTGTTCGTTACAATGAGTGTCAAAACAATAAAAGTGTAATTTAACATTGTTGGGATCTAAAAAAACATAATTGGAGGTGGCCTGAAGGGGTTTAAGGCCTGGTTCAAAGGAGTGTTCTGAACATAAGAATGATTGGCAATATCTCTCGCTAGGAGACCTGGAACCAAATGAATTTTTTCCCAAAACTAAATCTTGAGGTTTTCTTATGCCTTGACGTTTAATTATGGTCACATGTCAAGTGACCAAAAATTTAAAATCAAAGAACTTGGCGAATTGGTGGCGAATTTGCTTTGTTTGGATAAATACACTGGCATTTCTGAAAGAGAATAAACATACCAAACTTTCTACATTTGGAATGAATGTACGCGAAGTTTCAAATTAAAGTTTTAAATAACTCAAGATTAATTAAGTTTGGCCATTAAAAATGATATTTTTCTTCATATTTTTTATTGAAGTGCAATGGACGGTCATTCCAAACGTGAAGTGTCAGAAATATTTCGTATGAATAAGAAAAATGTTATTACTCGATTTTAAATTCTTAAACCGACCACCAATTGCACAATAATTTACGATTTTTAGCTAAATGGTCACGCGACATATCATGTGACTTATTAATACTTAAAAATGTTAAGGACGATGACTTCTTTAAGTGTGCTAAATTTTGTTTCAGCGCCATCATGTATGCCGAAGTTAGAGCCAATAATTCATTTTCCACAGGTAAACCCTTTAGTCCCAGGCCTTAAACTGCTTGAGGGAGTCTGTTTAGCGCAAAAATTAGTAACTTTTGCTGAGGGTTCAGTTCAGAAAAATTTTTCTCCCAAGCATCTTATCAAATTTTTTCAGAGAAAAGGAACGAATTCTTGAAACGGTTAGGCTACAGAGCTGTAGCAAGGTTAGATTTATTTGGTGGGAGGGGGCAATCACGAGCGCCAAAGGCGCGAGCTGCTAGGGGGGTCAGGGGGCACGCTCCCTCAGAAGATTTTGACCCCCTTTTGTATTTGTTTTATCATTCTTACCCTCTTTTAATGTTTGATTTGTTATTTTTATGTTTCACTTAATTTGCTGGCGGTTCCCACCGTTTGAATTTTGATAAATTTCGATCATTATACGTTTCTGGGAATTGGCCACCTACCCCTCCCTCAAGCCAACATCAACACTTACTTCTCACTTAGGGCAAAATTTTGGCTCAGGGGAGGGGTAAGTAGGCAGTTTCCAAGTAACGTAACATCCCCGATCATGCCCTAAATTTTGTGACACAGCTCTTTCAAAGTTTATTTACCTTTGCAGCTTGGCTTTGTACTGTTCCATCGACCATCTGTACACTTAATTGCTGCTGCACCCTCCATGACGTGATCTCTGGGACAAGTGAATGTCACTGTGCTGCCATGATGAAAATCGTGATCAATTCTTTTTCCTTGATAAGGGATCCCTGGATCTGAACAAGAGGCTGTTAAAGACAAATTCCAATGAAAGTGAAGGTCAACCGGAATGTAAAATCACTTCTTTGCCTGAGGTCGGGAAATTAGAAGGAGTATCATTCCTTCAAAATATTTCAACGTTTCTTTTTTTGAAGCTTAATGTGGCTGATGTTCCATTGACAGAAAACTTGTCCCTAGATTTTCTAGGAATGCAACTGTGCCCATGTTTGACGAATGCCGTAACATGTTGAAGTGTTTAGGTTCCCTACTCTCACACGCCTTTCCTGTTGCTTAAACCCCATTAACCTGTTCCTGGCATTTAGATTGGGGGACGCGCAAACGGCGAGGGGGTGGGGTCTCTCCCTCTCTCTCCCTTCTTATTTTGTTCTCGCTCTTTTACTTCGCACCACAATCCACTATCTAGGAACTGAGATAAACCCCCCATAAATGAAGCATTATACGTTTCTGGGAAACTGCCCACCTACCCCTCCTCTAAGTGTGACCGAGCTGCGCGAGTAGTGGAGGTAGCGAATGATAACCAATGAAAGACAAAATGTGTACAAAACAAACAAGAATTTAATGGCCAATTAGAGGAAAAAAAAATACAACATTTAAAAACACTAGAAAAACGAATAAAGCAACAAAAAGGGAAAGAAAAGGGGCGATGAAAAGGGCAATAGCGCCACTCCAGCGAGGGGAGAACTCTACAAAACTATGTCCTACGGCTTGACTAGTGAACGCGGCAACTGGAACTGTACTAATGCGTAGAAACGCTACGTGCAGGCGTATTTATATCGCGCTGAACACAAACAGCTCGCATCCTGTTATTAGCAATACGATTGGACAACTATAGCTAGGTAAGCCACAAAACAGTGAAGTCTTCCTTTTGGCAATACGCCTGTTTGTAAAACACTGTTATCGCTTTACCGCAGAGTACATACGTGTTCTGTTAATATAATAGGAGGAAACAAATGGAGAGTTTCGAGGTTAACTACAGCAATGGCGGCAAATTAAAGCGGGCTAAAGTCAATTAATTTCTTTCCTGTTTAAGGGTGTTACTGCGGCGAAACCACAGAGCTAGATAAAACACGGCTAACCACAAAGCAAAACTACAGAAACGCGTGCCGTGGGAAAACGATAAACAGAACCGCAAAAACTAATACCGAAAAGAAAATGCTTTGTGAGCTAATTATCGAGCTCGGTTACATAAGCATCATTTTGCCCCAGGTGAGAAGTAAGTGTTAATGTTGGCTTAAGGGAGGGGTAGGTAGGTAGTTTCCCAGAAACGTATTATGATCAAGGAAAACCTACCTGGTGCAGTGCATCCATAGAGCTCCAGTCTAAGACACGGAACCTTGGGCATTGATGCTGGATGCAACACAAATGGATCTTGTGCATAAATACGAACGGAACGTGTTCTTATAGGTGAATTCAGCTCGTTTCTCTTGGCGCTGTTTGCGTTACTGTTACCAGGCAGGCCCTACATTAGGAGTATACGGAACTTTACCTCGGGTCGACCTCTTCCATTTCCCTTTTGTAAACGGTCGTTGCCAAGCATTGGTAATCACCCCTTTGGTCATGGTAGATGCGTAATACATATTTTGGCCTCTGGGCAGGGGCGAGTTTATATAAATACAACAAGGCCAAAAAAAAAAAAAAAAAACATACACACACACCTTTTTAATTAGTCTTTGAAAGAAATAAGTTAGTAAATTTAATAAAGTTATATGCCCTGGACAGGAGCAAGTTATAGCGAGACAGAAAAAAGATACAAATTAAAGCCCTAGTTTAATTTACGAATATTACGCTATAGAATTACCTAATAAGAATGAATCAATTATGAAGTACAACTAATTTTTTTATGTACTTAAATTTTTCAAATTAATATATTGGCTGGTCGGCGTGGTATTATAATTAAAAGTATGAGAGACCCCGGTCCGATTCTAGGATGTGAATTTATTTCTTTTTAGTTGAAAAACGCTTTCACTGACCTTTCACTGGTGAAAGGTTTTATGTGTGTGTTAAAAATGCCAACGACCGTTTACCAAATTTTCTAAAAGATGAATACCTCATAAGCCTATGATTTCAATTTTGAGACAACTTTTGAACATGTTTTCAGTCATAAATTTATAATTTTAAATCAATGGTTGTGATATATAATCAATCAAATAGCCTACCATCTTCATCTTCGTCATCATCATCATCATCATCATCATTATTATTTTTAATATCATTATTATTATTATTATTATTATGCAAACATCGCCCCATACTGTCCCGACGATATCTATCTTTGAGACTGAGTTGGATGCATCTTATACCTCATTGTGAAGTATCCATTTTCCTCGTTTTAAGTACCAAACATCATATCTTCTTGACCAACTGGAATCATAACGACTTCCCTGAGTTTCTATCGCAGTAATTAACGTTTTCTCCGCCAGAAGGATTTGAATGTGAGATGAATTATCTCCTGGAGCTGAGCACCAGGCTCTCGGTCCATCCAGTCGTGCATAAGAAGGAGTATGTTCAGCGCTTAAACTGGATGATGATGTGATGCTCTCATCTGGGATCATTTTGTTCCTGTTGCTCATTCCCAGACTGTAGCTGCAGTTCTCTACCAAATCGTAGTCATGAAAGTAAATTAATCTTCAGAAAATCTGAGTTAACCCTCCAAATTGTCTGTGACCATTAGAATTAACAATAATTGCCGTTTACAAGGAACACGACCGATTAGGGCCAGTTTTAGCCAGGACGGCCCTTAACGGAAGAGGAGGGGCAATCACTGTCCGAAACCAAGCTGTTCAGTTGCCATAAGCATCACCTTCTTTATATTCTTTTGCCTTGTTTGTTTACTTTGGGTTTCGACATAATGGGGCAGTGCCTTCAATAGGAGTAGGTCTAAGAAGCAAAATTGACTTATAGAAAGGCAGATACAACAAGGATGGAACGACGGCCCTCTACCAAGAATAACGCAGGAATAAAGTATCCATAGATGTCCGTAGACCGTAGAAGGCCTAAATGTAATAAACGACCCTAAATGTAATAAAGTCCTAAATGTAATAACAATTTGCCCTAAATGTAATAAACTCTTAAGTTGCGAATTTCAGTAATTACTCGAATGAGCGCCGCCCTCAAATAAGCACCGCGGCGCTTATTGCAAGTAACAAAAATGAACAATATTTAATGCAATATTTCCGCTGAAGAAGGCTGGTATGGCCAGCCGAAAAATTGTTCTAAAACAGTAATGTTTAAGTAATAGAAAACGTTATCCGTGGTTGCATAGCCTGACATAAACACGAGAGCGGTTGGGAGAATTCGTAGCAGTCATGTAAACCCGAGACGAAGTCGAAGAGTTTGCATAACTGTCGAGTATTCTCCCAACCTCTCGAGTGTTTATATCAGGCTATGCAAACACAGGAAGAAAGTTTTCTACTGATTTTATAAAATAACTTTCCCGAGAAAAAACACAAAACTCTTTGTAATGGCACTGATTAAAAGAGAAACTCTCACCAGTCGAGAGGTCTTGTACACGAAGCTTGTACGCGTAATCAGTTCTGGTTTTGCAAAAAAGGTGCTTTCAAAAATAAGGGTTTTCTCGCTTGAAGTGTCAGCTTAAGCAAAAAAAAAATTGACACAGCATGTTTATAAACATTTTCCAAGTTTTAGCCGACGGGGGAATGGGTAAATAAAGTAAATTTGTCGAGTTTTCAGCTAAAAAAACCTTTTTCAAATTCGTGCTTACGTGATAAGCGCGGGAAGAGCAAAACATCTTGAAGCCACAACCATGTTTACATACTCTCATGCAAGAGGCCCACAAGTTTTTTTTATGTATTGTGTTGCTTACAATTAATTTATTTGTAAACGTTAAGTTCCACAGTGCATAAGAAAATGTACCGAATTTACGCGATTTAGCGCCGCGGCGCCTATGAACTTTTCTCCCCCAATTGCGGTGCTTATTTGAGGGCGGCGCTTATTCGAGTAATTACTGTAATTGGCAACATAAGAGTTTATTACATTTAGTGCAAATTGTCATAACATTTAGGACTTTATTACATTTAGGCCTTCTACACGTGTAAGACCGATCATATCACGATGGTTACATACTCCAAGTTTAAACCCAATTTCTACCTTTCTACATGTAGTTCAAGTAGTTCCAAATATAAAACCCAAAACTATCGATAAAAAACGAAGGTAGTAAAAATTAGCTTAGCCTGTAATTTAGTATATTGATCACTGGCATTATATCCATTCTAAGATTCCCTACTAACAATTTTTTAACCCAAAACGAGCTTAACATAATGCGCCACAGATTATTTGGCAATCAGGACAGGGTCAGGACAAATCTTCTTACCATGTGACCACGTGTTTTGAAATAACAAAACTGTGCAAAATACGATGCTTGAAAAGCCTCCCATGGTTACCCCTGTGAACGTACAAAATAATATTTTAAAAACAAGAAAACAAGATGACATATACAACATCACCACAAACTGCTCGGTCCAGTGCCTAAGAGCGTTAAAAACTAGCATCAGTTTGGCGTCTCAAGAGCCTAACAATGTGTTAAGCTTTACGATGCAATTTGACTGTCCTCAAAATATAAAAACATTCTCGGATCAATTAACAGCAAGCGTCGCTATTTTGCGACAATACTAAACCTGCACTAAAGTCCTGGATACGTACAAGTCGAAAAATTATTGAATTATAAAGACCATTTTGTATACTTAATATTGACCCTGAACTGTGTAAGTACTCACCAAAAATACTATTTTCCGAGTTTTGTTCCAGGAAAAACATGTCAATGAAGTCTGAAAAATTGATACTTTAATTTACGTGTTATAATACTAAAGCTATTTTGTCTTTCTCTCGCACTTTAAACCAATCAGTGTCAGAGGATCTCATATCCGCCTGAGCTGAAATGATCAGATTAAAGGATGGGACGTTGACAAGAAAAACAGGATGTGCCCTTTAATATGCCCCGAATTTAGCCCGCGATCATGTCCTCCCTTTTTTCTGTACTTTATCATTGATATCGGTTTTGTTCAGCACTGAATAATTGAAAACAACAAAAAGGTTAGATATGTAATTCACTATAGCCTGGTTAATCCTATTTTGGGTTGATAAATAGTAGTTTGGTCGCTTAATAAGAGAGGTGGTCGCAGAGGTAAAAAAGGTGATTGGTAGGCTTGCACGACTTTTACCTCAAGTTAAAATGCCACTCGTTCCTTTTCTTTTCTGTCTATCGGTTAGAAGTCGACCATTTGACTTTTGAGATGGATATGGGTGATTTGGTTTGGGTAAGAATTGTTTTGGTGATAGAATGGTTACTTTCTTAAGTGGGACTATTGTATAAAGATCAAGGCCATGCTCTACCACTTTTTCTTGATATAAAATCCGACCTGAAAGTTGGGGTTGTAAATAAGCTTGTCTTCCATCGAGAACAGTGAATACTATTACTACAGATAATGTCATTAAATGGCATGCCAGGTCTGTCACACTGCAAGAAAAAAAAATGGGAGTCTCGCTAGGCTAACGTTGTAAAGTGAACTATGAAAAGAAAAATGACTAAGATACAGAACAGTTTAATAAAACATTATTACTATATATTATTACTTGGAAATTGCTGAAACATTTCTAAAGTTTGACTGAAAAAAATTCTGGTACTGTAGAGAGTTTTTTTTTCATTTTTTTTTTCTTCAGTTTTTTCACTGCCAGAACAATGATTTATCACTATAAGAACACTAGTGACATATATACGTATAGCACCCAAAATATAACAACACGCAATAACATATGTATTAAGGCGTTTCTTATAACGTCCGTTTAGAGCATAGTTAAGTTATTATTTACTTCTATCGCGGGAAGTTTTACTTACGCACAAAAAGTGTTGTACATGTTGTTCTTTGTTAGTTGTATTTATTCCCTGAAGAAGGTACGTAAGAGACGAAACGTATCGGAAATAAGCGAAAAAACTTACAACTACAAGAGGTCTTCCTTTGTGCTGCTCTCTAGTCTTCGTTAAAAAATTAAAAAATAAAAATCATACCCTTCTCTTCTCGGAACAAGCCTGCACTGTGTCTACATTTCTGTTCGTATTAAAACGGTTTCAAAGTATCAAGTTGGAGAGAAAAAGCAACTGAAACAAGCTTAAACAATAACATATCAACTAGAGTCTATACTTATCAAACGATATGAATTTTTTAGTGAAATATCAAACTGCTATGAACTGTAGAAAAACGGAAACGAAATACGGAAAAGCTAGTAGGGTGACAGACAGGTATTAAAAAACGGAACTGAATTTAAGTCTCTTCTTACTTAAAGACAACTTTCTGACAATGGGTCGGTAGCTTGTGATAGTTGGTCCAAAAACAGCCTCTGACAAAACATTTTGTTGAGAACAGAAACTTCTTGAACTGGTTGCAAAATCATTGGCTGAAGCAGACCGATGTCCCCATACCGCATTGGCAACCTCCACCTATAAAAATCTTCCTGGCAACCTATGCATGCTGCTAACTGAGCACATACAATCATTTCACGATCATAGGCATGATGCAATGAAGCAGTTTATAGCAGGACATGCATAACCATGTCGGGAAGATCAGTACGAGATAATGACCTGTGCGTCTGGATCTCTAAAGAAATCTTTCTTTTTATAAACTAGCTTTTGTTTTTTTTTCCTGAAGAAGCAAAACTCTTTGTTAGAAGCGTTTAATTAAAAGGAATCCTCTCTACCTGCGAGGTGTTGTACAAAATAGTGTATTTATGCGTGAATAGCGCGCACGCGCTGCAAAAAAATCATGACGTCACAACTGTGGCTGTACACTCTCGCACAAAAACACCTTTAGGGAAATCAAAGCGCGAACCTTACTTTATGATCGGTTGTCTTAATAGAGTGATTTAGCATTAGAACGGGGATTTGGCGCCACGGCTCATGCTTTTAAAAAGCTTTCTGCTATGAAACAAAGTGACCTGACTTCGGCCACGTTTATTGTAGGCCTTCTAAAAAGTCCTCCAAACTCGTGAGTTCAGCAAGTCTACGTTTATTAGAAATCAGCTACTGATTCCAGGGATGATCTTTTTGTATAAACATAAGATCAGGTTATCATTCCAGAGATGATTTTTTTTGTATAAACATAAAATCAAGATATGATTCTAGAGATGATTTTGTGTGTACACATAAAATCAGGTTATGATTTCAGTGGTGATGTTATATGTATACATTAAACCAAGTCATGATTCCAGAGATGATATTATGTGTACACATAAAATCAGGTTATGATTCCAGAGATGATGTTATGTGTTCACATAAAAACAGGTTATGATTCCGGAGATGATGTTATGTGTAGACATAAAATCAGGTTATAATTCCAGAGATGATGTTATGTGTACACATAAAACCAGGTTATGATCCCGGTGTTGATGTCACGCGTACACATAAAATCAGGTTATGATTCCAGAGATGATTCCATGCGTTCACGGCACTTTCATTATCTGATCGGAATCGCAGTCTTGTAATTATCTGGTTGTTTTATGTCCTGCATCTTATCACTCCATTTTTAATCCTTGCAATCCATTGTAACAGACGACGAAAACATTATCAATGCCAAAATATGGTCTTAAATAACAAAACTGGACCATTATTTTTGGATTCAATTGTTGAATTTAATCACTGTTTGCACCGATGGGAGAGACATAGTTGAGAGTGCTGACGAAGGCATGACATTACACTCACTTTTCGGAGGTGTAACCTACTTCGAACTCGTATTTCTTTTAAGCGATTGCTTTACTGTGGTTCCAAAGTCTTGGGCGTAGTTTAAAGCACTAAATGTGTTGTGTAGAAGTGAGAAACCAGTGTAGGCTTTCCACCTCTGTTGTCAGAAGTTTTTTGTACCTCGATACAGATTTTGTCGACATCCTCTTTCGCGGCCCTCAATGCTACCTTTTTTGCAGACGTACTTTTTTCGCGTATTTCAAAAGCCTCATAAAGATATCCAAGAGTTTTAAAAACTGAAACTGCCCTGAAACTGTTTCAGAAAGACCGGTTTTAACACGAGTGTTGGTAACACACGAGCTTTTCTTCTTATTAAAAAAGTCTCAATAGTTAGAGCTCCAACATCAGTTGCAAAAATGATGTCTCGTAAGTACAAATTCCATGTACTTAAAACAAAGATTACTGATTTCTTTGAACCCTCAGAAATTCTTTTTGGCCGAATACAATACTAAGAGTCCACTACAGCTTTTTTATTTGCCTCCACACATGTCCAATACTCTCAACCAGATTCCAGTGGACAAAACCTGGAGTCCGACGGAGTCTAGTCGAAAAATGAAACCGGAAGTACAGTAGAGTCCACTTGAGTTACCGGAAGTTTAGTCATAAGATGAAACCGGAAGTGTAAACAATACTTAGATGAGGGTTGGAAAGTCGTCCGATGGAGTCCATCGGATCCATCGGAAACACACCGATTCCGATGGAATCTCAGGAAGTCTAGTCGTGCCATGAGTCAAATCAAGCGCACATTGCACGTGTAACATAACTCGTTCTTTAAGCCCTAAGTCGAGACTGGCAATTCTAACAGGCAACAGAACTCGCTCTTAAAGCCATGAGTCGAAACAAGCACGGTACCCACGTAACATAACTCGTTTTTTAAACCCTCTCTAACGAATAGAAAATGAAGTTTTCCATCGGAATCTATTCGTGTCCAATGGATCCGATGGACTCCATCGGAACGACTTTCTACCCCCTCATCCAACAAAAGCGGAATTTTTCTAAGTCTCTAACGAATAGAAAATGAAGTTTTCCATCGGAATCTATTCATTTCCAATGGATCCGATGGACTCCATCGGAACGACTTTCTACCCCCTCATCCAACAAAAGCGGAATTTTTCTAAGTCTCTAACGAATAGAAAATGAAGTTTTCCATCGGAATCTATTCGTTTCCAATGGATCCGATGGACTCCATCGGAACGACTTTCTACCCCCTCATCCAACATGAGCGGAATTTTTCTAAGTCTCTCACGAATAGAAAATGAAGTTTTCCATCGGAATCTATTCATTTCCAATGGATCCGATGGACTCCATCGGAACGACTTTCTACCCCCTCATCCAACATGAGCGGAATTTTTCTAAGTCTCTCACGAATAGAAAATGAAGTTTTCCATCGGAATCTATTCATTTCCAATGGATCCGATGGACTCCATCGGAACGACTTTCTACCCCCTCATCCAACATGAGTGGAATCTTTCTAAGTCTCTAACGAATAGAAAATGAAGTTTTCCATCGGAATCTATTCGTGTCCAATGGATCCGATGGACTCCATCGGAACGACTTTCTACCCCCTCATCCAGTATGAGTGAGATTTTTCTAAGTCTCTCACGAATAGAAAAATGTGCTTTTCCATCGGAATCTATTCGTTTCCAATGCATCCGACGGACTTGGTAGGACTTAACACCACTAGACTTCCGGTTTTCCGATGGAAAACAAGGGGATACGACTGGATTCTGGTCGACAGTATTGGACAACCCTCTTTATTTGGGTAGTAATGTTTAACTTGACGATCTTTTGGATCCGTGAAAACAGTATTTTCCTTTTCCGAACACAGAAATCTTGTTAATATTAGAAGACGAATTATTCGTTGGGTTGTCTACAACTAGCTCTTTGACTGACGCTTTCTGGTTGTCGGGTACTGCCCTGGTGCCTTTTGCTCATAGTAATATCAATGTGCCACCGGGTCAACAGCGGGACAAAAAAATGTCAGAAAATAGCATTTCTGTTTAGAAAACTTTCTTGCATCATTAACATTAATATAATATCACTTAACTGTAAACTTTTCATTTATCAGTTAACTACTAATTTCTTGGCCAGTTATCAGTTAAATACTGTTTTTTTTTGGCCAAATATCAGTTAATTGTTAACCCCATTCGCACCCTCCTTTCTCTTTGAACGGAATAACAGAGGGCATTCTAGCGCATAATACGATAATCATGTTAAAGTCAATAGAAAACAACAAACATGTATAATGTTTCTTTCACTCCTGTGTGCAAGATAATATAACCGTAATGTCAGAAAACCGGAAAAGTGGCTTTTAATATTTTGGTGTTCTTTCTGTTCATTCTCGTTTTCCTCGTCATCACGAACATCCAATCAGATTGTTTAATTCTTCTTTAAATCGTTCTTTAAGCCTCTGATTCCAATGTTCTTTGTTCTTTCTCTTTTGTTTCTTTTATGCACTCTACGATATTTGGGTAAACACGTTTTAATAATTGCGTGCATTTTGTCCAACTGTCGCACGGTAAAAAAAGAAAAATTTGGCTTTGTGGTATGCGCAATGCATTTTTTCAAGAAGCCGCCCAGGAAATTTAAGTATTTGATTGAAAGACAGATCTGAAATAAGGTCAAATGACTTACGAGCTTCACTGATTCAGTTGTGTACTCAGAGGATTCGCATAGCCTGCGTAGCAGGCGTCGAAAGGGGTAGGGGATAGGGAGAAAGCAAAAAAGGGATGTGGATTGGGGAGAAAGGGTAAGGGACGCCTGCTATAAGAACCCCACTTTGTTGATTTCTGCGGACGCTGTCGTCCGCAAATTCCTGATTGGCTGAACCGTAATGAGCAACTTATTGGCGTGTTTCCTGGCGTGTATTAGTGAGAGACAAACATGATACAGGCATCTAGCCTGCGTGGCATGCGCAAAAAGGGGAGGGGGAGGGGGAGGGAGAAAAGCACGAAAGAGGGAAAAGTCCCCTACCCCCCTCCCTTTTTCCCTTTTTCCGCAGGCTACAGGCATCAAAGAAACGGTGTTCTGGTGACATAAGCTTTTGAAGATCACGTTAAAATCCGAACTAAAACCTACGGTAATAGCCTGTTTAGTAGACAGAGATGCTCACGAGGTTTTGTATACTGGGTTTGTCCAAACACCGAGCGGTGATTCAAGGCGATTACGATTCTTGTCAGACTTCTGCAATGCCGATATTCACAGGACTGCCTTTTCCGCAAAAACATATACCGTCTTGAATGAACTTCTAAATGGTTTGTAAAGAGAGAGCTGAAGCTTTGGTAAAAACTATCCGCTGAGCTTTTTACCAATTGTTTATAATACTCCTTTCATTATTCACGTCTGAGGCTGGCCACTGTTCTGTTCGTTGTGACCATTGTGTTTGATGAGTTACGACCAAAGGTTTTATGTATTCACACGAAACTGATCATTGTTTCCCGTAGACTGCAAGTAGTAAAAAAGAGTGCTCGTAGTCTTTGTTTGTCGTGTTTGATGCTGGAGCAAAAACTACAAAAATGTTTTATTTTGCTCGATTATGATATATCACTTGAAAAAAGCGTCTCGACTTGACAATTTCCGGTAAACAAAGTAATTAAGTTCGGACCACGCTGAGAAGCGACCCCTACGTGTCTTTGGGACTCACGTATTGACAGTTGACGTTATCGGATTAGTTGAGAAAATGGTGGACGGAATACAAAAACACCGGCTCTTATAGCAGTCGCTCTCTTCCCCTTTCCCCTCTTTCGCGCTTTTCTCCCTCCCCCTCCCCTTCCCTTTTTGCTCTTGCCACGCAGGCTAGACTGATTCGCAATGCATCAGAAACGTCTTTATGACAACTCAGTTATGGACACCAAAAAGAAAAGTCCCCTAGCTAGGAACTCAGAGGGAGAATTTGAAAAGAGGTCCCGTAAATAATTCCAGAAGCGATCTCTTTTGATCTCGTCGGAATTACGACGCGAGTAAGAATTAGGAAGAGCCTGAGTACACTTTTGAAGTACAGCGACAAGTGTTCTCATTGATCCAGTGACTGCCGAAGCCTCTGTAGAAGCACGTAATCCAAACACTAGCGATGTGTTTGAACATCTGTTCATTTTCAAACAGGAAAGAGAGAGGTTCTTTTACTTTCAGCGGTATTGGCAGTAGTACCTTTGAGAGTAAGTTCTGGGTTGTGCTCCTCTACTGGATGAGGAATACACAAAATTATCAGCGACGGGAAACTGGCAGCCACCCTTTATTGACGATAAGCTGTTTTACAAAATACCAAGTTAGTTTCTGAAATTGTTTGAAAGGATAGGAATACGCCATAGTTTTGCTTTCCTCCTAAGTAGAAAAAAAGTTTTCCTATGGGAGGAATAGCTATTCAATAGCTGTTAATCTGTGAATTATCGATGTCAACTGACATCCATACATGAATACTATATCAGTATATAATCACAGCGTATACTCTTGATTGCTCCTCTGCTGGTCTCTTGCATAAGTGGCACGTATTTGTAGCAGTTTTCAAACATACAAGGCTGCAGAAAAATAACTTACTGATAGGGTAGGGTGAAAAGTGTGCTATATTAGACGCTTTCCGAGACTGAACATTGGAAAGGATCACGGCCAATCGAGAAAAGAAAGGAAGCCCTGGAACGTTAAAAATGAAGAGATGTAGTCAAAAAAATAAATAGAAGTGTGTGGTTTGTTAGTGGATTACGCACGCGACTACAACAACAAGCTGTCTTATGACAACCATTATTAATTTTTCAAAAACAGACTTTCAAGGAATTTTACACATGCAAAACTGTAGCAAATATCTGTAGTAATTCTGATCTTGGTTATAATAAGAACGAAATGAGTTTCGTCAGACGTTATTTGGTAACGTACACATGATAATAATCAGATGATTTTCCTAAAACGACGTTGTAAATTTCCATGGTTTCTTCAGCTTGAATAAAATGACGTTTGAACAAGAGTCTAGCTCATTGTTAGAAAAAAGTTACAAGTTTTGCCGTATATTTCTATTTATGGAAATAAAATAGAATAACTTCCAACTTCTTTCCACTTTTAGTAGGAAAGAAAATAAGGTATTTTGCAGTAAAAGACATTTTCCATCCTTTGGTTCAGAGCAAGAAACCTGGTAATCATTTAATAACATCTTGTTTTTGTGACATGTCTCATTTGGCAAAAAATGGAAAAAATAACGTGCATTTTGTTCTTCTGCTGACAGTAATACTGCTAACTCGTATTAATGACCTCATGTTCACCAGATTCTCATGTTTTGTTGGCAATTTTATCCCCTAATTGTCGAATTTGTGCCATAATTCCCCGTTTTAAAATATTTCACTTGGCATTAGAACGGGTTAGAAACTGTTTAGGACATTTCTGAAGCAACAGTATGTTACCGTCTTTAGAAGAAATCTGCAACAATCGCCATAGAAACTGTTTCAGTCGGAAATTTCTGAAGCAACATTTTGTGACCGTCTTTAAGAGAAATCTAGCAAAACCTTTATAAATATTGTTTTGAAATTTCTGAAGAAACATTTTGTGACCCTCTATAAAAAAGTTCTGCATGAACCCATTAATAAAAAGTGTTTTGGAAGTTTGTGAAACACATTTAGTGACCCGAATCTCTTCAGTTTTTTTAGACTTAACAATTTGTTAAAAGCGCTTCCGGCAACATGAAACAGTCCCTTCTTGCCCATAAGCAAGTTCGATCATTGCATACAAAAGTCAAGGTGAAAAGAGACTATGGTTTAAATTCCTTGTATTTAAGGTATTTTGCTGAGTAATGGTAAATTTTGTGTTAACGTTACGATTTGACGATTGATATCAACTGAAATCCACTCACCCACGGTTGGATAGCCCGACGGCTATTCCAATACTATCTTATCCAACTCGCGTTCGTCGAGTAAGTAGAACCACCGCTAATCAGTGGGTTTTATTAGAGTCGTGACTAGTTGACATCTGTATTGACTTCTATGGATATACATACATAAAAAACTGGCAAACATATTTACTGTGGATACGTTTGCCGCTTGCCTTAGACTATATAAAGCGGTTCGAGGGTTAGTCCGTTTAAAGCACTTCCCTACTGGAATGCACGTCTAAAACTATCGCATCATAAATTTGACTTTAATCTTTATGGTGACTGAGGTGTCCCCAATTAGCTTGTAAAACCCTAATACCCCTTACACTAAATAACTACCACCACTGCAGACTTGAGTACTAGTATTGCAGCTACCATACTACTACTACCACTACCACAACCACTACCAAAACCACCAGCAACAGCACCACCACCACTACAGCACCACTACCACTATTACCGCTATCACTTCCACTACCACTGCCACTGCCACTACCACTCAGTCCACCTGCACCTGCTCTTCCACTTCGACCACCTCTATCATTTCCACTGTCACTATAACTACTACGATCACTTCCACAGCCACTGCCATTACCCCTTCCACTACGACTTCTGCTAAGGTAACCACAAAATCGCGGCACTGCACTTAAAAAAGGAATCGCTGTTAACTGAACACTTGAACGGAATAAAGATTTCAAGAAGTTTTATCGCTAAAGGAACAAATATAAGCTATGATTGCCGCAACGTTTTTGCAACAACAGAAATATATTATACGTATACATGATTATATATTTTTAGTTCAGTAATTGCTGGCTACTTTCTGCGCGCAATTGCTTCTCGATGTGACTGAAGTCCTTTTTTTTAGCCATAATCTTGTCCATGGGCTTTTTAATAACAATTGCGACAAGTCTTTCTACAAAAGTGAGCCACGAAGTAAATACAGCAGCGTCTGTTGTTGGACCACTCTTGGCACTGGGTGTCAGACATAATATTCGTACAAGCTGAAATAAATAAAAGAACAATGTAAATACAATTCATCAACCAGAATTCGATTGTTGAATCGAAGATTGATTTAATTTTTAATTTTTCGACTGAAGAACGTAATATTGACTGAAACCAACAATGAAGTCAACGTTTTTTCCTGGGCTAGGAATGCTTGAATGGGTCTCACTGTGAACAGAAAGCACGAGGTATCCTTGTTTGATTGGTGGACTTGTTGAATGGAGCAAGAGAGCTTTTTTTTGTTTTCCCAGTTTAGAGCACGGGATGTTCTCAAGGGAATTTCCTTTTTGTCTTTTTATAAATTATGCATACATATGCACGTGGATAGGGCGGTTCTTTGGGGTACTATACCACGTGGTCTGAAATGGAAAAACTAAAACATAAAAGCTAAATTAGGTCTGTTCGGCTGGTTTATTACCCTTCTACCATCATGTGGTAGGATGATTCGAAGTGGAGATGTAGTTTTTGTTCTTTTGTGTGTAAACGCGTAACGTTTGCTAGCCCAACGAGTCCATTAATCGAACAACAACTCAGCAGCCATTCTGACAAAATAAGGATATGATCCACAATGATATAAAAAAAATTATCTGTGACAGTATTATGACCAAAGAAGGACATAACCTCTACAAGTTACCCAGTATCAAGTCATTATTTAATCGTAATTAAACTATCTTATACTTAAAGCCTTCGATAGTTCTGTTGATCCAATCAAGAAATGGATATTCTGTGGTGTACTATCCGTACTTATCCCTTTGAGCGCACCCCTCGCCCCAGCTGACAATACCAATGACTAACCGACGCATTTACCGTCCTCTTCTGATTTCGCGAACAAATGGTCCTCCACTGTCCCTTTGACATGTGTCGCTCTTTCCTTTGCCGTCTCCCGCGCAAAATGTAATAGTGGCGTTGTAGCTTATTGTTGTTTTATTTGTGCAAAGCGGGTTGCTTTGAATTTGTAAAACGGTATGACGAAGTATTTTGGATGAATCTTGAGGGCTGGGGCGCTCTCCAAGTCTGAGGGCTCGTGTTGCTCCCCCGACGGGGTACTGCCATATATGGGCTATATAGGTATGTGCCGCTGTGAAGGGTATGGTTTTCAAGCAGTTTACTCTAGGATAGGGTATATAAATCAGAGCGTTTGGCTCTAGAATAGGGTATCATTTTTCAGGAAACTGATCAGTTGGTTGAAGATTTTATCTAGACTAGGTACACAGCTACTCTAGGATAGGGGGATTTGGGGAGGTTACTTTAGTATAGGGTAGCAAAATTCAGCTGAACTAGCTCTGGTAAAGGTTAAGGGTTCCAGGCTCCCAGCGGCACATCCCCACCCAGAAATTCCTAAAGTGCCCCCCCCCCCGGGGTTGCTCGCCACCCGCCCACCGTAACGTACGTCGTAGGAATAGCCTGATCCCCTTCATTTTTGTTCGGTAGGCAAACTGTTTGTACAAAAGCGTTAAATCTTACACCACGGCTAAGTCTTATTAGAGTAATGTCAAAGTCCCAGACGAGTCCTTCCGTGAATTTGTCATGAACCCAAATTTTGTTTGGAACTACTTTCCTGTTGCGATGCTTCGTTGCTGGTCAGGTTATGATCGCCTGCTTTAATAAGATACCTAAGAGATAGTTAAGGTTAGTATTACGAATAACAAAGGCCGAAGCTTTCGAAAACTGGTTAACTAGCAGTTTTCAAAATGACTGCCAGATTTGTTGATGTTTCGGAGTCAGAAATTGATCAATAATTTTATTTTCTTGAATAATCATTAATGTAAATATACTAAAACAATTAGTCGCCTGAGGCGACTAATTGTTAAATAAAATAACTTTAGTACAGCGGAGTCTTTTATGTAAAAAATGTAGTTTAAGTGACGTGATCAAGTCATGTCTTCGCTCTAAAGCCAATCATGACTCACGATTTAGGAGGGCCGAACTTTCTCAAAACTCAGTTCAGTCAAACAGCAAACAGCAGCACTTCAAAACACGAGTTTTTGCACTCATTACATGATAACTTATGAAAGCTGTTTTACAGGAAAAGTCAACACATATTCATGCGAACATACAATGAAAGAATACGCTCATGGTGTGTTTACTACAGAATTAGAAAATTGAACGTCAAACTTTACTCAGCTGTGTTTTGTTGCGTCGATCCGTAATTTCGTGCTTACAGACGGAACTGGCAGCTATTGTAATAGAGGACTTCATTCACTTTTGCAAGCAGCAGTGATTTAAGTTATTTTTTCTGGACTTTCTCATGATCAGGAAATACTATTGAAACGACGTGGCTGCATCTGCGAAGTTGTCGCATGTAACTAATTTGTACGTACATAGGTGGCCCAAGCGTAATATGAGAGTTTGTATGGAAAAAAGAATTCATGTTTTATAGGAAATGAAACGTAGATGAAATAAATGAACTAAAAGCGATACAAGTTATCAATAAAGGGTAAATATTGTTACCTGGTGTCGTTGTCTTTGTTTTCACGAAGTTTCAGCGCGATTTGAGTACTTTTACATCATCTGACGTGACAGTGTAATAATAAGAGACAAGGTCGGATAGAATCGCTCGATCGACCTTCAGAGCTGCTCAGAATCAGCTCCAAATTTCACGCAAAAAAAAAAACACAATTATTGTGAACCACCGAATCCACAATGTGATGCCTTAAGATCACCTTTCTGTAATTTGTTCCAGTAAACCTTGCGTCTGGATTGCATAATTCGATCGAAAAGATCAACTACAGCTCAAAAATCGGCGCCATTTATCCGTGACAGTAAAAGTGTAGCATTTCAACCGTTTCGTCGCTCGGCAGTGACTGGGCGCTAGCGTCAAATAATATTTAACAACTATTCCACAAGACCGAATGGGCTCTGAGAGACCGAAGAGCCGAATGGGCTATAGCCTCAGAGGCCATGAGGGCGACAGGAATAATTGTTTTAGTAAAATCCAACTGGTTGGTCAAAAATATCCAGACGAAACAACTTTAGCTAGTTAAAGCTGGACTATTATCCTTTTTGGCCTCCAAAAAGCCGGTGATTTTCGCTACTAGTGGGCTATAACACATAGCCTAGTAGTAGCTCAACCAATCAGAACGCAGCATTGATAATAGACCACTAGTTGAATTTTACTAAATAGATTTAGCCAGGGCTAAAAGCGACGCTATCGATAATATTCAAAGTTTGTTCAAACAAAATATAGAATCGTGTAATGCTAAGCGGCTAAGGCAACGCCGGAGAACGGTGGAAAACAACAATAGGTCTCATAACAAAAAAACAACTTTGCACGTGCAGCACACTTTTTTTGTACATTTCTTTGCCGTTGTTTTGCAAGACTACAATGTGAAACTTCCAGAAACTTCTTTGTTACACGTTTTTTGCAGGAAACGTCGTACGTCAGTCTTGGTCACTATTTTTTCACTGCCGCTCATTTTCACCTTGCATTGGTGGCTGCTAGTATTTCTCATTTTGTCACCGCCGCTACAAAGTTTTCATGTTGTTCTTCCAACAAAAAAAATGTCTCCTTTGTATTTTTTCTCGTTGAGCTTTGCTGGCCTGCCGCCTACTTTCTCTTTTTCTCTGTCTTTCTCTTGCTCTGTATTCCAAATTTGTGGACATGACAATTAATCTATTAAGCTTAATACTTTAGACACCACGGATACAGAAACAATCTCCGCTGTCCGTTTTCGTCTTTATTGACTCTTTATAGTTGCCTCTGCTTTACAAAACGCCGGTGGCTATGAGATTTCCCGCCAAAGTAACCTCGAGTTGCATTTGGGTTACCATACCTCGTGATTGAGTTATTTTACATTGGTATGCCTGTGGTGCGGTGTACGGTGTACGGTCACGTGATTACCAGATTTTCCAGGATGGGTAGATTTAACTCACTAGAACAGGGTGATATTCCTTCGTTAAGTCAAATTTCTACGCACCCATCTCCCACTGGCCAGCAAGGTTTACTGGAACGGATTGCAGAACGGTGATCTTGAGGTATCATATTGTGGATTCGGTGGTGCAAAATGAAACTGTGTTTGTTTTTTCGCGTGAAATTTAGAGCTGATTCTGAGCAGCTCTGAAGGTCGATCGAACAATTCTGTCCTACCTTGTCTTTTATTATTGCACTGTCAGGTCAGATGATGTAAAAGCACTCAAATCGCGCTGAAACTTCGCAAAAAACAAAGACAACGACACCGGGTAACAATATTTACACTTTACTGATAACTCGATGGCTTTTAAATCATTTATTTCATCTAAGTTTCATTTCCCATACAAACTCTCATATTACGCTTGGGCCGCCTGTGGTACGTACAGCGACCGATGGAAATATGTTAGTGGTAGCTCTAAATTTGGAGAAAGGTTTCTTTGCCGTAGCCACATATTGGCGTTAATATTTGTCGATTTGGCGAGACAGGCGGTTTGAAGAAGGTTGTGGCATCGATATTACCGAATGATTTATGCAAATGTTGGAAAAAACCAGCGCGAAATTCTGACATCTTTCATCATCGTTTTCAGCTTGTTTACAACTTGCAGCGGCCAATTTTGTACCAGAACTTGATCAGCCTCGATCAGATCTCTCTTAGGAACAATTTCTTTCATTCAGGAAATTAATTTTGACATACAATAGTTCAAGAATGCTAAAACTATCCGTTTTGTTGCTGGTTGGCACATGGTTAGAGACATTCTACACCAGAAATTCACAGTTGTTATCTTCAGGCTCTGCGATTTTTGGCATCTTCGTGAACTGTAAACTTCTTTCCAGCCATGCACTTTATAACTTTTAAAGCTATGGCAGTAGCGAATTGTGACGCACAGTAATAAAATGTGAAAACCAAAGCTTTTAAATATTAAGAAGGTCTTGGTAAGTAAATTGTTTTGTTTTTGAGCCTTTCTAAAATCGTTGTTTGCAGATCAATAGCCGGTTTTGTGTATGGCTAGTGGTCTGGATGCCTTTTTCTATGGGTTTACTGGTGTTTTTGACCAATCAGATCGTTCGTTCGATCTCAATTATTTTCTAAATAGCGTTAGCCACCTTTTGAACAACTGGGGCCAGGAGTGAATTATATGATTTAAACGATACACTATACACACAACAGTATCCTCAAGTGAGTCGGAATCATTTCTTATACCTGGCTTATATGGCTTTTTTTTAGTGTTTTTGTCTAGTGTATTATCGAAAAAAGGTAGTGAAATAAACTTGGACTGCAAAGTCTTATAGACACTCACCGATTTGGATTCCCATGAAGCAGTCTCTTGGTTCAAGAATCGTAAAAGCAATACGCAGCAGTCAATACCCATCGATCAGATATAAGAGCTCCACCTCATGAAAATGATGGAACTAAATGAAATGGGTATGGTTTGAAAACGGAGGGAAGCAGGATAAAAATAACTTTCGTCGCGCGCGGCTGACAGCCCCGCTGTAACTCGAAGCCAACCTCGTCCCCAGGGCTTTTCCATTAGAAAATGAGAGGAGCGGGAAAAGGGAGAAGGCCTGGGCTCAAACCCAGGGTAACTAAAAGTTCGTGCTAACTCTTACTAATGTTGGCTCTATACTGTTGCTGTAATTTTACCCTTGATAACCAGAACCCTCGCTAACTCAAGCCTTATAAGTTATGGCCCGTCCTTTGATGTTAGACCACCCGGGAAGAAAATGTTTTTCCTAATCAGGTTATCTTCTTTCAGCCTTAGCTACCTTTAAAACATGAAGCAGAAAGATCTATTAATATTTGAGAATATTTTCTTTTAATTAAAAAAGAAGAAGAAATGTAAATGGCTCCTGTGACTTATTTTTGAAAATTACTCTTTAACGGTAGATCTTATTGTCAAGCTGCCACTCAGGACAGATTTCTAAAAGGGCGAAACCTGTTGGATAAAGCGGGCGAACCCGAGCGGTCAGGCTCGGCCCATCTTGCCCGCCGGGTGGTTAAAAAAACACAGCAGGACACAGGATTCGCTTCTTCTTGCGGGATTGCGGGTTCTTCGAGCCAGCCATGTAAGATTATTTAAAAAATGTTAAATTAAATGAGTCATTTATTTATCGCCTCCGTGGATAACGTACAATCCAATCTGCCAAGCCCATATCCCTCTTCTGGAGTGTACTCCACCAACAATTCTGAACTTAGAGTTTATAAGGCACTGTAGAGGTTTGCCGTCGTCCCTAAAACGTAAGTATAAAACTATACTTTTTGCGTGTAAATCACTCTTTTTCCCCCTTGATCAGATGCTGTTCGTTCCCTTACGGTCTATGTTTACTCGTACACTCTAGGTTGCACTATAGGATAAATGTTCATTTTTTCGTACTAAAATTTAATAATTTCCCGTCTTGTTTTTAGCCGCTAGTAAAGGCAACTATTTTCCAGTGGGCCGGGCTCTGGAAAATGATGTGGCTATGAGGAGCCCTGAGAGAGGACAAATTTGGGAGAACATTACAGCAGCACTGAATTCTATTCTGCAGCCGAAATTTAGCGTAACTGCAAGTCAAGAGATGTGCGCGACGAAGAGAAAGCCTCCAAAATTGAATAATCCAGGTCGTAAAGAACAATAAATTCGCCATCGTCGATTAAACCATCGTCATAGCGTATAAGATGCAATAGGCCAGTTGCACTAAGAGGTCACGTGACCAATGCTTCCTTTAAACGATCAGTTGGACTCTTGCTGCTGCCAAAAATTGACAGAGCACATAAAAATCATCTTACACCCGAAATTTGAGAGGAAACGCATTTAAGGGAGATATTTTATAGCACCTGATTTTTCAACAAAGTAGTATGATTTGCATTGGCCGCCATGTTGGAGGGCATACTCTTGCCCTCCAACATGGCGGCCAAAACTACTTTTTGCTTATATCTTGTTAAACGTTTGATAGTTACTCTCAGATGTGCTGTAAACGTTGCCACATCAACTTTTCAACATTTCCCTTGAACTTTAAGTGCAAAATTTGTGTTCAGAAAGAGGTAATTCATAATTTTAAAATCACATTTTGGTCACGTGACCAGCTTCGAACTTACTCATTTTAAGGAAATGGTGCGGGTTTGAAAAACTAAATCACTATTAGTTTGTTTAAGATGTGACCCACTAATCGTTTTTTTGAAGGCAAAATCATATAACTTTCATTTTCATAAAAACAATGTCACATGACCTCTTAGTGCAAATGGCCTATTCACGGGGGTCTTTGAATGCCACAACAAGACAAAGTTCCTCGCAAAGAAAAAGTTGTCGTCTGTCTGGGAACCCGGCACTGATTAAACTTCGTTTTCCCCGCCGAAAACGAAACCCTTGGCCCAGTCTGCCTCGGTTGCGAAGCGCCGTCATCATCAGTTGAAAACTCGACAAGTTTACCTTATTTACCAGTATTTACCCATTCCCTCGTCCGCTAAAACTTGGAAAATCTTTACAAACTTGCTGTGTCAATTTTTTTCCGCTTAAGCTGGCATTTTAAGCGCGAAAAATCCGTATTTTGGAAAGCATCTTTTTTACAAAACAAGAACTGATTGCGTGACTCGGGTTTGCATGACTGTTTCGAGATGCGTAGCGTTTTTAAAATTATCCCGGATGGGGTTCATCCGGGACTTGCAATTGTATTATTTAACGATTCAAGCACACGATTTCACGCCTTTCCTCGTACAGCTTCGGGAAGGGCAAACATCTTTTCTTCTCTGAGGAATACACGGGAAGAATTCCTTTTCCCATTTCAGAAGGACGTTGAGGGGAGATGGACGTTTCAACGATCATTTAAGTGGGTTATGTTTATTTGTTTTTAGCAAAGTTAATCGCCATCAAAATCCTGTTTTCGCAGTCACATGGCGCGGCGGCTGGTGAACCAGAAACCGCGTGTGCTTGTCTCAGGTTATTCATTTTGTTGCTGCTTAGATCGCAGGAATTTGCGGCCCAAAAATCACTCTGAAGGCTTCTTTTAGTGTTGTGTTTGGCTTGTTTAGTAGTATTTCTTGTGACTGAAAGGCGTTGAGTGGATAAAACAATCCACTACGATGTCGAAAACATTCGCAGCACCACCCCCTATTTCAATGACCTTGAGCTGGGATTCGGCGATTGTATATGGGATAATGATAGCTACCCCGGGTAAATCTCACTCTCTACGGTTGCATTACCTGAGCTATTACTTATAGACCCTGAAATTGCGATTCAAAGTTGTATGGAGTCGTCTCATGAGGGAAGGAGTCTTTCAGCCGACATAACCAAAATGGCCGATCTCAATTCTTCGTTTTCACTGTCACGCAATAAAAAGGACACAAGAAAATAAATTAGAAACCGTCCAGTGGAGGAAGCCAAGAATGAAAAGAAAAAAATGAAATGTTATAAAAGACTAAGACTTTGTGGCGCACAGTTTCTGAATTATTTGCTGAAACGTTTCACGCACCTTTATAGAACTTTGTATGGAGACGCCGTATTGGTGGACAGTTTTGGTCCACCACTATGGCCGCCGGAAATCGACAAAAACATCTGGAGTTCACTTTTTCTATAAAAGCCCTTTCTTTTCATTCAAGCGCTAGCATATGTGTGCATAAACACATTTCTTAATACTTGATATGGTTAACCTGCTGAAAATCAAGGGGTCACGTAGCAGCTGCTCGGAAGAGTAGTCACTAATGGTGCCTAACCCTGACCCCAAACAATACTGAAACAATTGAAAGAATGACATGTCGTTGTTTTCTGCAACGAACCAAGAGAGACCTTTTGAGCAGCTGCTATCAGAGAAGAGACGTTTTTCAACGAGCATTCCTATTTTGGTGTCATGCACTTTGAAAACTTGGAAGTTCAAATTGCTTTATTTTCGAAATGAAACATGCTTCAGGGACATTCACACTAAAATGTAAGCCGCCTTCTTGAAAATGGTGGACGACGAATCAAGATTTTACACGTCATTTTAAAGAAAGATGTTGCAATGCAACATCTTTCTTGACCAAGGCGTTCAACTTCAGTGTCACTGAACACAACGAAGACCAGTGTTTGGGTTTGAAACACAGTGGCAGACATTGGAAGGCTATTCTCAATTTTATGAAGCGATCAACTCATGATCAGCTCCTTTGAACAGAACTTTTTAGAATTCAGTTGAGGTACTGTTTTGTTGCATACTAAGGTGGTTTTAACTGCTCTAAGGTTTTAAAATACAATTTTTAGGAGCTTTTTTATTCCTGTAACACATATCAAAAATGACTTTTTTTTCGCTCTGATGAATATTTTTAATTCCTTGTTCGTGGACATTGTTGTTATTGCATGAAGAAGAAATGAAGGAGCAACTGGTGAGTGTAGCACTCTGTATTTTTCTGTTTTTGCCATTTCCAGTCCTTTCTCTTGCGGCTCGTAAATGAAATTGTAATAGGAGTCTGGCCGATAGGTGAAAGATTAGTTCATATTTAGGCATACAAAGTCTTGTGCACTCTGTTGTCAAGTCTAATTTTGCTTTGTTTTGTAAGTGACAGTGTTTGGAAAACTTGAAATTAATAAACTTCATGCAACTTTGTTGTGTATCTTGTTTTGTTTTCATTTGCTGTCATTGCGAGCTATTCACTTAGCCAAGCAGAATCTGCAGCTGGTGGCATGCGTCTCCTATGTTGTTAGAGAGTAAACTCGCCTTCTCTAATCATCGCCTACTCTAATCAACAACAGTTAGAGTGATTTTGGACACACTGTTTTGAAGTTGAGCTATATGTACATGTACTAACTAATCAAGTAAGTACTTGTTTTGTCTTGTGCTGTTGGTTTGTTTGTTTGTTTTTTACCACACCGGCTAATAATCCTCTTTTTGAGGGGTTTCTGTATTGGTGAATAATTTATATATAAATTATGAGAATAACAATACTAATAGGCTGTTACTTATAACCAGCCTGTCATTGGCCTATTTTTAATCTTTTTTTGTGATGTTATGTTTTCATGATGAGCATAACCTCAGAAAAAGGCTCGCTTCTGGCCTGTTGGGGTAACACTTGTTTGTATAAGGGTAGACATGTAGAGGGACAATCCTGCGGTCATTTTGCAAAAGTACCATCTGGAGAAAACTAAAGAAAACAGATGAAACTGTTGCTCATGACCGTCCATAGACCAGAGCTCAAAGTATGGAGAACTCAGACAAAGGATTGAAATCCTTAAGGAAGAAAAGGAAATTGCAAGAGAAAGAGAACAAATACTTCTAAAAAAAATTAAGGTAGCCATTGTAGTTTTTTGTACACAACTGCAAACAAAACATGTGCATAGATTGATCATAAATAAATGTAAAATTTGCACCATTGATGTTTATAAAATAACTAAGATAGTACACGTGCTCTGATTGGCTAAGAGGCGTGTTTGCATGAGGTATGTAAACGTGGTTGTGACGTCAAGATGTTTTGCTTTTCGCGCTTTTATCACGCAAGCACAAATTTGAAAAAGGTTTTGAGTTGGAAAACTCGGCAAATTTACTTTATTTACCCATTTCCTCATCGGCTGAAACTTGAAAAATCTTTAGAAACATGCTGTGTCAATTTTTTTTTAGCTTGAGCTGGCATTTTAAGCGAGAAAAGCCCGTATTTTGGAAGGCATCTTTTTTGCAAAACAAAGACTAATTACGCGTGTACAAGACTTCGCGACTGGTAAGAATTTATCTTTTAATCAGTGCTGTAAACAAGAGAGTTTTGCTTTTTTTCTCTGGAAAGTTATTTTATAAAAGCAATATAGAAAACTTTTTTCCTGTGTTCGCATATCCTGATATAAACACTTGAGGGGTTGGAAGAATTCTCGACAGTTATGGAAACCCTCGACTTCGTCTCGGGTTTGCATAACCAAGTTCCCTGGTTGGGACTTGTCTCACTCTTCCAAATTTGGGATTTTTGTGGGTATTCTTTAAATACTCTAAAATATCCAAAAATGGGAATCTGTTATTATTTCCTGTGTAAATCACCAAACAAAATATGTAAATAAACCTTATATTACTGATCTCTCTGTTCGCCCAATCTAAACTTACAAATATCTGCATATAGTGCCTGACCGGTGACCAAGAGATACAGCGAATAAGTATGCAGATAATCCCAAGAGAACAATGCAAAATTGAGCATAAATTTCAATTGCCTTTTTAATGTCAGCAAATGAACAAATTTCTTCACGTTGCGTCAGGTCAGTGTTAAGCACTTCTCAGGAATGACCTCAAATTTCTCGCTAACTTGCATGAAAATACAAAATATGTCGTTTAAAACTTGAACCAAAATGAACCAAAGCTTTCTCAGGCCTCTCAAGGTCGATGGAAGAGAAATTCTTCACCGGAAGTCAACTTTTGATTTCTGGTTTGCCAGACTAGAACTCAAAATGCCTTGCATGCGCAGAACCGTGTCACAGTCCCTTTAAATGACGGTTTTAACAGTTTGCAGCTATCAGGTCTTTCTGCAATGCCAAACAATAGAGTGATATGTATAAATGTATTTGTAAAATATATATTTTTAAAAACAGCTGTGTAAATACAGACCACTGCCTTGTCAGCCTATTCCCCATCCCCTCTGCACATCCTTCCCCAAAGAATTAAAGTAGATGATTTCAATTCCTTGAATCATATTTGCCTGTAGCACTGGGCTGCTGTGTGGTTTGTGAACTATTGTAGTTATTGAACTGATATGTGGTCATTGAACTATCAGTTTTTTCATATTTTTCCAGGCCTATTAAAAATAAATACCATTAAGACTATAGATGGCCATGGACTTATAATGGGATGTCATTAGGCTTGTGTATGTTTACTGAACTTGTAATGTGGTTACTGAACTATTTGTCTTTATTGAACCATAACAAAAATAGGGAATGTTCCTGTGTGGGCACTGCCACCTGAAATAAGATCAACAGTCCATACACTTAGTGGTAGAAGGTTTGAAAAATTAATGAGTTTATTGGATGGTTCCCAGGGCTGTGCTCTAGCAGAGCCCAGTGGCCCTGGGCACCTGACTTTTTGGCCCTCGGGCGACTAGAAAATCTGGGCACCCTGAAATTTACAGGGTCAGGGCACTGGGCTCCCTTCAATTTTCCTTTGAGCACAGCCTTGGTTCCAACCTCAGTGCACAAGAGGAAGAGGAAGGAAAAATTTGGCTGCACTGGTATTTTCGGCCACAGAATTTTTGATAGACACCTTTTATAAACACCTTTTATAAACACCTAATTTTTTATAATCAATATTTTTTATAAACACTGTAGCTCCCAATCAGCCACTGATCCTCGGCCATATTGACAATAAGTAACTGTGAGATCACTTTTTTAGGTCACTATCTCTCAACCAATCAACCATTTTTAAGCCCTGTCTGGTGTGGTGGCAAATACAGTTTGTGAGGGTTGGCAGAATGGGGGTTTACCTTTAGCCAATGACTAATGCAATATATGTATCCATTGGAATACTTTTTTACAACATGGGAAGTGAGGCCCTTTACCAAAGCTATGGGGGAGCCATTTTGTGAGAACTTTTCCAAGTGAAAGAGTTAATAGTTTCAAGTTTTGTTCCAATTATTTCTTTTAATACATAGTAATAAGTAAGCTAGTTGTGTTGCTCACTGCTGCAGCTGTTGGTACAACAACAGCAACAGTTTATTCAATTTGTAAATAATTTAGGACTATGTTATCCACAATTAGAAGAGCTATTATAGGTGGGCAACAATTTAATAATTGTCTCCTATAAATAACTGCAAAGTTCAAGGTTAAAAAGTCAGGAAAAAAGACAGTGAATAGAGTGAAAGCAAAAACAAAACGAACTTAAAAAAAATTAAATTAAGAAATAACTGGTAGCACAATTGGAAATGATAGTAGTAAATTATAAAATTATTACAAGTATGATACTAAATAAAACTATGGATTTAAGGAAGGAGGACACTTTAACAGAATAAGGAGTTAAGGTAGGAACTGGTAATGGCACTCATATCAACATACACCTTCTCAGTCTCCAAAACCTTGACCAGAAACTTATGTAGTTTATGCTGGAAAGGGTCTTTGCGCTGTTCATGTAACGTAAGAGGAATTTTGTTCCAAATTCTTACACCACTTATAGAAAAAGATAATAGTAGTTTTAATAATAGCTATTTTTGTCAGCTGCAAGGCAAATATTTGGTTTGCCCCAGTTTTGTTGGTTTTGGGTGGCCATATTGTCACCACCCTGGTTGTTATGAGGGATGTACGGTTCTGGCTTTTGTCAGCATGGGTCATGATACTTATTCGGCGGGAGTGTTATTGCTCTGTGCCATTCATGTACCATTTTGTGCTCTTGCAACACTTTGTATGCCTATAGCTACCTTGTGGTGTTATGGTAGTTATTTATGCCAGATTGTTTTGTTTGATACTGTCATCCTCTCTGGTTATATATTATGGTTTAGCTGAGGGTGCCATTATGTGGCTGTTTCTTCTGTTGTCTTACGGGTGTGCAGTGCACTACTGTTTTTTCCAAGCTCTTGTTAGAACTTTACTTTCAGTTGTAATTTTTGACAAGCATATTAATGTTGAATCTATTGTAGTTACCAGAATGCCACCTAAGAGAGGACAAAGCTATACAGAGAGAGTTAACAAAAGACGTCTTGCTGTGCACTCATTAGTGCAGCCACCTCCATCCCTTCTTCGGTGGGCTCAGTTGTAGAACCCACAAATGCTGCCCAGGCAACAATGCAACTTACCCTTTTGGCAGAAGTACTGGCCACTCTGACATTTTCTATTTCAGCAGCAGTATCAAAAGCATTGTTGGATGTTGCACAACCCCTTCAATCTGCAGCAGCAGCAATGACAGTCCCAGTCTCGCATCCCTCACCATCTGCAGCAGCCACAGCAGTCCCAGAGGTGCAGTTCGTTCTGGATCCCATTCCACTTTCATGTTCAAAGGTTTGGGCCTGGTAGAAGCAAACCCCTCCTCTACCAATGCTGACCAGACTGTACTTAAGATGGTCAACAATGCAGTACAGTGAGTCACAAGTTCGTTACTACCTAGTGCCGCATCTCAAAGTGAGAACCTTTTTCTGTCAGCTGTTGTGCCACTAACACATCTTGTGCCCAATAAGGTCAAAAAAGAAATGTGGTCCAATGAGTATGTGGACTTTGCACTACTTTTGAATAGTAGCTTTACTTAATCTGATGATCATTATACCTTCAGGGTAGAGGAAGGTGATGGTGGCAAACCAGCTTTAGTTTTATTACTCAATCCTAAGTGGCAGACTGGTCAATCAAATGAGCAGTGGGTCTCGGGCTTTCAGGCGTTTGTTGCCATCTCTTGAGAAAAAGCCCCTCATGGTGCCTCGGCCCTCATGAAGTATGGGTTAGTCATGTCAAAGAGCTAGGAGGTTCTACAACTCAAACTTTCATAGCATTAGGCAGACACAGGGTACCCAGGGTGTCCAGTTCCTATTTTTTCCTATTTTTTGAACCTATTCTTATTTTCTCCTATTTTAAAATAAAATCTCCGATTTTTCCTATTTTTTTTTTAGCTGGTGAAGCCAAAATTTGGGATTACCTCGGTGTAAGAACCTGTGAACTCCTCCTTCGTTTCGCACCTTTTGTTGTTCTACATTCTATTCTGTTGACTTCTTTGTTTCCTTTGTTTTACATCACTTGTGAGTTTAACAGGTTCTTACACTGAGGATGACCCAAAATTTGTAACACAATTGAAAATGGAATATAAATGATTATAGTTGTATGTGTTTTGGAGTGATATTTATCATAAAGCAAGTAGTATGTTGACTTTGAAAAAACCAATCACTAGCTGGATTGTGGATGCTGCATGAAAAGAACAGATTCAAGTTTAGTTTACGGCACTTCCTCTCTTGGTGACCCTTGTTAACAGCTATACCTAAGCAACTGACGAAGGATCTAATATTTTGGTTGCAAAACCGGTCTTGCAGTCATAGGTAAGCAGAAAGTTACGTTCTTAGAACTTAACCATGATACACTTACAATCTGGTACCAAAAAGATCAGTGTCATTTTGCGTACACCGTGGAAAGTCTGGTTCCATACTCAGAACTATGCGGTCTTTTGACTCAATGAAGCATACAGTCTACTCTCTCTTAATGGACACCTCTATAAGACAGACACCTCTGTAAAACGGACACTCAGAGTTGGTCCCTGCCTTTCTTTACTTCCTCCATTTGACTCTCTATAAGACAGACATTTCTGTAAGATGGACACACGCTGCAGGTCCCCAAGGTGTCCGTCTTGGAAAGAGTTGAATGTATTCTCAACCAGCTACCGATTGCATATTAATGGAAGGAAAGCTATCCATAGGACTTTTTAGTCCTATTTTGATATCCTTCAATGATAACGCAATCGTAAGAAATTTCACTCTTCAAAGCTTTTCAAAGATTGGACACCAACTGGAAGGGAACTTGCATAATTATGATCACCTTTGATTATCGAACTATGCTTGACGTGTAGTCAAGCATATCATTCTGATTACAGCGTAACTGAGCCAATAAACTAAACGTTACTGATCATTTTCATTCCTTCTAAGCCGCAAAAGTTGATCTAAATCCTGCGAACGTGGAAGCTGAGGACTTGTAGCCCTCATTATAACCCTGATGAGGTGCGGGGAGGCTATCTTTGTCGACGAAAGTACTACATTGATTTTCCTATTTTTCTCCAATTTTTTAATACAAAGTTTCCTATTTTCTCAATCCTGAGTTTCTATTTTCCTTCTTTTTTGAGTAACCATGCTGCTGGACACCTTGGGTGCCCCTTTGGACCAAATTCATGCTGAGCTATGGCTTAGGTCTCATTCCCTTCCATCCCAAACTTAGTACCCAGTCAGAAAAAAGTAAACAATGGGGGTCATTTATCCCAAAGGGATTTTGTTGGAAGTTTCATATGGGGATTGCATGTCCTGGATGCTCTTACAAACACCAGTGTTTCTGGTTTGGAAACAGCCACCCAATCTCCAAATGCAAACAAGCCTCCAAACAGCCGTCTGTAAATACAGGGCCCAAAACATCTTTTACCATCCAGAGCACTCCCAACTGCACCCCCTTACGTCTGAAACACTCCTATCTCCGGTCAAAGCAAGGACTTTAGCAGCACACTTACCAGGTTATCCAGAAAAGTTTTTGTAATTATTTATTAAGTGGCTTTTACGGGGTTTTCGTTTACATTATTATGGCCCCTAAGAGAGCCGGTTTTCCAATAGTCTTGTTTCGGCGTCTGAGCACCCAGATAGGGTTGATCAAAAGTTAACTAAAGAGATCTAAGCAGGTCTTGCAGTGGGACCTTTCTCAGAACCCCTACTGCCTAACCTTAGAATATCTACCTTGGGAGTCATCCCCAAGAAAGGTGAATTTAGAATGATTCACCATCTTACATTCCTCTTAGGAGCCTTGGTTAATGACTTTATCCCGCAAGCGTTTTGTTCGGTACACTTTGCTAAGGTTGATCAAACGTTTAGGCAGAGGTTGTACTCTTGCTAAGACACATGGTCGGAGTGCTTTTCGCATTATCCTTCAGACTACCACTTGCTGAGAATGCAATGGGAAGGGAACTATCATGTTGTCTCCCCATGGGTTGTGGTAGTTCTTGCAAGACCTTTGAGGCCCTTAGTGGTTAACTTCCCATAACTTGCAATTTTTCACTGATGCTGCACAGTCTAGTGGGTTAGGTATAGTACTGTTTTTGGCAAACACTGGGCTTATGGTACATGGCCAGACACATGGAAACCACATAATATTTGTTTTCTCGAATGTTTTTATTGTTGTGGCCCTCAGTACATGGTCTAGTGAACTAAAAAACAAGAGGGTGCTCTTTTTACCGATAAGGAGAGTGTAGTTCATGCTATCTATAAGCAAACAACGAAGGACAGACACTAAGGTGCTAGTATTGTTGCATACAATGGCTCTGATTTGCTTGAGAAACAATGTCTTCTTTAGGGCGCGCCATTACGGCAAATGATGGTGTACGTTCAGTTCTCCCAGTAAACCAAGCTCACCCTTAGCAATGCACATTGTTCAGTACATAGCTTTATTGGCAAGCGAGCAAGGGTCATAAAAGCATAAAAACAAAGACGCAAATAGGCCACTTCCGAGTTCCAAAAACCCTCACTTCCAAAATGAGGCCAAGTGCACAACCTTTCTTGTGAAAATGAGTAGAAATTTGCATGAGAATGAAAAATCGTTTCCATGTAAAAGGCTGATCACTTAACCTTGTTTTGATACAGAGGCCCGGGGGAACTCGGAAACGGCCTATTGAAATAAGCATGATCCAGGACTTTCCTCTATCCCATTCCTCTCGCGGATTGACCGATGCAATTTTTCCCCTCGTAAACAGTCGTTGCCATCTGGAAGACACTTACGTAGAACGTTTCTGAACTGTTATTTTAAATGCTTATAAAAAAACACACGAAATTAACAACTCAGAGAGAATCCCGGAAACTTCATATGCTATTTCCGTTCTCTTGCCACTTCGCTACCAAGCCGATAATAATCTTCCCTGTATAAAATCATGAACTGTCTTATTTAACTGCTATAACTATTTTAGTGACCTTAGCCCTTTGCAAAACTTTAAAGTCAAACGTAATCTAGTAACCTGGACTTAAGGGGGCACTCTGGAGAGGGAGGGGGGTGGTAGGATACTTCCATAAATTTCAGATAGGTGCGTGCCGCCCAGGGTCTTGACCCCGGACTTTTTTTTAAGGATGAGATAGACGTAAATTAATATCCCAAGTCCCAAACCTTGAAAAATGATATAATATTCAAGACAAATACAAGAGTTAAGAGTTTAATGGCAACACAAAAACCTTCATTTAATCGCTTTCGTAACACGCTAAAAGATAGTTCAATTTAACGTTTGATTTGTTTCTCGTGTAGCTGGTCATTTCCGCATTTCAGTTTCAGCTGATACAGTTTAGGCACCCTTTCTAAAGGATCGCACCGGGACCCCAGTGCCAACAAGGTTAAGATTAAATGAGATGATACCCGAAAGGATTGAAACCCTCGAAAACAATGTCCTATATCGGGTGGAATTTACCTATTTACCCCATATATGGAAGTACCCCTCGGGCGCATTACCCGCTGTCCTCCAGCTGTTTTATAATATAAAGAGTCTAAAATTGTTGTTTATGGAGTGATGAATTATAATAATTGAAACATTCCAGCGCGGTTGGCTGGGATCCCGGCATCGCGACAGCGCGTTAGAAGCCATCCATGCTGGCTTGGTTGTTATGGAAATCAGGAAGTTGGTTTTGTTTTCGTTGTGCCAAGATCTCGACCAATCAAGCCAGCGCGGCGAACTGGGCTAGCCTGGCTTGTGTATTGCACGTAATCAGCCGCTTATCAAAATCCTTGAAAACTAGACTCCAATACGAGGTCAGGAAAGAACACCTTGTTTTGAAGTTTTGTCACGTAGCCTTCAACCACTGAACAGCTTTTCTTGACGGAGCAACCTAATCTGTTGTCGTGTAGTTAAAACTAGTTATTTTTTAATTTTGAATTATTTGGAAAACGCCGATGTACCAGCTGATGTAAGACCAGAGGTAACCGAGGCTCACTGTTAGTGTCAAGTACGTGTTTCATAACATGAGTAAATATAGAGAACATATGGGGTTAAGTTTAGGTCTGGAAATTTGTTAGAAAATGGAATTAAAAATCTATGAAAATTATTATGTGGCAAGTTGTTGTCCTTAATTTGACAAAAATAGTCTTCGTCTTTCCTACATTGTATAGTGGCAGACTATTTTTCTTGAAACTTCGTGTGCATATTAAGGACAACGACAACTCGCCACATGGTAAGTTTCATCGATTTTTATTTCCATTTTCTAGCAAATTTCCAGACCTAAACTTCGCCCCATATGTTCTCTATATTTACTTATTTACTCATGTTGTGAAACCTGTACGTGACACAAACAGTGAGCCTGGGTTTTTGTGGTAGGACTCAAAATAAATATTGGTTGTCTTTACACTAGGCCGTTAAGTAAGACTTAAAAAGCTGTTAAGTGTTACTTAACCAAATATAAGTTTGTGAAGGCCTAAGTAAAATTTCAAGTTGTTTTACGTTGTATGTCATTAACGTCGGAAAGTTGGAACGATTCAAGAAAGTTTCAAGTGACTTGAAATCCGTCCTTAAAACAGGCCTAGCGAACTTGCGATTTCTTGAGCTTTGAGAAAGGCGAATCATGTCAATCAATCTTAATTATGTTGGGCGGGAAAATAGCCTTAAGTTAACCTGAAGTAAAAAAGAAACGGTTGTGTGTGAAGCTTCCTTTTTCTTGAAAAATTTAGAATTAACTCGTCTTCAAATATTTCTTAGCTTATCGGTTAGGCTCTAGTGTAAAGACTATTATTGCCTTGAGAGAAAGAGACGACGAATAGGAAGATCTACTGCGTGAATCGTTAGCGCATTGAAAAATGTTTTTTAGCGTTCAAAATAATTGGAACTGTTCCAGTTTTCATGCAACAAATGAACAGTTTGCATCAAATTTTTTTAAAAAAAGAAATATTACAATCTTCGGTCACGTAGCAGTTTAAGGCTGTTCTACTTCCGCGTTCGATTTTTCCCCCCTACCCTACTATTGTACGGGAGGGTTTTGAGCTCTAGGATGATTCGATATTTATTTGATAAAACCCATCACCGATTTTGCTCATCGTCGTACTTCGAGGTTGGATATCAAATGTTGCGCTTTTTTGCTAGTAATAGATTTAATAATCGAATCTACGAGAACTAAACAACAGGTTATCTTCAAGAAAAATTAAGGGAAGGGCGACAAAGAATTGTGTGGCTCTCGAAAACAAGGCGAGGCTACCTAGTATGAACAGACATGGTTTACGACAACGATGGTAAGTTTCTATCTCAATGGCAGTGGCGAACACAAATATTTTATGTTATTTCTTTCGGATAATATATTTAATGGGGACGGTAGATTCTGCGCAACATAACTATAGTAATATCTGGGCTGTGAAAGTACGTGGAAGTCTACAGGACGCGAAGCAGTTATCCTTCAAGCATGGTTTCGTGTATGAGAAGCATGTGAGTACTTCCATTCTTTAACTTTGGTTAGTTTAAGTGAAATATACTCAAAACCCTACAAACACTCATGCTGAAAAACCTCTACTCAAAGAACTGTATGGCCCTCGATAACAATATTTATGCCAGGCTGTGTAGCCCTCGAAAACAAGGCGAGGCTACTTTTTACGGTGATAACATGGTGTACGACTACGGCGGGAAGTTTCTATCTCGATGGCGGTCGCGAAAACAAATATTTTAAGTTATTTCTTTTGGATAATATATTTGATGGGGACGGTAGATTCTGCGCAACAGAGGTATAGAAATATCTGGGCCGTGAAAGTACGTGGAAATCTACAGGACGCGAAGCAGTTGTCCTTCAAGCATGGTTTCGTGTATGAGAAACATGTGAGTTTAAGTTAAATCTACTCAAAAACCCATTTTAACATCACCGTTGTATCGTTGAAACGCGTATTAAACTGTACTATGTACCAAGAAGGGAAAACTAGACAAGCCAAGACTCTAGCCTGAATGCGAATTCGCGAAGAAAGAGAACTGGCTTGAGTTCAAGAACATGTTCATAGTATAGGTTTCAAGGAACTTACTAAAATCGAAACCCCCATCCGAAAATTATTAAAAACACTTGGCAAGAATTCGTGTAAGGGTAAATTCGACGAGTGCCCTGACTTGATACAGGGACATGAGGTAAATGAAATGTAGACAAACGACACATACCCTTAAATGGATTGAACTGGGACAGCGATGAAGACATTACAATTGTAAATTACCGACAGGGATATAGTTTTCTTCCCTATGTGTGATCAAAGGGTGTCCGGTCGTTTTTGCTGCAAATTCATTTCATGAAGTTGCAATTGATTCGCTGCGAGGTCTGTTCCATTTCACCCCATCACGAATTGATTAATTCCCTTCATAATAGTTTAATTCCCGTCATACATGTAGTTGAGTTGCTTGAAAGACACAATGAAAGGAATTAACCGCTTGTTTCAGCAGCTGATCACGAGGAAGGAACGCATGATGAATCCCTAAGAAATGGTGCATTGGGAGGCTAGGAGGGTGGTGGAACAAGATTTTTAAAGGCGTTTTCTAGGCAAAGTTACTTCTTTGTTTTTGTGTTTTTCTCTGGCCTGTTTGATTGAATACAGTTGTTTAACTTCCCTCTGTGTAAGTTACGTGTCAAATTTGCTATTGTAGGGTTATAGCCAATATTATCTCAGCTTAACTGGCAGGTGACCAATAACACCATGACCTATTTAACCAATTATGTCAATAGCTAGAGTTTCTGACCATCAACTGTATGGGTTGGCCATTTGTTTCAAAATTATGACACGATATACGTGCGGTTTTTTGCCACGTATATTGCGATCTTTCCTGCTTTTTGGGTTTTTCCCCAAGTGTTTGTTCATTTTCCTCTCATGCGTCCGTTCCAAGCAAACATACGCCTAGCAGACGCGCATTTGTAGGCGCACAACACGAGCCCATATACACAGGCTGTTATATACAGTACATGCGTTACAAACATTTGTATTATAGGGTCACAGAAAGTTGTCGTATAACAGGCACCGAATTATACTGCCAGTAATAAACCACTTCATGTACGATAGAGGTGAAAAGTAACTCCAGTTTGAATCAAGCATGGCCTTAATGGCCGCGTTAATTTCGAGCAAGGTTTGGTTCTTATTCATTGCCCGCAAAGTAATGGTGGTGGTTGCCTACCCGACAACGGATTTATTGGAATCCGTGGATTGTCTCTTGAGAGACTGTGTACGCTACTTCACATGCAACTTATACATAGCATGAGAAATGAAACTGATAAGCATTCCAGATATCTTTCTTGATGTCCTGACTCCAGCATCGCGTATACACAATTATAACACAAGATTTGTCAGGGAACTGAATTATTTTAGGCCAAGGGTATTCACCAACTTAGTTAGGATGTCCTTTAAATTCTCCGCTCCGAAAATCTGGGAGACTGTACCGCTTGGCCTCAAGTGTCTTTCATATCATAAGTTTGAGAAAGAATGGAAGTCCTATCTTCTAATCAATCAAATCTGATCGTAACCTTGCTTATATTTTCTATCACTGTTATTATTTGAGATGCTACTTCCTCTCTGCTACTGCCGCTTATCTGAACATGACGGTGTCCAACAAGAAAGCTCTTGCTACTTTGGAGACTGTACACAAATGAACTTAACTTCTTTAGCTTAATGAATATTTGTCAGCTACTTTGTTCTGCTACATACGCACACTTATATAGTGTGAAATAAAGAAAGATTCAAGGATTGACAATTGAATGCGGACCGCAACGTGTTTTCTCCGAAATTCCTGTATCAGCGGAATAAGTACATTTATTTTTTTCCAAGCTTGCGGGCGGACGGAATCCTCCAAATCCTGCAATCTGATCGGTTCCGAGAGCGAGCGTTACTTTACGATCTTGCCCGCTAACCTGGCGGAATCGTTGGCAGCTTCATTCTCAAGTTTGTTTGTTGTTTGTGAATGAGCAAAAACCGTCATTTTCCAACCATTTTTCTTTTAAAACTCGCGCTATTATTAGCATTACCTGGGGGAAAGTGGATTTTATTATTCAGACCAAAAATCTGAAGGGAGGATCAAGCAAGTCAGCCAGGAAAACCGCTAAAGTAAAGCAAAGCAGGTGGCTCGTGATGTCGCTCCACTAGCTTTATAACCGCGCTGTAAGTACTGCAATCTTGCTTTTATGCACCGTTTATTGGGCATTTTTGCTCCGTTTGTAGGTTTGTTTTCCATTTTTGCTGCATGAATCTAGATTCTGCCGTTTTTCTTTGCATTTTACATCGCTAGTTTTCTACTTATCAGAAAAGGTTAATTATTGTCAATGGCTGCATTTAGCTTTCAATCTTAAATAGACAACACGAATCACTTTTCGAGCAGTCGATTATCGCCGCTTTCATTTCTTTTTTTATAACTTGTTACTCACATCGCCTTGTTTTATTCCAATTCAATTCAAAACCTTAAAATTGGTCTGTGTAATAAGCTCTTTTTACAAAGCTTTTGTGCAGTTTTCATCCCGCTCGATGGAACTATTATCTTAAAGCAATTTTTGAGTTATTCAGCCGACGAAAATCCTCTTTGTCTTTTTTTCTTGGGGCTTTTAATATCAAGCTCGTCAATTCGTTTATCCTTGTTTGACACTCAGATTATGAATTGTCTAGCAAGACACAAAAAACTGTCTTTATTCTAGAAGAGAGCAGTAAGTGCCATAATATAAATTGCCGAACTAAAAATCGTGTTGCAATGTTTTGTTGTGGTTTGCAATCGATCGCGCGCTTCATCAACACGCCTCCTACTTAAACGCGCATAGGTTGGAGACTGAAGGAAAATTTTCCTGAAACGTGAAAATCTCAGTAAGAAAAAAATGAAAATGTTACTCACCGGCCTAGGTCGGTCCGTATTGGGTGAAACTGTGCGCTCGGTCTGAGTACGGCCGAGGGCGGTAGTCAAGACCTCGGGCACAGTTTCTCCCAATACGGACCTTCCAGCCGGTAAATAACTTATATGTATGCATGTAAGCTTCTTTGTCCGTGAATGTCATGATTTCCTGCTATACCCGGAGGAAGGGGTGGGGGGGGGGGGGGGTACTCTCTTTTATGGCCTATATGGGGAGGCTCCACCCGAAAGCCTGGGGGAGGGGGGTAGGCAACAAATATTTGTACGGGGAGGCAACGTCCCGAGGTCCCCCTTACCCGTCGAGAAAACGTTCTAGATTTGTGATTGATTCCTATTTTATGACAGTCTATTTCCAGCAGTTGAAGGGGATACAAAGCTCAAAAACGAGTGCCATTAGTCAATGGAAGATATACGAAAGGGTCATCTTTTTCGTGAAAAACGGGTAAGGGGTTGGACCTCGGGGCGGAGCCTCCCCGTATACATATTTGTTGAGTACCTGGCCCCCTCTCGGGCTGCTATGTCTGTATGACGCTGGGCCCAGCTTATAAGTTGAATTTTCACGGATAGTGAGATCTTCAGATTTGAGTTGTACACTGTAGCTTAAACTAAAGCTACACCAAGTATGAAGAATTAGATAAGCGTGTCTTTGGACTGGAGAGCGATGTCTTGTTTTTCCTTCGTATTTACTTTAGTTTCGCCAAACACTAGGGTCTCTGCGACTGTTATGAATTCTGCAAGACTGCAGTTGTGGTAAAGTCTTTGGTGCAGAGAGCGAAATTATTTGTTTAAATACTGGTGGCTAGAATCGAAAATACTGACTTGCCATTGGCTGCAAAAAAAAAGCCAAACTGAAGTTACTTTTCAGCTCTATCGTACATGAAATGGTTTATTGCTGACGGTATAATTCGGTGTCTCTTGTGTGACGACTTTCTGTAACCCTATATACACATGTTCGTTTGTAACGCATATATATAGGGGCTTGTGTTGTACGCATATATATCTGTCTGGATTTGCAAAAAGGTACCTCCAGGAACGTTTAGCAACAGTCTCATTTGAGTCTTGTTCAGTACTTGATAATTCGTTTTTTATTAATGACATTTTCAGTACAAAATCCCCTAACAAACTGCAGATAACATGCGTTTAATATGCTGTTTACATCATCCCCCTACCTCTCCTGTACCTATCATTTCCCATAATTCTCTCCTTGTCATAAACACTATGACATTTGAAATCAGCGCGCGCGTTAGAAGATGTTTTCCGTGGTCGGTTAATTTTCTAGATTTCTCTTTGGCCGGCTGCAGCAAAGTTTTCTGGAAGGCATAGCATCATTAAGCCTTATTAAGGAATGAGTCTCACTATTGGCAGTCTGCCGTCGCCCAATATGTTACCGTGTTTCGTCTCATTTTGGCTAAACGGGTGAAACATTGATCTCGGGCTTGAGACGGAAAGGCAGCATATTGCGAGCTTTGATGTGGGCGGTGATGAGTCTCTGGCCTCAAAAAGTAGTTTGTGGGAGTCAAATCTATTCGGCGAGAGCGAAATTGAAGATGATCTCTGACCAGGCCAGAGACTTAATTAAAAATTGTTTTGAAGGCCGGCCTCTATGTGTCTCTTTCAACACGGCTCGTCTACATCCGGGATCGACTGTGTCAGCGAAGTTTACATGTGCTGATTTATGTGGAGAAAGCGAGAGTTATTGAGAGAGAGTAATTTGATGATGTTTCTCCCGTATTAAGTGTGGAAAAATTGTGCCTGGTTGGCTGTAATTGTGTGATATCCTGAAGTTGTTGACAGACAGATTTCAGGTATGTCGTGGCGTTCGAATATTGTGTATAAGCATGAAAACCCTTTGTGAGCGTTTAGTTGAAGTGATTTTGCCTTAGGCAACCGATTGTGGGGTCAAAAAAGGTGGATTATAGGTCTGTTTTAGTCGGGCATCTCGCTATAAGCCTCATAGCCTGTGATCATGCCCTCTCCCTTTATTTCTGTAATCTGTTTTCGGGAGGAGGGCATGATACCTTTCTTTCACAGATCACATGCAAAAAAAAAAACAAAACAAAACAAAACAGAATCTGGACTTTTTTCTGATTGGATAGGAAACAATGCGGATGATTAGCGCTGTTCCGATTGGCCAAAACACTGCCATCCGTTAGTTGTTGTTGATTAAAAGTCTGCAATTTTGCTTGCGTAACGAGCAGTGAATATACACGAGAGTTCGTTATGAAATTTCCGCCGGCTCAGTTTTCTTGAATTTGAAGAATGTCTAAATTAAAAAATTTCATCCATTGAAGTATTTTCCATTTCATCGTATACTAAAAGTTGCAGTCAAACATTCACCGATCATTTGAATGCAATTTGATACCGGCTACAAGTTACAGAAGCGACAAACGGGTTCTCTTTTCAAATAATCAATTCATGAATGGAACTGGAATCTTGACCTGGTTTGACCGTAACTCCTCCTTCAGAAACCTGAGAATTATTCTGAGCGATCTTCGTTTTCACAACACATTTCAGTTCGTTAAATATGGTGCTTCAGCGTGATTTTTCCCTGTTTTCGGCACAGAACGAAGTCAACGAGCTTTTACCAGTAAATTCTTAATTATCTGTAGCTGTAAAATAAAGGTACGGCAGCTCCAGCGAGTAGTGTTTCATCACAAAAAAAAAGACATTTAAAATTTTTTTTTCGGAAGCACCATCTGAACGTTCTTAAAAATTTCCTTTTCCCTAAAATTGATTTCGAAAGAGACATTATTCGCGCAAAAATTTGGTTCCCATCTGGTAAACGCTGATTGGCTATTAACAAGACAAGTCAAGCAGACGTTAGATTATGTGAATAAGGGGGCGGTTGATACCCTAGGTGCCAGAGGCTTTTCATGCGCGGTTCCCGGTTTCGTGTCTTCGGCCTACGGCCAACGAAACGAAGCTCCCCGTCGCACGCGAGGAAAAACCTCTGGTACCCAGGGTAGGCAGTTGATGGCTTGTTAAATGATTGTATCAGGCGTTATTTTTTTCCCTCTCGAGCCGAAGAAGCAAAGAAGCAAAAAAAAAGAAAAAAACAAAAACAATAATAACGCCTGATCTCAGATTATGAGCCTCAAATTTTAAGAGACGGAAAGGTCATTATTTCTGTACTTTTAAATGTTGTTCATTTCGTTACAAATCTGTCGCTTATGCGCAGAGCAACTTTTCGTCTGTTGCCAGCGATTAATTTGTCCGTTTTAAGCCCTAAATAGCGACTTTCAACTGCTGTTTAATTCACCTCAAGGGTTAAATTGTTAAAACGCATTTGAAATTTCTGTAGGTGCCTTTTTATAAAGGCAGACAGATATATATATATATTATATATATAGGCGTATGTTTGCGTGGAACAGACGCATGGGAAGAAAATGGACACATACTTGGGAAAAAACCCCACAAAGCAGGAAAGATCGCAAGTATACGCGGCAAAAAACCGCGCGTTTATCGTGTCATAATTTTGAAACAAATGGCCGACCATATTAAGCCCTTATTTTTTTCAGGCTTCTTCTTTTCAATTGCTTAAATTGGAAAATTTACTGCGATGATCATTCTTCACTTTCATCTACAACCGCAGTTCAAAAATGAATTATTTCATATATACTTCACATCATACAACTGTTGTGATACAACTCACTTTGACCCTGAAGATGACTACCCCACAGGTTGTTGAAAGATCAGTCACTGTCAACAACAGTCCTATTCAACATTACGTTCACCCGGACAATCATGCTTCACTTATGAAATGACTCCTGGGTTCAAACCTTTCACAGTTTAAGGGACATGTTTGCACATAGGCAGTTACATACATACATACTTTATTGAAAGGTCAATAGTAGGCAGCCAAAGGCTGATATGGAGAAAGGTGAGGTGTGAATTTAATGTAAATAAAAACAGTTCTCAGTGATTTAATTTACTTTACATGTACTGAAATGAATTTGACTGATCTGTTCTCAGCTTTTTGAGGACTATCACATTATTAAGAGAACAGAATTCGAACAAACATCAGAAAAGACGCCTGAATCATTGGATATTGACAGAATATTAGCCTGTGAACCAAAGGTAAGGTCCAACATGTGCAGTTATAATAACATGTAACTGCGTTTCCCTTGAGGTTCCTTAATGTGTGCTTCTGGAGACATTGATCTCTGAATCACCACCCAATATCAACCAATATCAATAACAACGCTCCCCCTCCCCCGATAAACAGAAAACGACCCATTTCCTAAATTATAAATATGCCTTCATACCAGGGAGGGGAGGGCGGCTCTTCCTTATTTGGCCTAGGCAGGTATGTGTTGCTGTCAAACAGGGTATGGTTTTCAGGGTCTTGATGAGTCTAAAACGTGGTATACAATTTCACCATTTAGCGTCTTGAACTGGGTGTCTTTTTGGATCGGAAGCGTTTAAAAGAGTGTGAAAGTTTGCGCCTAGCAGTCTACATGTGGTACCAACATTCCCCCACCCCCCCCCCCCCCAAAAAAAATCTAAATTACTTAATTCTGTATGCAAAATAAAATGAATCAGGGTCATGAAATTAGGTCTCAAATTGTCTTAAATCAGAAATTATGCGGCACTTTCAGGGTGTATACATGTATTGCAACATGAAAGGTCTATTATGCAAATTAATTATGGAAGTTGTGTGATTTTTTTTCAGGATCCATTTAACCTTGTTTTACTGGGTCTCATTGAATTTTTGTCTTATTACAAGAAACAAACAGAGAGAAAGAAAAAGGACCACTGTTTAATATTGCATGATGCATTATAATAGACACATTACATGGAGTTGTCATTATTAAAGATGCCAAACAACGTGGTATTAATTTTGTCTGGCTGATAAACACATCAAACAAGCAAGCTAAATGGTAGCAGTTTAAGAAAGAACAAGATAATGTTTAATTGCACCCTGCGGGAGTTTAACATCTAGCTATTGAGAATCATTAAGAACGATTTTAATTCTAAGTATTCGTTCAAACAAAGGGAGATTTACTAATGTAAGGTAAGGTAAGGTACCGTCTTTATTCTTGTGTTATGTACACTTAATCATTTTCACTTATATTTTTACAGATTGAGTGGTTTATGCAACAGAAGGAGAAAACTTATAAACTTTTGTCTCCAAGATTTAATGATCTTTTGTTTGAGAAACAATGGTACCTTGTAAGTTACTCACTTTTCTGAGGTATTTTATGATTTATTACAGCTTGAATTAGCCATCATCTGGCTAACAGAATTGAAGCCGACGGTTCTCTCATTTTATCCCCGCTCCCCGCTCTTCATCAGCGCTCCGTTTTATAGGTATTTATGGGTACTTAAGCTACATGTTAAGTGAAAGAAGTGGAGACAAGGATTCAAGGTTACATCAGGGAATTGAACTCGGGGTCCCTAACACAGAAGAAAGCGAAATAACCAACTGTGCAAATAGATACTTGCTCCTCAGAAAACTCAAAACGCCTCTCATTTCTTTTAAAAGCACTTTTAACTTACAAGTCTCCAGGCTTAGTGATGCCTTTCATTCGCCAGATGGAGTGCACAGGAAAAGGCCGAAACGGTAAAGAGAAACAAAGGAAATAAAATGGATGGAAATAACAGGCGCATGGGAAAATTTGGTGATTTTAGAGCAACTATCTATTTCTAGCAATATTGTCACTTTATACGCTCTTTTTGCCCTGGGTCCTTCTTTATTATATACGAATGTAAGCAAAACTTGTTCAAGCAAAGTGAATAGGCTTTGGAATTGAACAGCTCAAAATCAGCTATATTTTTTCTCAAAGGTATGATTTTTTTCCTTTTCTAGACAAGACCACAGAATCCTACTTTCAACATCACTTCTGTCTGGCCAACGTACACAGGAAAAGGAATTTTGGTAGCAGTAGTTGATAATGGAGTTGATGGAAATCATCCTGAACTTTCTTCGAACTATGTAATGATATCAATATTTTATCTTAACTGTAGTAAAGGTATGTCGTAGTGTACCCGGTTCTTATTTTATACAGGAAAATCATTCGTTTAATTGGGGTGTTTGATATATAGGGGTCTGTTCTATTTAGGTTCCACTCTGTATAAATTTATGGTACTATTTATAGTAACAGTGGCTCCAAATTAACTTTTTCTTTTCAAGAATGCTGCAGCAAGTTTTGATTACGTGGACAATGATCCAATACCAGTTCCAAAGCATGGCACGGTATCAGGGTATGTGTTCAGATATATGGCTGTTTTGTTTTAAAAGTCGAATTACAAATGCTCTGCATCATGTAGTCTTTCCTAGACATAAGGGCGCTTTTAAGTGTTTGAAACCCTATGATTAGGAAGGAGCAAAAACAAAAAGTAAGACGCTTTTAAAGCGTTAAGTCGAGATACATGTAAGAAATGACAAAGTGATTAATTCGTAAGGAGCCTGTGTGTGGTGTGGAAGCCATAGGGCGAAGGAGAAAAAAAGCTAGCAGGGTTACAGTATTAAAACAAGACGCTATGGGAACGTACACTTCGGCGTCGTCGTGGTGGAGTAATTGTGAATGCAGAGGAATAATAAGAAATGATATTTTTGTAACAGATGTCTTAACTTCTTCACCGGAAGTCTGCCAGGTGCATGACCGCGTGGCTGTAACCCAATTCGACTATAATTTCTGTAATAAATAAATTGCGCACGAGGAGATCTCAGTTCCACTTCCTTTATTTCCTTTACAACAACACTTTCCTTATGTACAATTAACTCCTCGCCTTCTCCAGCTACGTAACTAACTAACATCAGTACACTCCCTTGCAAAACTTGCTGAAAATGCACAATCTCCGTACCGAGGATAATTCATGTACAACATCGCAACATAAACTAGAAAACGTATCTCGCAATAACCCTCGCGAAACTCGGTTTTTTAGTAGCGCCACTCAAGTTAAGCCCTGTCGGGCGGGGTTAGGAGTTGGATCAGGGTGGATAAAGGTTGGGCGGTGAAACGAGCGCTCCGCTCTTCATTTAATGTGTGATGCGGAATGGGACTGGCACGAGCGCTCTTTCCGCGCTTCCGGTGGGCTTGAAGGCCTGCGAAATGTTCTGTTTTGCAAACCAGAAATCCTGTTTTCTTTCTGTAATTTCAGGCTACAATGTTTAAGACATAAATTCGTTTCATAACAGTATTAATGAACAGTTTCATATGTTTATGACTGTAAGCCTATACGTCAAACTTGTTGGCCGTAGAATTCCAAAATTTGAGTGTAATTTGAAAGTGTTGAATGCCTCTTCCTTCCACTAAATAAGTAATGAAAGTATATTTCTCTCTTTTGTATGCCCAATGACGCATATGAATGCCCAAAAGTGTTATTGAATGTTGATTAAAACGCAAAAATCGTAATTGAATCTGATTTATGCGCAAATGTTCGTATTTTCGCGCTAATGAATGTATCTTCGCACTATTGGTCGCCGTATCACGCAAAAGACTCCGTATTTTCTCGTAATGAACAGCAAAAGGTGTATGTTGAAAATGCAAAACGTGAAAAGTACTGGTTCTGCAAAGAGCAGTCTTAAGATTTAAGGAATTACTTTGCCTTGTGCGGCCGTGAGAGATTAAAAACGTACTTTGTAGAACATTAATGAATAAATTTCGTTCTCTACTCGAAGGGCCCGTTTCTCGAAAGTCCCAGACGCAAAATCAAATATTCAAATCAAAGTCTAAAGAAAAAGAGCTAGGATCGTAGCTTACAAACAAGTCCATTTGTTTTGTTAACCAATAGTTTTAATATGTTACCCGAAAAACTATTGAAACTTTTATCTGGAATGATAACATCGACAGCTTTCCAGGCCCGTTAATTACGGGGACTTTTGAGAAACGGGCCCGAGACTGTGTTTTAAAATATGCATGTATGAAAGCCGTAAACGCACACGTGTGTGTAAGTTTACCCGGATTCGTGTGAAGATAATTTCCCCTGAATTTTTCCTAGACATGGTAACAACTGTGCTGGAGTTATAGCTGGAGTGGCTAATAACAATTTGTGTGGCGTGGGAATTGCATACAACGCCCAAATTGCAGGTAGGTTGATGTGATTGCCTTCTTTACTGACAGTTTCACCAAATAGGTCTAAGAGCTTTATTTATTACACTGACACAGTACAGAAGGGCATGAGTCTTTGTTAGAAGAATCTTTTATTTTGTCACGAATGATATCTTAGGCTTGGAAAAGTCAGAGAACACAGTGCAATCTAAGTCGTTCCAAACATAGACACGTATAACGTGCATGAGGTATTTTGACTGCTTCGCTGTAACTGTAACAGGAATCGTCCCTTTCAACCCCAATTTTAGACCGGTTCATTGCTGCCCCGCGAGCAAGAAACACAATGTTGTCCAAGTAAAAAAGACAATAATAATAAGAAACTCATTTCTACTCTCCATTAATTGTTATCGTTTCCTTCTTTTCAACTTTTGTTGGTCTGTTCATGTTACATTTGATACACGATATTCAATTAAGAGGTAGTCTTCCTAAAAGCGGTCCACTCGATTTTGCGACCAAAAAAAAGTTTTCCTTTGTTTTTTGTTGGTGGAGAGGCTTTAGTAGGTATATATTAAAATCGCTATTTTTGTTTTCAAATTCTTTTCGTTACCGCTGCTACAAGCCAAAAACAAATTCAGTGAGTCAGTCGCGGCCAGAGTCTCAGAGAGTGTTGTAAAGACTAAAATTGATGGATTTTGAGAGGCGCGCTGCAAACAAACGAGCTACTGCACAAAAAAGCTGTTCAATTAACCTTGGATAGCTCACAGATAAAATATAAACACCTTTGATAAAAAAATGAACAAGCTAGAACAGTTCAAAGGCTACCTACTATGCTAGCATTAGCGAAACGTTGAAAGTAAGCAAGTTTTGAGGGAAAATATCTCAAAAGTTGCGGCCTAAATGAAGCATAAAAAACATTTATTTAAAGTAAAATTCTTACGTTTATTTTACCGGTTTATAGGTTGAAACTGTGCGTGTATCTCTTAAAATCACAAAGCGATAACAGATCAAAATCAGCAAATAATGCGAGTTTGCATGGTTACCGGCGGTGTCAGAGGTCACGATCATATGACTGTTAACATTTGCAAAGTGTTTGTTTTAGGGCGTTATTTCTCCTGAAATGACACCAATGAATCCAAAATGACATAGAAAGTGCTTGCATTTAAAAAAAATAGATAAATTCAGAGCGTATTTTTAGGTTGAACCAAATTTAATTATTTCATGAGCGGGTATAAATGGACAAAGTAAACAACGGCTGCTCTTTCCTGTGTGTATTACACGTTGATTACTGTTTCGTTGTCCTCTATTTTTCGTTCTTTTAGATCATGTCAGGCTAATCTAAAAGGAAAAAACAGAGGTAAAAAAGTAAAGAAGGGTTTTCCTTTCTTGAACCTTCGAAAGTCAAGGTATTGCAAGCAGCAAATTGTAACCGCTCAATTGAAAAATTAGTACTGAGCTGCAACAGTAATAAAGAAGCATTACTGTATTTCGCAAAGAAAGGTCATAATATACGCCTTTTGAAACCGAATCTCATAAAGGTTTGGAGCTTTTATCGTTTTTATGTGGAAAAAGTCATGAGAGGTATTTAGGTATTTTTAGTACGACGATCAGCAACAAGCACCTTGGCACTTCGGTAATTAAGGCCGTCAAAATGTCAATAGATCAGGGCAGGTCGCACGCACATCAAGAGATGGTTCTTAATAGAGACGAAAATCTCTTTTTTTCAAGTTTCTTATTTTACCATCTGAAAGATTGTGTACAGTCTTTAAGGCCGAATAATAATGTATAAAACATATCGCAACAAGTACATGTACGTGGGCTGAACTGAAAGTGTAATGACTTTCAGGAATCTGGATCTGGACATTTGGATTAAATATGTTACGAGAGAAAAAAGGTGACGTGGCTTCTATTCAGGGCTACTACAAGAAATTATTTTCTCGGCCGAAAATCACCTTCTGTAAATTGTACATTGACAGAAATCACTTCTGCTTCAGAAACGAAAGTTTCCCAAGGAGACTTTGACCCTTTTTGCCTCCCTATTAAATAAGGCAAAGGCCTTTATGAATTCAGTTCCGGATCCATTTTCACTTCCCTGTTCTATCATTTCCTTTACAAACATTCTAAAACACTGACAACAGAAAAACCAAAGACAGCTCTGGGTGCGGGGAGTTCAGAGGACAGAAATCACTAACATCGCTGCTGGAATGTACCTCTGATATTTCCTACCACCTAAGGCGCTGCCATCTTTCAAGGGCAAATATTTCCGGGTACCAGCTTCTTTTGAATCGTGCATGCCAATTTCACCCAAGCGAAGGAAATATAGCAGAAATGTCCGTGTGTCCTCGGCATCGAGGAAAGTTGGGAGCATACTGGAATTGCCCAACAACTGCTTGCCAGTACCCTGATCACAAGGGAAAACAAGAAGCGGTAAAAGGAGACCGATTTTGCAATGCCCAGATGGCAAGAGATATATTTCAAGTTTTCGGAGTTACTATTCCAGTTGGATCACGTAAGCAGTTTTTCCGTGATATAAAACAACTTTAACTTTTATGTAGATGAAAAAGGTACTAAATATGATGTTAAAACAACGTGTAGCTATATCATCAGTTTGATATGTTCTTTCTGTTTGCTGCTAATTGTTATAAGGCGATTTATGTTTTGGAGTACAAAGTAAAGTTCTTTCGCGGTAACCGGGGTGAGGGGTTGGGGGTTTCAAGGCAACGGATTCTTGAGTTGTTTTGCAACCTGGTTCCCAGGTCTCTCTTCTTCTCTAATCGACCTTTCCCGAATTTGTATTATTTGTTTTATAACAGTAACTGCTTTTCATCACTTAAAAAATGTAGAAGGTTAAGAGCACAAACCTCTGCTTTCGGGTGACCCAGTTTCATAGGATAAAACGAGCAAATACAATATTGTCTGTTAGGGAAGAGTCTGTGGCAACCCTTGTTACTCTTTCTCTGCATCTTTTTTTTAGCCATTTGCAACAGCTTTAGAAAGCTTCATGCTAACAGACTGAAGACTGAATGGCTGTGGCTGAGAGAAACGAAAAGTACTGAAACGGAAGATACCACAGATACCATGGAATAAACCGAACCAAACTTACCAAGGTATTGATTTCTGACGATTTATTTTGTACTCTTCCTTTAATAAAAACAACTCTTAGAACGCGAGGAGGAGGTATGACAAACTCTAAGAAAATAAAAATGTCCTTGAATATAAAAGATTGGCTACTCAAAGCTCACTTAATTTTTGTTTAGATACGTACTGTTCATTCATCCTCTGTAAGAAAAAAAAATACAATTTTCTTTTGACTTATTTGTCTCTTGACTTCCCCTCCAGAAAAACCCAAGAAGAAGCAGTTTTTTCTATATATTGAGAGTTGCATATACACCCCGTACCAGGAACTCACACTAAGAATGATTCGCCTGGTCTTTTGGACAATGACAAGCAATGAATCCTGATAGTTCGTTCGACAATGAGTCTCCTGAGAACGAATCTGATGTTCTTAAAGTAATATTGGTTCCCTTTCGGTAAAAAAACTGTGGAGCCCCCGACTTTCCGTTTTAACTCCGAGTGGGACTAGGCGACTAAGAAAGAAAAACAACTCTGCATAGAGCTGGTGAATGAAGCATGTCGTGCTGTTTGTGACGTCATTGCTCCAAAGGACAGTGATGAGCTGTTACGGTCATTTCAAGAATCAAGAAGGGAAGTGGGTTTCTCTAGCGACCTCAAAGCACTAGTAACTGCATATCAGCAAGCACCATCAAGGAGCCTTAAAATCCAGATACTCAGCATCTATGCTATTAGTTACCCAGCCCAATACTTGAAGAAAATACCCGAACCATTTGAAAAGCTTAGCGACCAACAGATAAAAAGAGCAAGAGCACACGCCAAAATTGTTGGAGTTGGACTGTCTGTTGAGAAACCGCGGCGCCACCTGGTAAAATTGATTTGGTGAAGTTCGATCACTTTCTGTCTTTTGTAGACCAGCCATACTTTTACGAAGACGTGGCTTACGAAACCAGGACACTGAAGCTAGATTCAGGAGAGGAGTTACTTGTGTCAAATGATTTCAGAATTGTTGCAAGGTCCACGATGATAGAGCAGTATTTAAGCATTGCAACGAAGATCACCTTGAGCCTCTTTCAAGATCGACGCTGTTTAGAATATTGCAAGTCAGAGAAGTTTCTCAAAGAAAATCGCTTCAAGGACTGGATAGCATGGCTGCTGGAGGTGCTGAAGTGTTTGAAAGTGTGTGCAAGATAGTAGATGACTTGAAAAACTGCGGCCCAAGTGGAACTTGGTGTGATGAAGTGCAAAATAGATTTAAAAGTGGAAAGCGCTACCTCAAGACAGAATATAGAGTGCATTGCCGTGAAGAAGAAAGCTTATGTCCCGATCACTGCAGATACTTTGCTGTCAGTGACTTACAAGATTTGGAACTCAACGGACATTGTCCACATCAACATCAAGTATGCTGTAGCGATTGTGAGCAACTGAAAGTAACATTACAGTCCATAACTGATCAAATTGAGTGGCCTTCCATTAACCATTATAGCGATGAACAGAAAGAGGACTTCAAGCATGAGCTTGCCCAAGCCCGAGAAATGATTTTTCAATAAAAGGCACACATTTTAAGAGCAGAAAACAAAGAGCGGCAAAGCAAGATGTACTTAACTCTCTCCAGGATAACTCGGTCATGGTCGTAATGGAAGGGGCCATGAAATTCTTACAGATAAAATATTGAGAAAAGGAATCCGAGTGGTTCAGTAAAAGAGGAATCAACTGGCATGTCAGTTGCGTTATTTCGAGGAATACAGCAGATAACAGCTTCCAAGTTCAGTCATACGTGCACTTATTCGATAGCTGTGCACAGGGCTGGTACACTGTTTGCGCAATTTTGGAGCATCTTCTCACAATCATTAAGGAAAACAAGCCAGAAGTCAATCAAGCCTTCTTGGCTCAGACGACGCGGGCTGCTACCTCAACAACAATCTAATTGCTGCTGTCCACGACCTTGGTGTTTGAGTAGGAGTAAAAGTTATAAGGTAGACGAAGAGGTCTTCCTATGGTAAAATATGAAAATAAATTACAGCTCACTCCAAATTGAGTTAAAGCTCCTGCTGTTCCAGTGAGTTCTTTACAGCAGAGGAACTTTAAGACCACATTCATTTTGGTGATCACGACATGAAAGTAAGTCCCGAGAGCATGTACGACAGTCTTAAGCACGATTGGGCAGGAACGTTTTCATCTATCACACTTGAATCAAAATTGTCGTTCACCACTGAAGAAGCAACAGGTAGCGAGCAATTAGAGGACGAACCTTGTGGTTTGGGTTGGGCGCTACAAAACCCAAGAGGGGGAGGTGCTAGGTTTTCTAAAAATGTAAAAAGCTACCTCACAGCAAAATTTGACTTTGGCGAGAACAGAGCTAGAAAAGCCAATCCTACCTAGGTGGCTGCTGACATGCGGGTAGCAAGAAACACTGACGGAGAGCGTAAGTTTCAAAGGAGTGAATGGTTGTCGGAGGGCTAAATACTAAAGTTTTTTCACACCTTGCAGCCAGTAAAAGGCGGATGAACAAACACGAATTGGAGGAAGACGACGATCATGATGACAGCCTTGATGAAGGTGAAGTGGCATACCCTGCCGAATAGGAAAGGCATAAGGAAGTAGAGGAGGTTGTCAGCAAAATTGGACTTGTTCATCCTACAACACATCGTAGCCATGACATCTGCGAGCTCGCAAAATTGGATGCACTCTCTAACTTAACCCTAAAGGCTTTCCCAAACTAAAATGTGTTTTTCCAAACTTGTAATTTTCCGTCAGCCTCATTGAAATTCCTCTGAATCTATTCTTCACTCGTTGTAGATCTTGTATTCCCAACAACAACAAAACTAATGCAGTAAAAAATGTATTTATTTCACCACCTAAATTTTACAGGCAGTATTATTCATAAATAAGAATTCTGCATGAACTAAAGGCAAACATTTTGCATTCGATAAAATGAATACAAAATATCTAAAAATCACTGCATCAAACTAAGATGCAAAAATCCTGCATCTGAGAAACTGGGTACAAAATACCTAAAATTGACTACATCAAGCTAAGATGCGAAAATTCTGCATCTGGAAACTGGATACAAAATACCTAAAAATCACTGCATCAAGCTAAAATGCAAAAATTCTGCATCTGGAAAACTGGATAGAAAATACCTAAAATCAACTACATCAAGCTAAGATGCAAAAATTCTGTATCTGGAAACTGGATAGAAAATACCTAAAATTGACTGCATCAAGCTAAGATGCAAAAATTCAACATCTGGAAACTGGAAACAAAATACCTAAAAATCACTGCATCAAGCTTAGATGCAAAATTCTGCATATGGAAACTGGATATAAAATACCTAAAATTGACTGCATCAAGCTAAGATTCAAAAATTCAACATCTGGAAACTGGAAACAAAATACCTAAAAATCGACTGCATCAAGCTAAGATGCAAAAATTTTGCATATGGAAACTGGATAGAAATTACCTAAAATCGACTGCATCAAGCTAAGATGCAAAAAATTTGCATTCGATAAACTGACTACATTAAAATGCATTAAAACGGCTAGATCCTCGTCGTTGGCTTAGCTTGCTCACTGGCTAGATTCTCGTCGCCAGATGTACTATCGACCGAGTGAACAAGAAAACAACGCCATGCTTGTTTGTCCCGAATAACTCCGTACTCTTACTGACAGATAACGTGACGTGATGAACTCGTGATTAACAACATTAGAAGTAGCACAACACTTCAGCTCTTTTGTGCCACAACGTCCAGTCACCTTTCGTGTAAGCCCAAGGGCACTCTGGGAAAGTTGTGGAAGACGAACGTACGTTGCAACATGAGGCGAAGTACAGTGTTTATAAATCTTATAACTCGGCGCGAGAAGGAAAATACACAGCGACTACTTCAGGGGCACCCAGCGACTTTTTTCTGTAGAAAACCTGTTCGAAGGAGCAAATATTGCCTAGAAATTTGAGAAAAGCTAAAACTTTCTTGATAACCGTTCCATTCGTCTAAAATATTCGGACATTTTTTAGTAACTTAACTACGATTTTCGGATGTTGTGTTAGTCACATTTTAATACAGATATTGCGATTGTTGGTAAAAAAAGGTCTCCTAAAACGTTCGGTGTAAAAACAAAACGTCCCCCCAAATTTTTTAATGAAGGCAAAGCAACTTCATGTCATCGTACTTTCGACCGGACCCATAAGGGTAGCTAACACTTTCGGATGAGACGAAAAAGCCACCTAAAACGTTCGTGACGACCAAAGTTCGCCTAAGACATCCGAACAATAAATAGTTTTTAGGGCAACTCCAAATTAACCAAACAGACCTCTAAAGCACAGAGAAAATCTTTTGAGACACTTCTGGCGTAGTTGGAAACTTTCAGTCGTAGGTGCCCCTGCTACTTCGCGAAAGGAAATTCGTTCTATTAATCAAGGAAAAAATCCAGGCGTATAGGAAGATTTTACTGAGGAAATCGCTACGCAGGGTATCGTTAGTAAAGAGTTCGATATGGAGCTGAGAGAAAGCACTGTTGCAACGAGATGCAGTGTTCTAAAGTTAAAACGGCGTTTATCCCACAAACTTTATCCTAATCTCAAGGGCAGATACAAGATGAGTTCTTTCCACTTCTGCAAACGTTGCCTCCCCAGCACAACAGACGTCGACACCATACAAAAATATAGAGACAGTGAAAGAGCTAGAGATCAAGACTGATGGAATTCTTCACAATATGTCACGTTTAAGAGCTCAGGTAGAGACGTTTACAGTCGATTTGTACCTAGTTTTAGTCGATTCGTACTCAATTTTTATACGTGTATTTAATAATTTAATATCTGACTTGTATTTATTTTGCCTCGCGGCTTGAACTTCGAGGAATGTTACACGTGAAACGTGCCATTATTATTACTGAGTTGTATTATTTTGACTCTGTTAGTTGTGTTTGAATCGACTGGAATACGAATTGATGGAGTACGACTCGACTTGAGAGTAGAACTCCAGTAATTCGAAATCAAGTAACTTTTACAATGTCAATAGTCTTAGTGTTTGCGGCATAGATGGTGAGTTGCAAGAAGCTGAATTCAAGTTATCGGGGTAAATTTTGATTAGAGGAACAAAATTTAGTTTAGCCTAGCGTGCTAAAGCGGCCGTCTTTTCTCGCTCCTCGCCGCTATTGACGTTTTGCCTATTTTTGTGGCTAACTCCCGGCGATATGATCCTCAGCAGAGACGGCTGTTTTCGCAGACTAAAGTTAGCGGGGAATTCGAATTTAACCCTCGGACGTACAAGAGGTTTTTTTGAGTATTTTTATAGAGGATAAAACATCAGCACCTGACGTTCTCAGTAGCTGTTCGTTTATCCCTCACGTGCATTTTAAGACAAGTTTAGTGATGATCAGTAACTATGGTTACGAGATTTGACGTCTGAAGTAGCAGGTGGTCAAGCCATTTTTGTGTGAAAGTACATGTTTTTTCAACTTCTTTCAACAATAAAAGTAGAGCTTGTGGATAAAATGATGCAAAGTGTTTATTCATGTGTTATTTTACCAGTCAAGGACAAAAATGTACCATTTATTGCGGTTTTGACCTGATTTCTAATTCTTGGTAAACTCCAAAATGGCGGCCAAGATGGCGACCATTGTTGGTGACGTCACAGGCCTCCAGCAGCGCCACCACCCATAAAATATACCTCATCTGGTTGAGAAGATCAAAGGCTTTCCACTAAAGGCAAAATCGTTTCGAAATACTGCAACATATCAAAGACTCTGGGGAGGGGTTCCATCGAAACCCACCACCCCGCTCCCTTATACCACGCATATAGGAGGGAAAGAGGTATTTGGGTGAGTTTTTGTTGGGTATGTGCTACTGGCCTCTTAGAGCCCCTACCCCATTAGAGTCTATTCTGTGGCCAATTTAGTCACTTTTGGTCAAATATGTAATTTTTGCGATCCCAACTAAGTCACTTTCCACTTGTGTATCTACCTTATCAATCCTTTAAACAGGTCCGCGACCTATTGTTTAAATTGAATGAAGGACAGTTTACTTTTCACCTACAATACAAACGTTCTGGTACGTTTGCTAACCGTAAATATGAAGAACAGTGTCTTACCCCCAAAATTCCGAAAATGAACCACCTCATTCTAGTTACTCCATTGAAACTGCGGCCCCGTTATAGTCAATCCAGTGGTGAAAATGCGACCCCATCCAGCGGCACATCCCCATTAGCCTTTTATAAGGAAGTAACCCCCCCCCCGGGGGGGTTTCGCTAACACCACAAGTTACGAAGTAACGTGACCATAACATTACATGACAATCACGCTATGATTTGATTGTGATAATAACGTATAACGTAAGGCGTCAGTAAATTCAATTCAACTGCTGGCTGAATAAATTTCTTTCATTAAGAACCTAACGTAAGGGTAAGCTTTTTATTTTCCCAAAAGAGATGAAGCCGTTTATAATGACAACTTGATTTTGGCTTTGTTTCAAAATGTAGGTGACAGCCTCATTACTACAATATTGCACCGCGGCGAGTTTCACACTGAAATTGTGGAAAGGACTAAAAATTTTGCATTGCTTCCTTGTATGTGATTTTTGTCCCCGGTTTGTCATCTCTATTCTCATTATCGACAAAGCTTGAATCAACTTCTGAATTAGTCACAGTAGAGGGGACCAGCTATGGTTAAAAGATGTAACGCCCGCCTGTTGATCGTGGTGACCGTTATATTGATAAGCATGACAATCCCTGTTAATAATCTCTTTCGATTCAAAAGTACTTAAAGACGCTTTTTGTCTGACTTTTAGATGCTGCACGCGAATTTCAGTGTAAAAAGCGGCAATTTCTTGGAACTTTTAAACCTCTACTATCGTGACACCTGACACGACCTTTAATTATGCAAATACGCACAATGTCAGATTACAATCTCTTGTCGTCTGCAATCCCAAAAGATACCCACAATTATTTTTTTCCAACCTTGCCAGCGGGCAGAATACTCCAAATCCTGCAATCTCATTGGTTCCGAAAGCGGACGGCATTTTACGATCTTGCCCTCTAACGCGGGCGGAATCGTTGGCAGCTTCATTCACATATTTGTTTGTTGTTTGTGAATGAGCAAAAACCGTCATTTTCAAACCATTTTTCTTTTAAAACTTAAGCTATTATTAGCATTAGGCGAGCTAGGGAAAGTGAATTTTATTATTCAGACATAAAATCTGAAGGGAGAATCGAGCAAGTCAGCCAGGAAAACCGCTAAAGTAAAGCAAAACAGGTGGCCTTGTGATGTCGCTTCACTTAGCTTTATTACCGCGCTGTAAGTGCTGCAATCTTGCTCTTATGCATCGTTTATTGGACATTTTTTTGTCAAATAGTTTGGAAAGCAGAACAGACATTTAGATACTTTTCTGTGCGATTAGTTGTTGTTGTTATTCATGATTCGCTGTACTAAGATTTTCCGGTCAGCGGTCACTTGTCAGAATTGTTACGTCGAGAATACGTCACGATCATGTGCAGTGATATGCTTTCGTCTCGCTGATCGTTTATGTACGTTTACCGCGTAGGATCAGTTCAAATATAGTTGTGTTTTTCTCTGGAAGGCTTGCGAATTACTCTCTTCGTCGTCAATTATTCTCTCCAACACATTTTTGCTCTGTTTGTAGTTTTGTTTTCTTTTTATGCTGTGTGAATCTAGATTCTGCCATTTTTCACTGAATTTTGCCTCGCTAATTTTCTACACATCAGAAAAGGTTGTTGTCAACGATTGCATTTTAATAGCTTTCAATCTTAAATAAACAACACGAATCACTTTTCCAGCTGTCGGTTATCGCCGTTTTCGTTTCTTTGTTTATAACTTGTTGCTCACATCGCCTTCTTTTTTTCGAATTCAATTCAAAACCTTAACATTGGCATGTGTAATTAGCTCTTTTTAGAAAGCCTTTGTTCAGTTTTCATCCCGCTAAATTGAACTAATCTTTAAGCAATTTTTGAATTATTCAGGCGAAGAGAATCCTTGCTGTATTGTTTTCCTGGGGCTTTTAATATCAAGCTCATCAATTCTTTTATCCTTGTTTGACACTCAGATTATGAATTGTCTAACAAGACACAAAAACCTTTCTTTATTCTAAAAGAGAGCAGTAGGTGCCATAATATAAATTACCGACATAAAAATCATGTTGTAATGTGTTGTTTGGGTTTGCAACCGATCGCGCGTTTCATCAACACGAACGCGTTTTACTTCAACACACATAGGTTGGAGAGTGAAGGGAAATTTTCCTGGAACTTTAAAATCTCAGTACTAGTAGGAAACAAATAAAAATGTTATTCACCGGCCTAGGTCGGTCCGTATTTGGAGAAACTGTGCCCTCGGTCTGAGTACCGCCCAAGGCCGTGTACTTAAGACCTCGGGCACAGTTTCTCCCAATACGGACCTCCCAGCCGGTGAATAACATATATGTCTGAGCCTATAAACTAATAAAATAGGTTTAAAACTTTACTTTTATGTGTTTTTTAGGCTTGATTTAGGCGGCAACTTTTGAGATATTTTCCGTCAAACCTTCCTTACGTTAAGGGTTTGAATTAAGCCAGCAGAATAGGTAGTCTTTGAACTACTGTATCTCGTAACTTATTTTGTTAAAGATGTTTGCATTTAGCCTGTGAACTATCTGAGGTCAACTAATAAAACTGTATTAAAGAGACTTTTTGTGAAGGCATTGGTTTGTTTGAAGCGCGCCTCTCAAAATATACCAGTTTTGGTCTTTCGATTATCCTCTGAGAGGTCGAGACGGACTCAATTTGTTTTTGGCTTGTAGCAGCACAGCGGTAAGAAAAAGAATTTCAAAACAGAAATAGAGATTTTAGTATACACCTACCAAAGCCTCTTCACCAACAAAAAATAAAGGAAAACTATTTTTGGTCGCGAAATCGAGTGGACCGCTTTAAAGGGAGACTGCCTCTTAAGTTGCTTGAACTAGTACCGGCGGCACTCTTTTACCTATTAGGTGCACTAGTGTTATCGTGTTCCTCAAAAGCACTTGATTAAGAAAAAGTAAACTAAAGAGGATTAGGATGTCAAGAGGTCATTTTTGTTGCCGAGCGAGCAAGCTTGAAGCGAGCGAGCAAGGCAGCACACATAATCCGCACAAGGGCAAAAATTTTCGATTTCTACCCACGATGCATCTGGATTTTTTAACCACAATGCAACGGATTTTTACCACAATTCCTTGCACACTGATTGCCTTTATATATCGAACTCCGCAGGGTGTTTTCGGTTGCGTAAAGTTCGTTGAGGTCAGTTGAAATCCTCGATTTAATGTGTCGTTGTGATGCATTCCTCTTTTACGTTAAGTTGTCACAAAACGTTTGATGATCTTTAAAGCGGCGTGTGGTAATTGTTTATATCTTTTCTTCAGTGTATAGTGAGATAGTATCAGAGAGAGAAGTATTCAAAATTGTGGTGGAAACGTGAATGGGACGCTTCGGTCCAGTTGGAAGCTTCTTTTGATTGAATAGTGTCGATTCTTGACTATTTTATTCCTTTTTTTAATAGGCTTTGTTTTTCTCTTCAAAAAACACAACTCATACTTCACATTAAAATTGCGTCCACCATGTCCAATGTGAACCGTCAAAATAACTTGAACGAATCCTTATCTTTAAACTTCTTGCATGTGTTGCTGGTCGAAGCTTCATACTACTTAGGGTCTACACTCAATATTTTGATAAAATTATTACAATAACGTCAGCGTTGATTGGAAGAACAGCTGAAAGGCATTTTGATGGTGCACAGCTGAATGAGTCCATCTTTACCAAATAACATGATTTAAATGACTTATCACTTTAACACCAACAACCTCTTCTGGTAAATAAAATCCAACGATACAAAAAGCGTGGAGGATAAGGTTAGCGAGAGGCTATAGCATGTTCCAAGCCTTCAGATAGTCGGGACTAGTATAAAAGAGATCCAATTCCAGCAAACTCAGACTGTTCCCGCTCTTCCCTCCATTCTTTCTATCATAGTCTAAGAGCTATTTTACAAAAAAGCCTAGAAAATTAAAATCTTAGCACACCAACTACATCTGTAGGTGCAGTACAGTGATCTCTTTCCAGTATGTGTAGTTCAGTGAAGACACAACAGTTTAATGAGCACACAGTAGTTCAATAAGCATAGCACTAGTTAAAAAAACTGCACAGTTGCCTTACATTGTTGGTAGTTATTTGAGGGGGGCATTAGACTAATCACAGTAAAATGTTATAGGAGGCAATTCTTTTTCGTTCTGATGTAGTAGGTTTAAGCCACCAAAAGTACTCTACACCTTCGCAGTGTACAAAAAATAGTAATAAAAGTAAATAAAAATTGAAAAATAACAGTGGAATCCATGGTCCCATGGTCTTAAACCCAGACCCTATTTAAAGATGAGAACAACGAAAATTGACACCTTATAGCTCACTTCGGAAAAGAGTGATAGCCTGGGATCCAAACTAGGCGCGCGCGCATTTATGGGATTATTTGGGGGGACGCGAATGTAAACAAAAATGGCTGGAGGCGAAATGGAATGTTTCGGCGGGGTTAAACAGCTCAAAATAGCAAAACGGAAGGTGGAATTGAAAGAAAAAAACATGACTGTGTGAAGCTGAACTAAGAAGATGTGCCTGGGGCAATTTGACCTCGAAATCAACCGTGAAACAGCTTCAGAGATGGCTTCTTTGCCGTGGAGCCAAAACAACCGGAAAGAAAACGCAGCTCGTACAAAGGTAAGTACGAGCGGACCGGGGATTTCCTGAAGTTACTTCATGTCTCGTCATAATTCAAGGTGGCTGCTTGACTTGTTCCCCAAACAATCCCATAAATGAGCGCGCGCGCTTAGTTTGGGTCCCAGGCTTTCACTCTTTTTTGAAGTGAGCTATTCAAGGGAAAAACAAAACTAGGAATTTAACGCTAACACACAAACCTTCATTAAATTGCAATCCTACTACTTTAAGGGATAGTTCAGTTTTAAAAGATAGTTTGAGATTAGTACCAGCATCGATATTGAGAGACCAACAAACTGTAATGCAGTCACGTCAAACGCAAGTATACTGAAAGTTATTTTTTATGTGCACCTTTCTTTTGCGACAGGTATTCGCATTTATGATGACAATGTCCGGTCTACCGATGCCGGACGAGCGTCTGCCCTGTCCCATGAACTCGATAAAATTGATATATACTCAAACAGTTGGGGACCTGGCGACACGGCTACGGAAGTTGAGGGTCCTGAAACTCTTACGGAGAGAGCTATCGAGCGTGGTATAAAGAAGGTATAAAATATATAGATTTAGCCAAGGCCAAGAGCGAAGCTCTCGAAGGATGTTTTAAGAAATGTCTTTCTCAAGTAATTTAACTTTTGCTGTAAGCAGAAAGCAAAGTGAATGGCACCTTTAAAAATGGACCTGAGTCCGCGATCAGCTGAAAACCAAAAACTGGTCAGCCCATAACTTTATAAATACGTCACCTCCATGAGTTGTATACCTGAGCCTGCGATACAGACATGTGATACTGTTCAGCGGATACCCTTTTTGACAGCTGTCAATTGACCATAACATGGATGTCCAATACCAAGTTAAACACAGATAGTATATGCCTTGGACTCCTAGCTAGTAAGTGTGCCATTTCACATCCGCAGACATGAAGGCGTGGACGTACGTGCATTCACCGAGCTAGATAACCAAATTTCCTTTCCCATGATGCTTCGCGCGCGAGATAGCTCCGCTATAATGCAATGCAATACTTAATTATTTGCTTAGAGATATTTGATCTATTCATCACCACCAGTAAGTAAGGCATGACCTACCCCTTCAAAATTCTTTGTTGATAAGATGTAATGAAGCTTTATACATAGTGGAATAGACTGTGGTGGTGACACAGCTCCTTTAAGAAGTGAAAGAGACCCGCCGAGTCCAGCCGAAAGGCTCAATGTCATCATCTACTGACCTGACTATGTTAACTGTAACAGGGTTACAGCAAAATCTTACCAGTTTTTTTCAAAGCCCTGGTTGGTGGGTAGCTAACCAGGCAGCGGGGCACCTATTACTCATGGGTGTGCACAAAGGGTCAAGTTATCCGTTGGATGTTTTCAGCATAGCACTAAAGGTCATTGTACAACTGAAATAGATTATGCCTTTTTTCGTTCCAGGGTCGTAAGGGCAAGGGTGCTATCTACACCTTTGCAACTGGGAATGGCGGCATACTTGGAGACAGCTGTGCCTATAATGGTTATGTTAATAGTATATTTACTATTGCAATCAGTGGTGTGAACCCGGATAACTCTAGACCATCCTATGCGGAAGAATGTGCGGGTATAATGGCCTCTGCTTACAGTAGAGACACAGCGAAAGGAGTCGGGAGAGTTGTAAGTGAAGTGGTCAAATCACTTGGATTTGGTTTGCTGTTTGCTTGCTGTTTGCACTTCTACCTCAGCGGACCCCTGCCATACGGAGGAACCCTTTTAAAGTTATCACAACCATGTGTTTTCGGGAACAAAAGTTATTCCTTATTCTACAATTTCGTTAATATGATAACGACCAGCTTTTTGAGTCCCCGTGCAGTCGTTATCTTGTTCACAATTTTGTACGTCTGTTACTGTTAGTTCGACCAGTCGAATGCCTGGTGGGAGTGGTTTGCTGAAGTGAGAAAAGCAATCAATGCGACAAACCGTGACGGTTTTTATTGAAGGTTGTTCAAAGTGGATAACTGAGCGTTCAAGTGATCTGTGATATTTTGCAGATTGATAGTGCAAAAAAGAAAAAAAATGTATTTTACGTTATCTTGTTGCCTGTAAGGTATAACGATATGACTTTAACCCATTAATATGACAAACGTTTTTACGGCCAGTGATTCCACTAGGCCTTTCTTTCTTTTCTACCGTCAAAATGTTTTTAAAAGGGATTTAAAAGGAATTTGTAGATTGTAGACAATACGTATGAACAGGCATGCTCACCAACCCTTAATTTCCGATTCCGCGACTCGGCTGAGAACGGTTATCGACCATAAACCTTCAGTCGTTGTATATTCAGTAATGGTAGCTGTTTAGTTTTAACCCCATGCAAAGCACTTCCCACACCTTATAACTGGTGTCATGACGAGCAGACCACACTGGACGGAATGTTGGGCGTAAGGAAATGTAATGAGCCCTATAATGTATATAGTCCGGAAGCCAGGACCCTAAAAGAAGGGTTTCGTACAATGATCGGGTCAGAAAAGGTTTGATAGCGGATTTTGATAGAACAAGACCTGCTGATCAATGTCAGCTAGTTAGTAGAGTTGATTTGTGGTATAGATCACAAGTTAAGCGGCTATTTTAATAGGTCACTCCTTTAAATTCATGGAAACGAGGCTAAGATAGAAGACCACTGATAATGCGTAAATTAAACGTTTATTTTGACCTGAATCTACAAATATCGTTACACCTTTGTAGCAGGAATCTTAATCATGTTCAGATTGCTTAAATTGAGGTCACGTGACCGAACACGTGACAGCTAAAAGGTCAAAAATGGTGTTTTATAGCTTTTACTAGCCTATTTTAACGTCTTCATTACCTTAAATGTGTTAATTATTCATAAATATTCTGATATTTTATACGTACTGTTGGTGCATTACACTTTAAGACAAATTCTAGCTTATTGAAACTGAAACAATAAAAGATTGACAATTTTTTCCCATTTCCGGGTCAACATGAAAACGAGGCTCATTCCGGTAGCTTCTGTTTACGGCGTTATCTGCAATTGTTTATCAATAGAAACCTCTAATATCGTTACTTCTTAACAAATTATATCCCAATCATGCTCAAACATTGCAAAGCAAGGTCACGTGACCGAGCACGTGACCTCAGACAGGCCAAAAATTATATTTCAGTACCTTTGAGTACTAGAAAATGGCTATTAAATAAACAATAGCTGTTATTGTCCCAGGAGGTCATCTTCCGTAGATAAGACTGTTATTTATTGTAATTTATGGCTACATGACTTAATTCTACATTTTTTCGGGCCTTTTTGCATTATTGAGTTGTAGCTAAAAGCAGGAGCCGATCTGTTTAAGGCATCTACTGTATATTATACTTTAGTATACTTTAATAATAGATTTTGTGGTTAGAAATTGCGGGTATTCTGTAGTGTGTTAGCTCATTTTTGCAAGTGTCATCGTTACTTTTGTGAGAAACTGAAATGAGGCTGTAGCCTCTTTTTCAAGAATCTTCAAAACGAGGCTATATCATCCAACATGGCTGCCTCCATGGCCGAAGCAGTGCAATCTCTGTAAGTACATTTATAGAATAGCTGTATCTTACTTCAACTAATACTTTTATAACATAAAAAAAAACAACCTCAACAATCGACAATCGTTTTTCATGCCCCTTTAGAACACAATGTCAAACAATATTTCAAAATGTTTAGATTTGGTTGCCATATTCTTTTTTGCTTTGATTTTTTTTTTATGTGACACATTACTTTAAAATTAGTTATTAGATTATAGAATGGCTGATAAAGGTTCCTTTCCTGAGGGCTTCGCCATACCGTTACTTCCAAAATCGAGAAAAAGAAAACTGTCCCGTAGCACATTGTGTATTATTTGCCAGACTGACCGCCCAGGGGAACCACTTAGAAAGGCAAAGGAAGACTCTATTGAAAAAGCGATAAAGGCAACGGAACAGCGTCGTGACGAGGAAGTGCGGGCAAGGTTTGTGAGTCATGACGCCGACACGGGAATTCATTGGCATTCAACTTGTTATGCATCATACACAAGTGACCAAAATATTCGCTATAAAACGCCTAGCGATTCTTTACAGCATACAAGCCGGCAAAAGGAAGTCGACGTCATGTCTAGTAGGACTTTTCGTTCAGCAATGGCCCCAGTTGATTGGTCGAGGTGTTTCATTTGTAGAAATAAGACTCATAAAAAGAACAGAGATCTTATCAATCTATGTACATTCGAGGCCTGTGAAAGCATCCGAATAGCGGCTGAAAGAAAAGGAGATAGCTCTACGTTAGACATTTTAAATGGTGTGAACGGAGACCTCATCGCAGCAGAGGCAAAGTACCATAAGAACTGTTTCGCTAGTTATGTCAGTAAGAAAACCACGCTTAGCCTGCCCAACGGAGAAGCCCTAGATTCACTCACGAAAGGGCTTTTCAAGACCTTGTATTTGATCTAGCTGCTGGTATCGAACAAGGCAGAGCATACGATATGATGTCTCTATTAAGCAAATATCAGGAAATTCTCACACAAAAAGGCGCTGATAGTCCGGAAAGTTACACCACTCAAAATCTAAAAATACGCTTGCAAAATCATTTTTCCTCTTCGATTGTCTTCCATCAGCCAGCCGACCGCAGTAAATCTGAACTTGTCTATGCAAGTACCGTTAACATTCAAGATGTTCTAAACGCATGGGCTGTATTTCAGAGCCCCGAAAATGGAAACGTAAGCGTCAACAACGGCAATGAAACACCACAGTCAAGTGAAATACGTCGTGTGGCAAGCTTAATCAAACAAGAGATAAAGAAATGTACAGGTATTAACACCAAACCACTAAATACTCAAGACGTCAGCATGGAGACCGCCAGACAACTCATCCCGGACTCTCTGTATTTACTAATCAAGCAGCTCGTGGTCTCAGATAAGCGGGCTAGACACTCTAATGCGTTGAACCAGTCTACCGCAATTGAAGACGAACGACAAATCCTCAGTATCGCACAAGATATCATCCATTGCAATTCCAAGGGACGTGTTAAGCTTCCTAAGCACACCAGCTTAGCTATATGTGTTCATCATCTGACAACATCTAAGCGGCTTATCGAACTGCTAAACAGAATGGGACATTGCGTTTCCTACGATGAGATGCGTGCAGTGAATACAAGTATTGCAGAGGACGTTCTTGCCAAGGCTGAAGAGTTCGGTACTGTCATACCAACTGTAATAAAGGCTGGTTCGTTTGTACAGATTGCCGCCGACAATAATGATTTAAATGAGGAGACTATCGACGGGAAGAATACTACGCATGCAACCACCATGGTTATTTATCAGAACAGAACCTTTGGTCCAGATCCACCCCCCAACCCAGTAGAACAGAGACCAAAGCGACGTTCATTACAGGCAACGGGTACGGTGTACGACATCGAACAGTGTTCAGTTCGAGGAAGACGTCCAGCTGTAACTGATCACGTTGGCTCTGTTGACATGAAGTGGTATGATGATTTGAACAATGAAACTTGCACCGCTCGAAAAGCTGATTTCATCTGGACTCTTCTTCGGCTCTGTCCCAAGAAATTTGGAGAAGCTGTTGTTGCAGATGTTTTTGAAAAGCAATCAGTTCCAAGTTGGGCAGGATTTAACGCCATTCTCTATCCTGAGATGCCAGTAGTGAGCAATATTGGCTACTGTCCAATGATCGATGGATCATCTAATGACTTTTCGACCATATACACAGTGCTGAAACATGCACAGAAGATAAGTGCCGCGATGGGTCAAGCCGACGCCGTGGTAACCTTTGACCTCGCCATATATAGCAAGGCAAAGGAAATACAGTGGAGATTTCCTAACGAGTTCTCCAACGTAGTGGTACGCATGGGCGGATTTCATGTTGTTCTGAACTTTCTTTCGCTGTTAGGGAAGAAATTCGCTGATTCTGGACTTGATGACCTCTTGATTGAGTCAGGTGTATACGCTCCTGGTTCGACGTCCGCTTTAATGAAAGGGAAATCTTACAACCGAGGAATAAGGGCACACAAGCTCTGTTTAGAAGTGTTCTTCCGTCTCATGTGGGATGCTTTTATTCTCTGGTACGAGTCACGGGATGAAAAGATCCCAGAAGAACCCTTTTTGCAAAAGATTGTGGACTGCGTTCGAGCGGTGGAGAGCGACAAAGAGAGCGCACGAGAGAGCGTGAGAAAGATCACAACAGATCTGACGGAAATTACGGATCTATTCGCCATTTTTAAATCAGAGAATCAAGAAAGGTCCAACCTATTTGCATTTTGGGATGAGTATTGCTCTATGGTCACTACCCTTTTACAGTTTCTAAAGGCAGAGAGAACCGGAAATTGGAAGTTGCATCTTTCCAGTACTGCAGCAATGTTACCTCAATTTTTTGCCATGGACAGGCAGAACTATGCTCGCTACCTACCTGTTTATCTCGCCGATATGCAGAAACTGGAACTAACTCACCCGGAAGTCTATAAGGAGTTTGCTGAGGGGAATCATTCCATAAGTCGTTCAGGGCAGCCCTTTTCACAAGTGTCCACTGACATGGCCATGGAGCAGTCGATCAATGCTGACTCGAAATCAAGCGGAGGAGTGATCGGGATATCACAAAGTCCGTCGGCTCTTGAGCGGTGGTTTTTAACAATACACGAACGAGCATCTATTACATCTGCTTTGAAAGCCATGTTCGGCCTTCAAGATGGGGAACAAGCATCGCACAAGGAAGCAGCTCCGAGAAGAGTTCGACGAGACGAAGAAGATGTCAAGAAGATGATTAGTTGTTTTTCTTCAGGCTTGATGACAAATCCTTTTAATCTCGATTCGGATGCGCTTCTCAACATTGCTACTGGAGTAGTTCTTCCGGAAGATGTTGCCCAGACCTTGTTCACAGTACCGAGAAAGGCCGGCAGCAAATGAAAGCCTTCGTCGAGCAGCGTATTAATAGCAATGCCGTTGGTTTCTGGGAACCAATACCCAACATGAAGATCAAGACGTTCAGCAGCGCAAATAAGAAAATCCACGTCAAATCCAGCGACAAGCTTGTCACTGTTAACGCGGACAGGGACTTATTTGGCAGGCTCCTTATCGTATCAAACACGCGACAGATCTCTCTGAAAGATGTGCTTAGCTTTGAATTGTCTCCAGTACCATATTCACTCGCAAACGCAGATGGGAGTCTAAGAAAAGGGACAAAGAGCGTCCTATGCTCTCTTCTGGAGAAAGACGTTAACGTGGTTCAGCAACTAACAGCATTACCTAATCCAACTGTTGTTATCATCGACGGCATGGCTATCATACAAATGTCAAAATCTGCCGGAACAAGTACCTTTGGGGATCTTTCTGAAAAGTACTACAACATCTTCACTGCCCC
>NC_133208.1:21041973-21109473 GCF_958299795.1 Porites lutea
TCTTATTCAGGCAACAGTCTAGAGATCTGTCCTATTCCGCAGATTACTGCTGATCAGAAATCAGGATGTATTGAAATCTTCGATGCAACATCAGCAGCTACAGCGATAGCTTCAGGTCTTATTGCGTTGACACTAGAAGCGAAGTAAGTCTTAATGCTATGAATGTTGTTTGATCTTCTGCCGTGCAACCATTAGGCTCAGAATGAGGAAAGAGGATCAACCAGGACCCCAGGGTATACTCCCTATAAGGGCCTATACGAAGAGGCTCGGCCTGAAAGGGATACCTTCAGGCTTCACGTTTAAGGTCTATAAAAGGGTAGAGATTTCACTAGTTGAATTATGTAAAAGGGTAGGAACAGGGGGAGGGGGGAGACGAGATATGGGACTGAGAAATGATGTTCTCACAACTTGCAAAGCGGTCACTTCGCGTGTTGGTCAGCGGATAATTGTAGCATGTTTCCCCCAGTAAATATTTTAGAAGCGAGAAGCGAAGCGCAGAGAACGTAATTCAATAATTGTAAAAAATAATAAAAATATAAAAATAATAATGGTGAGAAACAGTGCCGCTTTCAACCGCCATAATTTTATTCCTTCTCATAACCCGTTGATCTTTGGTTTTTGAGTAATGGGCTTTGAAAGTTGTGAGAACATCGTTTAAATTTCATTTAAGAGAATGTATGGGAAGTAGCTCCCCGCCCCCCCCCCCCCCCCTCCCGCCCTCCTCCTCCTCCCCCTGCATTAACAGCAGCTAAAAGAGATGCAAAAGTCTAAACTAGGTATGTGGAAGGGGTACCATTTGTCAATAGAAGGTATACGAAGATACTTTTTCTGTCGCACTAGGAGGTTGGACTCTGGGGCGGAGTCTCCCCACATAAAACTTTGATGAGTACCTACCCCCGGCCAGGACCCACCCTTCCATAAGACTGACGGTGCCCTTATGTACTCCTCAACATAAAATTTGGTGTTTAAGATTTAAATGACCTGGCGTAGATTGTACATGTAGGCTATTGCTATTGTAGGTTTATTATCATTGCAGTTTTGTTTTCTAAGAAAACCACAATCTTATCTGCGATTGTAGTTACTGTCACATGTCACCCTCGTGAAATAATGAAATAAAATAAAATAATGTATTACACCGCGCGTTAGTGAGATTCCACCGCAAAAAAGGCCTGAAATATCCCCCACTATGCTACTTACTTACTTACTCTCGGGAGGAAAGGACGCCCCTGCGACAACACGTCGCTCGGGGCGGACGGGTGTGATTTGATATGCTGTAAAGGTGATGTTACACGGGACGGTTCGCAACGACAATTGTTAACGCAGAACAGCGTTGCAATGTTGGAACAATGTCGTGACCATTCGAAACAATGTCGCAACAATGTTACAGCGCTCTGTTGCGCTTAAAGTCGTCGTTGGGAATCGTCCTGTGTAACATCACCTTAACAGAAGGTATACTTACTGACTTACTCACTACTAACTACCCTGTATTACTTAATTACTTACTTGCCGTCTACCTGACTGTTAATGTATTGCACCACATGTTAATGAGATTCCACAGCAAAAAAGGCCTAAAACAACATCATAACCTCCCCCACTTACTTACCCATTTACTCATTTACTAGGGAGCTTAAGCAACAGCGTTTTTGAGCGACGGACGTCAACCGGAAGTGGACTTTTTGCATCACTGGTCAGTGGTTTGATTGAAACTCTCGGGTTAATCGTCTTTAAAAGAGAAAAGAAACTCAGCAATACAAGTTTGTTAGCGTCAAGGCATATAAAAACGGAGAAGGCCTCACTTCCGGTTGACGTGCGTCACTCAAAAACGTCTTTGCTTAAGGTCCCTACTAACTAGCCTGTATTACTTACTTTCTTATTTGCTGTCTACCTGCCTGCTTGCTCCTTAGTTAGTTACTTACTTTTTAAACTACTGTGTTTGATTTTTAAGCCCCTCCCTTACATGGCGTGATGTACAACACATTATAGTAAGAAGTGCGAGACACGCACCAGAAGGAAATCCACTCACCGGTGGATTCTGGGTAAAGAACAAGGCTGGTTTATCTGTCAGTGGCTATTTTGGCTTTGGCCTTATGGATGGTGGCATGATGGTCTACTTGGCCAAACAATGGAATACAGTGCCTTCACAACTGAGATGTGAGATTAAGGGCAGGGATGAAAATAGGTTTGAACCTTTTTTTTTCGTTGTTGTTGATGATGATCAGTAACTACAGAAAAAGATCTATCTCTAAGGAATCTTTTTATGTAAAGGTCTCGAGGACCCATAAAATGTCTGCCTCTTTCACGAGAATCAGTACTCAAATTTGAAACTCTATTCCCTATTAAATTAAAACACTCAGAAGCGATCGTTTTTTTTTTTGGATAAAGGGAAAGGATTTATTACTAAATTTCTTGCGGTCAGAAGACGGCAATAGTTGAAGTCCCCCGCCTTAAAAAGTTGTTTCCACGTTATCTTAGTCCCTCTTCGTAATCATTATTTACTTAGTTTGTTTTATGTTAGGTTATATTTATTGTATTGTGAAGTCTTGTCGTGGTCTAGTCCGTCTGCCTGTAACCTCGATTAGTTCCTAGGATATTTGCGGATGGAAAAATAATTAAATTAATTTTAATGTTAACTTTTCTTGCTTTCTTGCTGTTGTATACGGGGCTCTTTTGTTGTTGGTTTAACCAGCTTTAACCTATGCTATAAGTACTGCAATCTAGCTGTTGTGCACTGTGTAGTCGACATTTTTGCTCTGTTTGTAGTCCCATATCCCATGTTTGTCTGAATTGTTAAGTGACATTATAGCCGCCCATTTTGTGTTACTTAAGCGGTTTTCCCCGGTTGATTACCTTGATTTTCTCGTAAGATATTTTGTCTAAATAATAAAATTCAATTTTTTTTAGCTAGTACTGATAAGAGCGCAAGTTTTAAAGGAAAATGGTTTAATGTCAGTGCTTTTGATTATCACAAACAACAAACAACTTGTGAATGAAGCCGTATACAATTCCGCCCACTGTTTGTTCTCTTCTTTCAACTATTTTTAAACTTAACCATTCTCACGGCTGGTAAACACATCATTGGTTGGTACTAAAATGAACATTATATTCTTAAGAGGAGTAAAAGAATTAATCGTTAAAAAATTACTCGCCTGCCCCCCAAAATACCCCAATACTCTTTAACTCTTTCACTCCCAGACCTTGTGATGAGAAATTATTTTCATTCTAGTTTTAAACTTTTTGGAGGAAATCCTATGGCGTAACCTTTTGAGTGAAACTCACCTTCACGTCATAAGTGACAAACTTACTGAATGGCTGAAAAATATGTTCACGCGGTCATCGCTGCTGTTTGCCGCTGAACGTAAATGTGCTGCTAAATCTCTCTAACAGCACTTTTTTTTGACAGAGTGATACCTTCAGACGTTACTGCGACAGTGGGTAATTGCTCGATAAAATTCCTGGAGCACGTCCAAGTGAGGGTAAATCTAGTTTTTCAGCGTCGTGGAGACCTGTATTTGGAGCTCATTGCGCCTAGTGGAACCATATCTCCATTGACTCGTCAGAGGATAATGGACAACGTGTATGGATACAGAAACCTGACAAACTGGCATATCACTACTTTATTCAGTTGGGGAGAAAGTCCTGAAGGACAGTGGAAGCTCAGAATTGAAAATGTAGACAAAAATTACAAAACAAACGGTGGGGTATTTGAAATTTAGTGTTGTAGTGTAGTAACGGAATAAAATGAATTTTTGAGGTAGTATTGTTTGTTTACGCCAACGTAGTGCCAGGGATAATACACATGACACTGCAAGGGCGCAAATAAACAACATTAGCGGGAAACAGTCATTTGCTATCATAATTATGAACATAAAAGGCCAAATACTTTATCCGTATATAAAATAAGTTTAAGGCCCGGTTCAGACGCCGAACTTTTCATTAGCCGAACCTAATTCGAATTGAGGCCGACCCAAATTATTAACACCAGCTGAATTGATTCAGACGCCTATCTTAATTGCAGCTGAACAAAGTTCAAAAGGCGAAAAATGCTCATTTCTGTCAAACTGCTTACAAAATACGTTATAATAATTTATGCATTAGGTTCTGTACATGAAAAGTTCGGCGTCTGAATCAAAGCCGTTCCAAAGTCGCACCAAACTAAGGCGAAAATTCCCGACCGGGCTGGGCGAAAATGACGGCTTAGCCGTTCCAAATTGAAACAGGTGTTCCTAATTAATTCAGACGCCCAACTTTTCATGTACTAAATTCAATGTATTAGGTTCGGCTCATGAAAAATTCGGCGTCTAAACCGGGCGTAATAAGACTGTTATGTAGTTATTTGTCGAGCCCTTCGAATCGCCCTGAAAAAGTTAAATAAGCTCCCTCGCAAATAAGCATGTCATTATACATCTGTATCTAGAATCAATTAGAACCCCTTGCATAAAAAGATAATAATGAATAAGAAAAATCAACTTTGGAAAATTATCGACAGTAATAGCTACTTATTTGATCAGTTTGTTCTCAGTCACGTACCATATTTCAACAAAAACTGTCTTGCAAATGTCTCTATCCCTTTCTACTAATTGTGCGACTCAAGTCGTCATCAGTTGCTGATGTGTCGCCCCTGATGTCAGTACCCTTAAGGCTTTTTTCGATTTTACTTAATTGCAGAATTACTTCATTTTAATAGCTGAACTGGGGTAAAAAAAAATTTAAGTCAGCGTTGTGCTTTCATTTGTTGCACCATTTCCTGATTTTTTTGAGAGCTTTAAAAGAAATGCTCCTAGTTTTGCTGCAAATTGCAAATTTTCGGCTTCCAAATGTCGTTATCTTAATTTTTTTTCTGTTTTCGACCATGTTTACGTTGAAAAACAAAATGCATGTACTTCACCAGCTGCAGCGCTGCTGTGCGTAAATTGTGGTTTCACCGTCGTAAGTAAAATAGCGTGATAGGGTGAAATTCATCGGATAAACCAATCAGGTAAAGGGCCGATAATGCGTTATAATGTATATTTATCAAGAATAACTGCGTCAGTTTTAGAGAAAACTGCTATCAAAACAGGTCCTGCTGTTTAAAGACTACAAAGAATAAAAGCTTAACAATAATGCTATTGAAGTTAAAAATATATGATACATGAGAACTGCTGGGTGAAGAATTATATGAAAGAAGATCATTGCAGTTATAGACGCAACTATTGCAGTTGCGAAAAGAACGCCTGAAAAAAAATTCATCAGTCACAGTTTTGGTTTTAGAAGTGACACAACAGGCTTGACTTTTACTTTTCGTTTCCCTCTTCCCCTCCTTTTTCGCTTTTCTTGCCCTCTCTTTTTTTTCTTTCGCTGGGCATTTAGTAGCCTTCATTATGGTGGGAAAAGTTTTTAGGAAAGCTGTAAAGATCTTAGCATTAGATGAAAGGAAGAGGTAAAAGTGGAATATCATTTTCATGGAAAATGTCAGGTCAATGTTACATGGTTTTTTGCCTTTTTCTCCGGTGCCCGTGACTAAATTGACCTCACTCTGGTTTGGTTTGAAAGATCTCTTCACTCTGCACAAGTTAGCGGACAAACTTGTCCTTGACCATGAAACTAATGACGTCGCAAGCGGTAGAAGGGACGTGGATCCGCACGGGGGGTTACGGGCGGCTCAGGGACAAATGGGCTAATAGCATTATTGTTAAGCTTAACAGGTTCTAAAACTCGGGTGGAAGGTGGTGATACATGCTTACTTTGACGCTACTTAAGTCTGGTTGTGACATGGAAACATATCTGTTTAAGGTAGCTTTTGTCGCTTACTTGCAGGCGATTTTGAAACTGTCCAGTTTATAGACCGGAAATAAGTTAAGCGCCTGTCAGCAATTTTGCCAGGATTGTACAACAGTATTTTTTTAGGTGTTTTCTTCATTATCAAGAGGTACCTTCTAAGGAGAATGTCGCTTTTTGTTTACACCAGTCATCTAAAGCTTGATTTAAGTTGATAATGAAATTCTTGTTTATAAATAAGAATTTCTCCTAGCGACTTCATCTAATATTTTTCTGACTTCTTATTTTTAATTGTTTGTTTAAGGTACACTTTACAGCTGGTCGCTAATTCTGTACGGAACAGAGAAAGATCCCCTATCAAAGAACCTACATGTTCCGACGATTTCTACAAAGGTTAAACCTGCAACATATTCAACAAGTTCGCCTCCTTCAAGGAAACCTAAAAGCCGCACCTCAAAAAGACCTACTACAACAACACGACCATCTTCAAAAACTGGTGGGCCAACCTTATTGCCGTTTTCTATTCGGAACATGACCAATTTGGTCGATAGTACAATACGGTCAAAAAAACTATTTTAAACACAGTCCATTGCCATTTTTTAACCAACGATGTACAAGTTATGGGTACGCAGAGGAGATTTGCTTAGCACGAAAGAAGCGGCATTACCTTCTTAAATGTGTAGCAAACCCCGTAAAGGGTTCTATTTAGGTAAAAGATTCCATGTTTTCCTGCCATTGTTCAGTGAAAGACAGAAATTGACGTCAGAGTGTGGTGATCGGCCTGTGTCCGATGTTCTTACCTCATTTTGACGCCATTTTCTCGGATCTGTGACTAAACGAACACATTGCATTTTTTTTCTTGCTTCATACAATGAACAGAAAAGGAGAGCTCTATTTGTTGCAGTTGGTTAGCCTGCGTAGCTGGCGGTATTGTGTGGGTGCGAGAAAGTTTTGACGGCGGAGCCGTGTTCCAAAAAAAAGGAGTAGGGACGAGGCGGTTGAAATACCGCCTGCCAGAAAACCCCGGTATTTTGAATGGTCCGCACACCAGTGTGCGGGGAAACGGATTGGTCGAGGGCCATACATATGTCAATCATGTTAGATAAGCCTTCGCGTATATTTCCCAATTTAGGGAGCAGATGGCAAACTGGAGAAGACGTACATGTAAAGTGATTGTGATTTCCGCTTTAGAAAGAGCATAATTGATGACCAAATTGCCGAAATGGCGTCTTTAAACTTCACAGCGCTGGAATTGTCTTAATCTAGCCGTAAGAAACAAAGGTCAAAGAAAATTAAAACACTTTACAACTGCATCTGAGATCAAATCCTATCAGGAACACCTACCTACAGAAGAATAAACCACCGGAAATGGTTACTCAGTATGCATGTATAAACAAACCAGCTTCATGACCTTTTAATGTTAAGCCTAGTGTTGCAAAAAAAGATTTACTCAGTCAAAGTTTAGAATGATACATGCACTGTGTAGTGCTAGTAACCTTCGAGCGAGAGCCGAGAAAATAAAAAAACCTCTGTTCAAGCAAACTCACAAGGTCACGTTTCACATTGTAAAGAGCGTAGGAGTCGTGTTTAGCCTGTCAACGCTTATTTCCCTAATTGGGATCAGCTAACGTGACAAAACTGGGCGGCATTCGAAAAATCATGGTTCTCTGGCAGGCGGTATTTCTCGCGGCTTCGCCGCTCGTGTCGGCTCCGCCGTCAAATCTCACTCGACTATATTACAACGGCTCCGCCGCCAAATCTCACTCGACTACTACACAATACCGCCAGCTACGCAGGCTACAGTTGGTCGACGGATGTTTTGAAGTCGCCAAGACCATATTTCGTAGCGGCCTCCGCTTGCTCAATTCAGTAAAAAATAATGAGTAATGCAAACATCTTGTAAACTGCACTCCGCTTTAGAGAAAACAGAGAACACAATTTTTCTGTGATGTCATTCGTGTCTTTACTCTGACAGATCATGAGTAACGACCGATCATGGCGCGTAGTATACAGCAAAAAGTCAGTGCTGTAAAACGGTTTGTTTACAATTTGAAGACTGTGTTGTCATGAAAGCACAATGGTGTGTGCAAATCATCTTTTCCACATTACTATTGTCGTTGAATCGGTCGCTTTATGTCTCAAGGTGACGTTGTTATCCTGAATGTCTTTTACACAGTTGCTAGCAATAGTTGAGTAACCGCTATGAAAGTGATTCATCTTGTTTAACTAAATATCCTTGTTTTGTTTGTTTTTTTTTTTTTCCGTAGACGATGTTAAGATGATTGTTATCATTACTGCTGGTTCCACGTCGGTAGTTGTTGTTGTTGTTGTTGTTGTGTCGCGTTCTGCTGTCTGTACATTATTAAAGTTGCAAGGAAAAAAAAGGCGGCAGAAGGAACTAAATTATCAGCGGAAGGAAGGAGCAACGAGCGTGGAAAAGATGGACCACCTTGGAAGTGTACCCACATTTCTTTAGCTTGTGTCCACATAAATCCGTGTGCAAACGTTTTTCTTCGCGGCTTCCATTATTAAGGTATCTGTTTACCTGCTTGTCCACTCTGCAGATCGTTTACGACAAAAACCCGTCCATGTTAATCGCCACATCATTCTCGTGAGGACAGGGATCGTAAACGTTTATAAACATAGGGGGACTCTTGAATTCTTGTACAGATAGTATCAGAGTGTTATTTATTATTTAAAGAGAAAAGTACGTACCATAATATAGTAAAGATGTGGAAGCCGCGAACAAAAAAGTTTGTACACGGATTTATGTGGACACAAGCTAAAGCTTAAAATAAATGAATATATATTTAGCCGATTTTTTGAAAACGAACCAAGCGAAATTTGGAGACATTTGAGTGAAAAGAACCAAAAGACAGGTTTTTTGCGCCCGATAAGCTGCAAAATCACACTTAAAAAAAAAAAAAAAAGAGCAAGGAGGAAGAAAGGAGGCGAAGAGAAACAAGCAAACGTTGGTTTTAGCCGGAAAAAAATTCTGTTTGACGGAAGAGGTCTATGTGGTTCTAACGTTTTCAATAATCCAGCTAGATATATACATCTGTCTAAATTCGTTAAAACGTGGAAACTGCGGTCTCAAAAATTTCAGGGGGCTTGCCGTCGTAGTTAGCATAGGCAGAAAGCCCAGAGACAACCCAAACAGCGAGTGGCGTCCCTGACATGGGTGGGGGGGGGGGGGGGGGGCAATAGTAGTGGAGTAGGGAGGGGGCTATTTTGACACAACCCTTGTTCACTAGAGCCTTTGACTGGCAAGTAAATTGTTTCCCCTTTTCCCGAGCTAGCTCAATCAGGCCTCTGCTGACCATGATTACAATTATTTAAGTACAATTTAGCCAAGGCTAAAAGCGAGGCGTCCTTTAATATACTTTTAATTACTTAAAACCAACAAATTTATACTTAAGTGATTTTAAAACAAAAAGAGAAAATTACTAATCAAGTGCGATCATATTAATAGTGTTGGAAAAAAAATTCTTACCCATAAGTCTACATCAGTGAAGCCATGTTTTTATAAATTTAGTCGGATATATATCTAGCCGAAGTTACGAAAATCGCACCCACTGGAAAGTGTTTGGCGGACAGCTTAACTTGACTTCAACAAAGGGGCAAATGGCAAATACCGTTAAGAGATTCAGCTCTTAGCCATAAGCTTCCTAAGGTGACTTTCTTCTTGACTCCTAATTAGCAAAAAAATATTCCAGTCTATCAAAAAGACACTCTCAACTTGGTCGTCTCTAGCTTTAAGGCCCTATGATCGAGACATCTTGAGGTCCTAAGCAGAGAATTTAAGACGACATCCCCCTGACCTGACACAGCCTCGCAACCGAGCACATTGGTGCAAAGAATCCCACCATTAGCCAATCGGCCTGAAACATTTGAAGAATTTGGCATGACAAACTTAAACCAACCACATGATCAGTGAATATTCTGAGACTTACTTACTAGGGCTTGACATGAAGGCCTGTTCACACCCCATGGGGGAAATTAGCTCAGGGTCTGGGCTTGACGGTGGGACCAACCAAGACGGTAAGCGCCCTATGAACGTTCTCACCGCAGCCACCAAAACCCGGCTATCGCCGGGTTTCTATGCAAACATTCTGAGCCTTTTTGAGGGATGTTTTCAAAACTTCGGCTATTATTATTATTGTTGTTGTTGTTGTTATTTTATTGACAAAAATAGAATATAATTTCAAAAGTACGATAGACAACATATAATATATGAAAGGACCTAATTAACTTTTAAAATGCTAGGTACAATGGAAAAAATAATATATAGTATAATATATAATATAAATAATATATAGATTTAGCCAGGGCTAAAAGCGAAGCACCCGTTGGTAAATACATTATTTAAATCAACTAATAAACATTGATCGGTTAACTATGAGGCACATTTATGTGACTTTTGAGGGAAAGTGATTTTACATCGATTTAATAGTCTTATGTACACTGAAGAATAGCAATCATCTTCGATCACAGTAGATTAGGCCTAGAAAACAAATTCTTCCCAAACAAAATAACCCAGTCACCCACCTACAGCACCTTTATTTTATAAGGGTAATTCATAGTCTCTCCATTAGGCAACGACTCCGTTGAAGAGACTGTGGATAATTGGACAGCCCCGAAATATAATTTTATGCAACAAACGATAGTCCTTGGTTGCAGCCAATTTACACGTTGCATTCCTCTGTCTAAAAGGAAGGCCAAAATAAAATAATTAGGGCGGATTTTTTGTGTTCGTCAAGTTTACTTTACAAGTAAATGTTGGCGACAAATCTGGTGGCGTGTAAACCAGCCTTTTAAGGGCCCGTATGGAGTGGGGGACCCCGGTCTAGTGGGGTTGGTTTCTTTTGTTTTCACGCTCTGGGGGACACAAAACAAAAGAAACCTACCCAACTAGACCGGGGTCCCCCACTCCGTGTAAACAGGGTCTAAATATTCTTTTATACATAAGGTGTGAGGAAAATCGTGCTATGCCTGTGTGCAAGGCTCCAACAGAATTTGTTATTTTCCGCCCTATTTAAACCTATAATTCTGTAGTGTTTCACAATTTTGCGAGAGAATTTGCACTCATTCAATATCCAGGACGAAGGAAGCACCCGCTTCATCTGCACAACAAATATTGAATTGGCCACATTATGAAACGTTTACGTGAAGAGAATTTTCTATAATACCGGGACTGTTCAGTCGGAAAAATCTGCTCCTATGTGATATGCATGCAGGGTAATAGTTTTGGGCTTTTAGTGAAAACGATAAAAAAATTCCCAAAATCACCTATACGGCCAGACGAACGGGTTCTCACTTTGGTCAAGCACCAAATTTACAGTGCGAGTTGTCGGTTGTTTGAATGAAAATTAATAGAGTTAGGCTTCGACGTGATAAAGAACTTATTATGTTTAATTTTTATTTCTCTTTATTTATAGTTTTGTTATGTGTGTTCTTTAAATGCGTTTGATATTTACTCGCGGCATTTTGAGTACTCGCCTGCATGCGATGTTTATGTTCAACTGAAAACAACCGGCGCTGCGATTAAAATTGCGAAAGAGACTTACTAACAATCAGTAAAATTAATATAATTCGGTGAAACATTTACAAAGACAGCAATTTTCATTCAAGAAGAGTAAAGCGTCTTTAAAAATCATGAACCAGGTAAGGGACTTGTCGGAAATTAGCAGCGGGGGAGAGGGGGCTGAAACAGAGGAGGGTCACAACTTTTTGAGACTCAGGAAAGGGAGGGGTCATGAAAAATGGGCCGTTAAAAGGGGGAGGGCCATGTAAATATATGTGTGTGATGATGTAGAGGTTCACCCACAGAAGAAAAAGGAAGTCCTTTATTTAGTAAAAAAGAAAAAAAAAGGGAACAACGGAACATCATGGATATAAACTGTAACGCACTATTGCAAAAATTTTACAAACATCTACTTTTCATTTACAACAATGCCATTGACTATTTTCCAATTGCCCATAATACACTCTGTTTGCCCCCCAAATTTTGCATAACTTATTGTCTTAAAATGCTCTTGGGAAAATGCAATACTCCCAGGAGCATTTAAAAACAATGGTTTATGCAGAATTTGGGGGGGCAAACAGAGTGTATTATGGGCAATTGGAAAATAGAGAATAGAGTCTTATTGAGATTATGGATAAAATGTTGCTAGAAATACGTGTATCACAGAACCTCGCAAAGCTCGGGGGAAGCCCATAAGGGGTGGGAGGACAGGAGAGAAATAATAAAAATCATGTAACTGGGGAGGGCGGGTCTAATATTGGAAGTTGAGATGTACTTAGTCCCCTGTGGATTAAATTTGAACCTAGTGCTCTGGCTATAAAAAGGATCTTCTGAGATTTAAATGGGGTTGCTCTTGTTAGCAAATGCTGCATAGGTCCCATCCCATGTTCACCTCATTTGACCCTTCTACACGTGTAATTATGGTCAAAAGGAAATGGGGGCAATGGTGGATAACTGCCGGCTAATATGCAGTTGCATTTGCTTAATAAAACCTCACCGTTAAGTGTAATAATTATTTGTGAAATGTGTCAGTAGCAGTGAGTGGATGGCAATGGTAGGAGATAATGCTGCAGTGAAAATAGCAACTAAATTCTGGTAATTGGAGAACAAATTTATTGTCAGGTGAACTATAGCTATAAAAGTGTTTGCCCTGTCTTTGGTACACAATCACACTTGACAACTATTGTTTGTAACACTAAAGTGCAAACATAATTTTATTATTGAAATAGAAAATTACAAGTAGCAATGTCATTCAGGATGGAGTTCATGAGAATTATTAAAGTGATCATGACTTAAGATTATTGAAAAGCACTAAATCCATTTTAAAAGTTCAAATTTTTTATCACTTAGGCAAGTGTTCATAGTTATTCGTGTACATGCATAAGAAAAAAATACCTATGCAAGAGTGAATTTGTATGAAATGTCCACAAATGTCATGTTGAAGGTGATCAATTTCTCCATTGGTCTCCATTCTAAACATGCATGAGCTTATTGCGACAGTGCCAGAGCCATAGATTTTGAATTTCCCAGACTGACACGAGTCAAATGAACACTTTCCCTGTATTACATGCATTTATCGTGAATGTAAAGCTACGTGCCGGATGGATTGATCTTAGGGGAAACCCTATATCTGTTTGCATGTCGTTTAATTTCTTCAAACAATCTTCTTCTCCCAATGGAACAATTAAATGTTTTATTTCTGTGAATATGTCACCTCTCTCTGACTTCTTTGGAAGAGTTAAATTTTACGGCTGAATTAAATTTCCCCTAACAGCGAAAGGAATTAACGATTCTGGCATGCCGGCAACCAATGTCACACACTAATATTCTGAGGAGATCCGAAATAGAGATGTTCTTTTCGAATAGGAGCGACAATATAGGAGGCAAGCAATAATAAATTTTTGTCACGTTTGACTTAAAAGACACAGCTGTGTTTATGTATAAGGCTGCTATACATATATACATATATTTTACTTGTGAAGGAAATTGAACGAAAATTGAAAGCTTAAACGAAAAATTTTGTTCAGTAAGGATTTTGTTTACAAATGTAACGCTTCCCTACATGTCACACATTATCGGTGTTCTAAACTGTTCATTGTAAATTAAAGCTTACTGTAAAACGGTGAAAAGGCTGATTCGGTGTACTCAGTCCGTTGGAAAGATACTCCTCATGTCGATTTTTACAGATGGTGTAATTCTTGCTGGCTGCCTATCGTTGCATCGAAAAAGACTGGCTTGCCTCTCCTCATCGGTTTCGTTGCGAATTCTATTGACCGCATTTTGCTGAAACGTCGGCGGTCGGTGTTCTACGGTGGCCCGTAAGGGACATTACAATATTTTTTTTTGCTTAAGTTATCGCGCGATGAGTTTGAATTATTGCGCGATAAATTGCAACATATCACATGAAAAAGAGAAGCTGGAACGTTGCATGCATGTATGCATGCATTGTCTTGATGTTGACCCTTTCTTTATCATACTAAGGAGTTATACTCTAACTCTTAAGCCAGCTGAATAGGGTTCATTTGAGTTGCCAAGCTAGATTTCCAAGCAAGGATTACAGCATTTCAGTCCTGAAGGAAAAGGGGAGTAATTAAGATTTACAATTGCTATATACATGTAATATAGGTGGTTCTCTCGTTTCAAAACTATACAGTGAGAATCAAGCCAGGTTACTTCTTAGCTTCAAGTTTAAAGTATTTCATTGTCCAACAGTGGTCCCTCTAAGTGAAGTGAATAAAGGTTATGTTCTTGTTATGTATTTACAGAAAAGGACTGAGTTCTCCGGCGGATTAGCATGCGCAATAATTAAAGGTTAACTCGCGAAAATGCAAGCGGTGACAGGCCGCACATCCATACCGGCGTGAAACCTTGTGTTAACCTTTCATATTTTAGCTCTAACGAAGTAACGGTTGGTTTTGTATAAGATTCCATTTTTTCATTAAAACTTCTTTTAAAGTAGACACTGAGGGCTGGTACTGTGTCACGAAAGGCAATATTTCTTTTCCTCTTTGTTGTTGTGTTTCAGGAGATAATTCAAAGTTATCGCGCAATAATTTCAACTTATCGCGCGATAAGTTGAAATTATCGCGGGCCACCGTACTCAAAGATATACTTGTAAAAGCTAAACTCAGAGAATTAAAGGCTATAAACACGTGGGTGGAAAGCGTGAGTCAGGCTTCTCTTTATCATGTGATATGTTGCAAATTTATCGCGCGATAAACTGACTAATTATCGCGCGATAATTTTCTCATTTATCGCGCGATAATTTTCTTATTTATCGCGCGATAACTGTTCATTTGTGTTCAAAGAAACGCACGGATCACAAATCCTCATAATCGCGATTTTGAGGTTTGATTAGAAAGGGTACTTCGGGGGTGTGTACTCTAGATTTAAAATCCAGTTTTTGATTAGAGAACTTAACTCAATTTACGTTGTTCATTTAAAAATCTGGATTTGGATTTTCCCAAAGAAAGGCACCCTTATTAAGACGTAAGATTCATCATTACAGGTTAAATGTTCATAAAAAATATGAAGGTCCTACAAGACCAAAAGAGGCGTTTTTTGAATAATGTTAAACTTGGCAGCGACATGTCTTGACACAATATCCAGCAACAACTTCCTCCTTGCACCTTTTCTCTTTGAACCACTCTTGGCACTGTTCATCAGACATGATGTTCGTGCAAGCTGAAATGAGGGAAATGTATTATCAAAGTTATTAAATGATTTCTTTTCCTAAAACTGTCACCAACTATATATTTTTCAATTACCCTTTTATAGGAAATTAACGCTTCATGAAATTAAGTCGAATTTCATTTTTGTAAACGTTTATTTCCACGTCATTAAATTAGTGGAGCGTTAATTTCCGCGGCCTTGATTTCCATTATTTTGGCCCCAGACCCTAGATACACTCCAGACATTCTTGACAACTAAGAAAGGAGACTTTTTTATACGGGTTGAGATCTCGTGTCTTACCACCACAATATTAATATTATATTTTAAGAATCAAATGGTGATGAGTTTTGTTTGGGTGCTAAATTTCCATTCAGTTCCATCCTCTGTGTAGGTAGCCTCCCACACAAGCGTTTCTAGGAGAGCTCGTCTTTCGTCCCTCCCAACAAACGCCTACTCAATAGAAGACAAAATTCCTTTCCAAGCTTAGCCAATCACATTGTTCTTTCCAAATTCTGGAAAGTTGACCTTGACCGCAGGGTAATCTGATAATATCTCGATCTGCATAATTGCCGGCCTCTAATGAATGTTAGATTTAGAGAAGCAAAAGTAAGCTTTAGTCACATTTTCGAATACTTCGTGCTCTGCATAACCTTAGCAAAGGAAAGAAAAGAAGGAAAACGGTAACTCTAGGTATACTTCATTTCACAACGGTTGATTGGTCACTTACCACGCAAATAAAACAGTAGAAAAGGAATGTTGTTTTCGGTTGAGCAGGCGTTTAATACATATTGCCAAGAAAGACATAAATTAGGCAAATAAATATCTGCCTACGTTATATTTTAATACATTGAAAGAAAAGTGTATTCAGTAACCTGTTTAACCCTTTTATGTTTTTCTTGGGGTTAATTTGGAGATGCAGGGAAAAGACCAGTGTATTTGTTGAGTATATAACTATTTCTTCTCCGTAGGTTTTACATGAATGACATAACAAATAAAGACATTCAGCGGAACTTACAGTTTCGGAATGTGGACTTGAGGAGTCTTAAGATTTTGCCTGGTGAAATAAGATCTAAGTTGAATAAAAAAACTCAAATTTCGGGACGGCTCAGTGTGTAGTTTTACTCTTCTCTTGTTTTCAGACTCGACCTTTGGACTCGTCGAAATAGAGCATGATTCGTAAAAACATCTCACTATACCGCACACTAAAACGTGCATTAAATGGCAGCCGTTGCAGAATCGTTAGTGAAACGAAGATACGTAGTAGAAATAACAAAATCAATATCAAACTTTTACCTTCACACCTTTGCGTATTACATGTTTTAGTCTGTCTTGATGGTCCAAGACCACTGCAGTCGCTTCCTCCGTTTGCTGGTCGAGGGCTGCTGCACAAACGAGAACGTTCCTGAGTTCCTCTTCCGCATGTCCGGTTACAGGGACCCCAGTCGCCCCATTCTGAGTATCCACCATGCACAGTAACACCTGATAGTAGTCAATTTTATCAAACGAAATAAACGTGAAAAATGGTGGAAATTGCTAGATGTTTAAAATACTAGATTCTAGCTTCTCTCTAAAACAAACTGAAAAGAAAGAGACGCGAGTAGAGACGCCAGGACCGTTGTTTAAAACAGAACTTCTTAAGACACTCAAACTAAAAAAGAAGAAGAAGAAGAAGAAGAAGAAGAAGAAGAAGAAGAAGAAGAAGAAGAAGAAGAAGAAGAAGAAGAAGAAGAAGAAGAAGAAGAAGGAGGAGGAGGAGGAGGAGGAGGAGGAGGAGAAACTCACTGTGCAGACTCGTCACAAAGGCTTTCAAGATTTCGAGATTGGATCAAAACTTCAGCAAAATTATTGAATTGTAATCTACAAGAAGACAGCGTAAATTATCACTTCAGTCTTATATTTCTCCAAAATTTAATATATATAGCTCCATTTTTATTACGTAACAGATCCCCACAGCATTATGTACATCGCATTACGTACATCCCTTGCACGCCTGAGGCTTAACCTCTCAAAACTAAACGGTCATAATGTCAGTCACAATAACATGATTGAAACTATAACCAACCTTTACATTTACCACAAGTCAACGGGCACCAGTCAGCGACTGCTGAGTAATCACACCGTTTTGACCAAGCTTGACAGAATTGTGACGTATCTTTGCAGACTTTAAGGCGCAACAAAACAGTCATGATTAATGAAAGCTATTTTAAATATAGTTAGAGTGATTTCCGTTTCTGTATAGGTTAAAAAACATACGAGTTGAGGCGTTCAAAATTTGTTTTTTCCCTGTTGCATTTCTCAAGTTAAGGTGCTTCGATGCAGTTTTTCAGACGCCATACCGATATTTTCCAATCGCCTTATAAGTGGTTTTTTTCTTGTCCGATCGCTATAAAATTTTTACCAGTAATTGGCTATGGTTGAAATTTGTGAAAATGTAGTTTTAAGTAAAATTGATTACTTTGACAACAATAAACAAAAACCTTTAAAACTGATAAAAGTCGAATTTTGTGTGATCTAGACCAGCTACTGAAAATCCAACACTAGAAACTTAAAGTTTGGTGTTTAGCAAACAATCTCCGTAAAAAGTAAAAAATTCTCTATGTTTGAATTCGACTAAAATGAAAATATATTTCAAACCTTCATTTATCAATAGCCGTGATAGATTATTTAATAAAAACGTTATAAATGACTCAAATTATTCTTAAGTAGCGTCAGAACGCTGCTTAATGTCATATTTCGTTGGTAGGAAATTTTGGTATATTTTCGTTCTTTAAAGTGCAACTTAATTCAAAATTTGGACTTTCAGCTTTTCTTGCATATCTCTAAAACGACTGGAACGAATTTTTTTAAAATCTCCTCACATAATCTTTATAATGTTATATAATAAGGTCTTAGACTTTCATTGAGGTTGATTCACTGCAACATCTTAAAATTTCAAGACAAACCTATCCTACGACCTTGTCAAAAATCTGCGTTACAACATTCACTGTTTTCACGTTATGCTAATTTTTCCAAAATAATGGGCATTATACATACCTCCATGACTAGCACATTTTGTTTAATTTGCGCATCTTCTGAATGTAAAACATTGAAAATATTCACACTGACTAATGACTAATGGTCCTCCCTGTGTTGCAGTAAATCAATCTTAATGAAAGTTTCAGGCATTATTATAACATTATGAAGATTGTATGAAAAGATTTTTAAAAAATTTTCATTCGAGTCGTTTCAGAGATATACAAAAAAGCGCTAAAAGTCCAAATTTTGAATGAAGTTGCGCTTGGACAGGTGGTGAGAAAATGGGTAAGTTTCTAAGATCGCAAGAACGAAAATACACCAAAATTTCCTACCAACGAAATATGATATTAAGGAGCATTCTGACTCTACTTAAGAATAATTTGAGTCATTTATAACGTTTTTATTAAATAATCTATCACGGCTATTGAAAATTGAAGGTTTGAAATGTATTTTCGTTTCATTAGTCGAATTGAAACATACAGAATTTTTTACAGTCTTACGGAGGTTATTTGCTAAACACCAAACTTTAAGTTCGTAGTGTTGGATTTTTAGTCGCTGGTCTAGATCACACAAAATTCGGCTTTTATCAATTTTAAATTTGTTTGGTTATTGTTGTCATAGTAATATCGATTTTACTCAAAACTACATTTTCACAAATTTCAATCCATAGCCAATTACTGGTGAAAATTTTGTAGCGATACCACAGTGATTTTAAGGCGATTAAAAAATATCGGTATGGCTTCTGAGAAACTGTATCAAAACACCTTTTAAGCACCACACCCACAAACCGAGAAATTTATTTTATTCCAGACAATTGTTAGAGAATTCAGCCTCCTTCAGGTGTGTTTATAACAGACCTCCATCGAGCTAATTTTGCGTTGGGAGTTTATATTAGTCTATTGCACTTAAAGTGAAGGACGATAATAGCAATGGATTAATGCCAGCTAGATGTGTGGAAGTATAAAATCCTTCCCACAGGACCTTCCCGTACTAAGGTCTGCACCCTTTATATAAAGGAATTCAAAGTAGATCATAATGCCTTTAGTTTAAAAAGAAAGAAAAGGAGGGAAAAGGGGAGAGAGTACAAAGGACTGGAAGTAATCATTTCTTACATCCTGTAAAGGACGACAACAGCAGCTGGTGAAACAAACAAACAATAAACTTTTTACCTGCGCAACTCTGCGTTTTACAATTTCTAGTCTCATAAGCTCCTCCCAGTCCACTACAATTTCTCCTTCCATTTGATGACTGTGAAGAGTTGCAAAAACGAAAACGGTGCTGCGTTCCACCTGCGCATGTTTTAGTACATTCCGACCACGTGCTCCACTGGAAATTTCGTTTGCTTATTTCTAGAAACAGTAAATGTATATATTAAGAATATCGAATGCTCAATATCTACAGAAAGAACGGACAGACAAGGGAATAAATTTCAATTTAGAGATGAATATTTTCTGATACATTTACCAGGATCTAAGCAGGTGTGAGAGTTGTTACATCTTTGTGTTTGGTAACTAGTTCCGTTGCATGGTTTTCCATTATTCGCAGGTGATGGATCTGTGCATGAACGATATCGATGCTGAGTTCCAATTCCACATGTTGCACTGCACTGCGACCAAGTGGTCCACTGAGAATATCCACCATCAACTGTAGGAAAGATAAAATTAAAGTAGATATTTCTTTGTTCTTTCAAAAGAAAATCCCCGCCTAGCCTGTGAATATAGTCGCATCTCATTGCGTTCCACCCCTTGGGATGTTTTGCTTTGGCAAGGAAAATTCCCTACTGATGAAATTAATCCGTCTAGATTAAAGGGCTCTGACCGATTAAATTGGTTAAAATACTTTTTGTTTTTTTGTTTAACAACAATAATAATAAATCGTTTACTGGAGCCTTTTCCCACAATAGCCGCCTCGATGTTCGTGAAGTTTAAGCGAGCGTTATCAGGATATTTTGGGAAGAAGTTTTTATGGTTAGAAATACGGTAAAAAATGGACAATCTTGATGTTCGACTGTTATCTGTACTAAACGAAGTGCTTTTGACATGCAATTTCACCTCATAGTAGTTTCAATCTTACTGTAAGGCAGTAAAATAAGGGCTTGAATTCGATAATATTTTGTCAAGAGTTTTGTGTTTACAAGTGGTAGCCTCTCAGTATTCAGGGGTATTGTCTCCAAAATTCATATTTTCGTGCACAACAATAGCTAGCATTTTTGCATATGTCAAATGCATCGTTAGTTACTGCTGTTCACGTGAAAATGAAACCTTGAGACAATACCCCTGAATAATCAGAGACTCTCACTTGTAAAGACAAAATTTCCGACAAAATATTAGCGAATTGTAGCCCTTATTTTACTGCCTTACAATATATCAATAATCTTGAAACTAAGAGGTCATATAAAAGGACAGTTTATCTCAAGAGTCTTAAATTTTCTAAAAAAATTATCGAGCGGTTTAACAATTATTCGCTAATTTGTTAAAGTAGACCGAAATGTTTACATTACCGCTATAAGAGCGCCTCGATACATAATAATCAAATCCTTCTTTCTAGCAATCGGCTGGAGGTATCTCCATGATCTTTCACACACGTTTTTAAAAAGATTGAAACTACTATGAGGTGAAATTGCATGTCAAAAGCGCTTCGTTTAGTACAGATAACAGTCGAACATCAAGATTGTCCATTTTTTACCGTATTTCTAACCATAAAAACTTCTTCCCAAAATATCTCGATAACGCTCTTACAGATTTCGCTTAAACTTCACTAACATCGAGACGGCTATTGTAGGAAAAAGCTCCAGTAAACGATTTTGGAAGAACAGTTCCCAGTGCCGAGAAATACTGTCGCAAGTAAAATAGGTAATGGCGTCATCTCGTTGCCACGACAACTACGATGCCATTGCAACCCTGATCAAAACAAAGTTTCATCTTTATCTAATACAACTGTGGTGTTAATTTTTTCAAATCTTTGTTTATGGCGACGTAGTTTACGCTCAAACGTAAGAGGTATCCACTCAAAAAAACTGTATCGAGCCACCTTAATTTAGCTTTAAAAAAGTTAATTTAACTAAGAAAAATTTTTTCGAATTAAAAACATTTCATTTCAATAAAAAAAAACTGTCAACCTCTAAAATTCAAAAGTTTCTTTCAACTTCTAAAAACAAAAAAAAATAACAAAAAAAATAGTAATAATAATAATGAAATAAAAAGATATATATGAATAATAATGATGCATTTATAGTGCGCAAATTTCCATAAAAATGTTCAAATGCACATGACAGTCAGTTAGATAAAAATAGTAGCTGAAATTTACAAATACACATTAGAACATTACAGTGATACAATGTTACATACTAAAATACGAAACAAGATATATATACTACGTTATGACAATAAAAATACTGAACAAATAAATAGGTGTATTTTAAGCTTTACTTTAAAAATATCAACAGACTTGGCGCATCTGACATCGAATGGCAAAGCATTCCAGAGACTCCAGAGCCTTGGATCAGCGCAAGTGATACTGATGTAATGACAGACCGAAGAAACCAAAGACTAAAGGACTCAAAGATCAATGTACGACACACTGAAGCGCTTAATTATGCGCCCGCGCTTACTTGTCGGTGTCCATATATAAACTTCTAATTTGCAAATAACCTATTATTTTTTTTCTTTAATTTCTTGAAGAACAGCATAACATGTGTAATATTGCCCCCTCCAATGAATCATATATAAGCGTCAACAAGCATATGTAAGAACTTGCACTGCATTGTGATCAAAGGAAGCACTCTTTCGAGTAAGTACGGAACGGTTTCAGATTACGAAACAATTGAAACTTTCCAAGATTTGAAGAAGTTTGCTAATTGAAATTTGAAGTGAAAAATTGATAACATGTCTACCTGGTTCCTTCCAGAATACCAAATTCCGTACAAAAAAATTAAAATTGGATGCACCTAAATGCCCCCAGAGTTCTATGACCAATATTGAATATATCCTTGAAACTTTTTTTTTCGTTGGGTTGAGAGGTAAGGGGCTCTTTTTCTAGGCACGTAAGGCTTTTTAAAGTTCCGAAAATAAATGTCTTATAAACAACGCAATAAAATAAACGAGAACTTTAACACCCTAAATTTTAACTTCAGATGTTCATATCTTAAAACAATTTTTTATAATCATTGTTTCACTAATCATATTTAATCTCTTCTTTTTTCCTCAATGAATAGAAACAAATTGTAGGTTATTAGTGCAACAAATTATAAATTTGGCAGAACAATTGTGCCTAGTAAAACCGGTTTGCTGGTTATTTTTACAATGATGAATGTTTAACTGGTTTTGAATTGGTTGACTAAAACGCCACGGTCGTTAATTCGCTCGCGAATAACGGATAATTCGGTACCTACTGACACTACTCACGAGAAATTCCAAAACCTTGACCTCGATAAATTGCACACCCAAGCACGTGAAAAGATCATGTGCTATTGACCAGCGGATACGTTATTTTGACACCTGTCAATTGACCGAAAAATGGATGTTCAATATCGGAGAAGTAGGAAGACATTGTAATCCATGTCGCTTTGTAAGAAAGACAAGCACAGGCTGACTGTCTGGGACTCCCCTCCCTTATTTTCCAGAGTGTCCCCTTCTCACCCTAGAGACTGTTCTGGCGACCATACGGTCCAGTCATTTGACTATCAGAATGTTTCACAATCATAGGTTACCAGATTTTCTTATCCTTACTTCAAAGGGGTGGTATTAAACAACCAAAGAAGTAGAGCTAAAATATGGCGGAAAGAGTTGTAAGCCAGTTTATACATTTTAAGAAAATACTTTATTCGCTAGGGTTGTTTGTTAGTCCACGTGATGCTACTTAACTTAACAAAACAGTTTCTTTCATATGTCATTACATTACATGCATATGAACTCATAGTTTATTAAAAAGTCACGTGGTCTAAAATAGGCCGGGAAAACCGAAACTAAGTTTGGCGTCAACACTAATTTATTTGTAAAGATTTCGTGTTTTAACTAAACCCTCGGGTATACGAATTTGTTGAAAAGTCTGCGTCCATATTAGCGTTTTCGCATCGCCTTTGAGAAAGTAAAGGGATGCCTCTAAGACGCATTCGAAGACGTTTGGTTAAATTCCACTTTTAATTACCTTGATATGGACGCAAGGCCAAAACGCGTGAAAGGTATCGAAAGAAAGCGTATAACTGTGCATGCCGCTAAACGTCGGTCTGTTTAGTCCTAAGAGAGAAAATTTACTTACCTGGTGGGCATAAACCTACGAAACAGCTCTTTGACTGAGAGGAACTTCCCCTACAGTCTCTTCCACCGTAGGCAGGAGCAGGATTGGTGCATGTGCGCGTGCGCGCTTTATATCCTTTACCGCATGTTACGCTGCATTGAGACCAAAATCCCCAAGCTGAGTAACGTCCATGAACTAAGATGAAGCAAAACAAGTAATTATAGCAGGTTTTACTTATAAATACGTAACCTCCCTAATATTTATGACGGCTTGTTTTGCTTCGTCTTAAGTGCCGACCCCCTGGCCCCGAAAATAGTGAGCCCTATTAAGACCGCTAATTTCCTAATCAAAGAGTATCGTTGCTAATGGGAGATTAAAAATAAAAAAAAGGAGGGGAGTGGGGCCGTATAAAACGGAAGGAGATAGTTTGTAATGCAACACACCAAGAGAAGGAAAGAGAGTCTAAAATGTTCCATGAAAGGGGATATCTACTTTTAAAGGACAATTTATCTTACTTTAATATATTGAAAATAAGTCAGTATCAACAATATTTGAAAGTTACAGCTTATATGGGAAAAAGCAGAGGGCATTACAGCTGATAATGCCACTATTGAAATAAGTTTAATGTCCTAAAATTTCATTTTATGAACATTTTTTCATCAAACTAGAGTTGCCACCAGCCTCTCTCTTTGAAACTGCTATAAAAATAACATCTGGCACTACTTTGTTACTGTCCACTTTTCCTGCACAGTAGGGTACGAGCTGAGCAATCTTCCTTTTGTTTTTGATGTGGTAGAATTTTTGGGGGCAGTTATTGAGGAAGCAGAGAATATGCCAAAGTCTGTGTCATCTTGTTTACGCCTTGGAGGTGAGAGGCTACAGTATGCATGCACAGTTATAATTGCTCTCAGCACATGTACCTCAAGCTCACGAATGAGTATGGTTGTTGCAAAACAGAAATACTGCTAAGGGTTTGTATGAGGATTTTGGCCATTGTTATTTACATGTTGGTGTCAAAAATAGCAAGAAAATACATCAGAATATTTTACCTTGTCTCCTTGTTTTATTTATATTGTGTTCTTAGCATTTTTGGTCCTTTACGGGCGATTTCAACCAGTTTTAGTATTGCCTTTGTTCTCTCTATATTATATATATGGAGAACAACGGCAGAACTAAAACTCGGTGGAATCGCGCTGAAACGATCAATATGTTAATAAGAACTTAATAAAACAAGGAGACATGGAAGGATGTTATTATGTATATTTATTGCTGTTTTTATCCCCTCGCAAAAATCCCCATACAAAGCCTTATGATATTTCGGTTACGCGAAAACAATTCTCACTCGTGAGCTTGGGGAACCTTTGTTCTCAGCCGCATTGTTTAATTCATAATACCCACAATCGCAGTCTTTAACTGAACATCGATACCAATTGTATCCTCAGTCATCATTCCCATTTGAGAAAAAGATTTCGAGCGGTTTGTCTTATTTATCGGTTTTAAACGGGGAGGGGAGGAGGCTAGAAGAAGGTATTTCAGCGATTGTAAATGGCGGTTCGTGTTGCCTTTTAGCTGTAGTGTACTCGTTTAAGAACCTTCCCCTCCTGATAACCATTACACTGTCTCTAAATATCAGGAGGGGATTCTGAAACGAGTACAATACGGCTGAACGTTAACTTGAATCCCTCTATGTAAAGGCTAAAAATAAATCTTACCCCCTGACACACCTCCCACCGCCACCCCTATCCTCACCCCGGTCCATATTTCCAGCCAATGTTACCAGGCATTGAGTCGTAAAAATAACAGTTACAAAAAGAGAGTTTATGGCCATTCTGGTTTGAAGAAGAGCACAATGTGAAATCAAGAACTGAAAAAAGAAGCGAAAATTTTAACTGTTTAATGTCTGGCAGTTCAGCGTGTGCTGAAAGGTTCTCGTCAGTACAGTGCTACACAGCCGTTTTTAGTGTCGTCACGCAACGCTCCAGACTAGATTTTCGTTAGATCATTACAATCCCAAGCAAATGGGGCCATGCTTGCCCGGGAAATTTTGAAAATTTAAGTACTCTGAGATGACATCTGGAGCAATCTGAACGCTAAAATTTGGCATCCACTGCAACAGGATTTCAATGTGGTCAACAAGGTAAGAAAAACTTGATCACCTTTTCCAGCTAAGCAAAAAAAACTTATCAAACTTGAATACTTTCGTAGAAAATTATCAGTTGTCAGTTTGTTTTAGCTACCGTTTAATATATGATTTAAGAAGTTTTAATTGACATCGAATTTTTCAAAGCGATTTTCCCTGTCCCATCATTTGATGTTGAAAGCTGATTTCCAGTATCTGCCTTGTTCAATTAGTCAGTCGTTTCCTCGTAAACATGGAGAATCATGCAGTGATTGAATCTTCCTTGCGTCATAGTTGTTTAAAGATACGTTTTGAGCCTTCTAAGGACAGAGGCCTAGCGCTCACTCACAGCATTTGTGGCAGGTACAACAAGAAGTATTAAACAGTCACAAGATTTAAACCTTCTAAGAAATAATAAAAAGTTGCACTGGGGAGGTTTCGTAGAAAAGCCACTACATCGTTCAATCCAAGCTGTCTCAGTACCAAGCTGCGCTCTGAGAGTTTGTTGCATTGAGCTCTAAGAGTCTCCATAAAAATCACGGACAGAATCAAGATCTTATATTTATAAAATCACAGAATATATATTTCACGAGTTCTAATACATTAAATCGCCTAATACACTGTATGATCATCTGGTCGAAGGATGTTTAGCTTGCCACACTAAATTCTATCTCAGCCTACGCAATTTTGAGTTGTTCCAAAGTTGAAGTTGATGGGGAAAATGCTCCACCTGCCGCACCTGTGGCGCCGCCCTTGTCAGACCCTTAAGGAGATAACGTCGCACTGTGAATGGCTTTAACCCAGGAGTCATTTCTTAAATACAATGGTGAATGGTTGTCCAGGTAAATGTAGTCCTGAATTGGGAATGTTGTTGACAATGACTGACGTTTCGACAACCTGTGCGGTAGTGCCCGGGGGAGGGGTACTCCCTTATATGACCAATACGGGGATGTGCCGCTTGACAGGCTATGGTTTTCGTCCTGTCCTACACAGGGTATACAATTTTGCGCAAAGCTGTCCCGAAACACTGTATGTCCTGTTTAGGACAAAATAATGTGTCCTAAACAGGAGGGTTTTGTCCTAAACAGGATCAGGATTTCAAACCCTCAGCGGCTCACTTCTACCCAAATATTGCTCGAGTACCAACCCCCCTCCCCGCTCCTTCATAGTCAAACTGTGTGAAGTAAGAGTATACTAGGGAGGCTTTACCCTCCCTTGGAATATATGAATGATTAGCACTTCTGGGGAAATCTAAGTTATTAATCAAGCTGTTTACCTGGGCACTTGATACGTGTGTTACATCTCCTTTCTTCTGTCTCTCGTACAGGTCCACTGCAGTTTCTTCCGTTATTTTGGGGCGTGGGATTGTTACAGTAGCGATAGCGATACCGAATTCCGCCTCCGCATGAACGGCTGCAGCGACCCCAATAGCTCCATCTTGAGTAACCTCCGTGAATGGGAATATCTGTGGAATGTACGAGCGCAGAACGTAAGTAAGGATTAGGTTTATTTTAATAATAATATATAGATTTAGCTAGGGCTAAAAGCGAAGCTCTCGATAATATTTATAGTTTGTTCAAACAAAAGATAAAATCGTGTAATGCTAAGCGGCGAAGGCAACGCCAGAGACCGGTGAAAAACAACAAGAGGTCTAATTAGCAAAGAAGCAACTTTGCACGAGCACCACACTTTTTTGTACATTTCTTTGCCGTTGTTTTGCACGACTACAACTTGAAACTTCCAGAAACTTCTCAGTTACACGTTTTATGGAGAAAAAGTCGTACGTTTTCTCGTTCACTTTTTTTTTCACTGCCGCTCATTTTTACCTTGCATTTTTCTCATTTTGTCACCGCCGCTACAAAATTTTCATGTTGTTCTTCCAACAAAAAAAATGCGCCCTTTGTTTTTTATCTCTCGCTCTAGATCTCTGTCGCCCTCTTTCTCTTGCTCTATATTCCAAATTTGTGGACAAGACAATTAATCTAAGCTTAATACTTTAGAAAACATGGATAAAGACGTAATTTCCGCTTTCCGTTTTCGTCTTCATTGACTCTTTAGTTGTCTCTGCTTCACAAGACGCGGGTGGCTAACCGATTTCCCGTCAAAATAGTGGGGGTTACATTTGGGTTGCCATACCTGTTGATTGAGTTATTTTACATTGGTATGCCTGTGGTCCGGACGAACGGCCAGGCGATCGGTCGGTGTACGGTCACGTGATTACCAAATTTTATCGGATGGGTAGTTTACCACATTTTCTTACCCATGGTGCTCCGCTGCGCGGGCTTCGCGTGCGAGAGCTCCGCTATAAATTTATAATAGAACGCGGAAAATATCTGAACCACTCCTCATCTAGCCGGATCAAGAACTTCTTCTTACTACCTGTATATTTATTTTTTAGAAGACTTCTGATATGCATGAAGGTTACTCAAATAAGAGATTTCAAGTTTGGGGGAGAAAAATGTTTAACTGACATGCACACATTTTAGTATGAACTTTAAAAAGATCTTTTTTCCCTACACAAGTTAGACGACAAAATTATTTCTATGAGCGTTAAAACTAATGACGCCCGAATTGGTTAAAGGGATAAAGCAATTTTATATTGTATATTAGCTTGAGTTTTCTAAATTCATCTAACGCTTCCTCTAAACTGTTCTTTAACGGAATTCGTGGTCAGCTGCAATATGTTTTTATAGAACTAACCTTTCCTGCGACGAGAGGCGTTGACTGTCTCTATTTTTTTTATCTCCCTGCTAACATGCGTGTTACGTTCGAGAGGATCTTGCTTGGTTCCGAAGAATATTATCTTTAGATCAAATAATCGCCCTGTCAAGGAACCAATGAATCAGTAAGAACTTTTGAGAGAGCAATGTTAGTACTCCGCATGCGAAAGTCCCTTGGTTTTCACGATTTACTAACCTCCTAAGTTACTTCGTGGTTGCCTTGCGTTTCGTATAATAATCTTCCAGTCTCCAATAGGTTTCTCTCCCCAATAGTGCAGACTAGTTACCCGAAAATCTTTAAAAGTTGTACCACCCATCCAAATGTCCATGTTTCGTGAGTAAAGTAGTTTGGATTCAGTCTTGCTGGGTGATACTGAGGACATCTCGAGATAACCGCGGCGGGGGTTGTATAAATTAGCCTCTACTTGTACGTGCTCTAAGTAACGGATGCTACAATTGTCCTCGCTCAAAGATAATGTAAGACGCAAGTCTCCTCGCCAAGGGATAATCAGCCGGGATGAACTTTAAGAGAAAATAATTATCAGTTGGTAACAGTTAGGCAAATTTGGTATGTAAGGTTGCTTCTCAAGTCCTTAGCCTTAACCGTGAACAGACTTTGTAGTTAGAGTCGAATTCCCCATAATGATCCGTAACCGACCATCCAAAATGAGAAGATTCAGTGGAAGAATCGCACCACAAGGAGAACTCTTCCCAAAAGAGGTCACGAACTATCTACCTTTTGAAAGATAATTAATTGCATGCAAATTCTAAGTTACATTACACGTCGTGTAGTTCCATTTTTTCACTAAACGTTCGTCGTATACTCTGCAGATCTCTGCGTAGCGCGGTACATATGGCGAACATGGAGATCAGAAAATGCGTTAAGTGGTCGCGAGTACGTGGGGTTAAAAACCTGGGAACTATAAACCTTCAGCCCAAAAATTGTTCTTTGTCGCTTATTGAGAAATCAAACGCCGTCGTATTTAGTTGTTGAAGTATAGTCTCCTTTAGCGGCCAAATACAGCACGCGCCACTCCCTCATTTTTCTCCTTTAAGGGTTTAATTCAAACCTCTCGTCTTTTTTAAATTGGAGTGCCCTTCCCCCTTCCACGAAACCGGCTGATTACCTGACGTTTGCGACGTTGAGCTGCACTTCACAGGAGAGCTGCTGAGGTACAGACCGCCATCTCTTAGCGTATTCAATCATCTTGCTGGCGTCCATCAAACCGAATCCAAAATGACTACTCACTAGAACATAAGTCAAGTTCCATTTATCATATTTTGCACCCAAATCATGGATGCATTTTTTGTCTGTGTATCAGACTGAAGTTCGAAAAAGGCACAGTTTTTGGTTAAATCGGTTGCTTTGACAAAATTACTAAAAACCTATTAAGTATTTTCATACGTATAATTGACTTAAATGAGGCTGCATGAAATGCAATAATGCATGTCCCTCTTTTTATGCTTCGGCATTTTCTATGTAAGAATCATCTTGTACAAATCACGCCGCAAAATTTAAAGCATATTCTGCTTTGATTCTCTTGATCTATCCTTCAGTTATTCCCAGTTATTACATTGAAATAATACAATACAGAGTCCACAGCTACCTCTAAAAAATATATCTGTCGGCATCAAACGACAAAAAAGATTACCAGCCCTTCTGAACAGTTTGATTGACATAAGTCTGTTTGCAAGTGCTACTGATATCGAAGGTCGCACAACAATGATTATAATGATATAATAACCACACTTGTGTTGTGTAGGAATAGACGAGTCCATGCAGAATACGAGCTAAACGACTTCAATTCAAATTTACCCAAGAGGTGGGCTCCGTTTTGTGTCCAGGTGGGTCTTCTGGATCTTGGGGGATTCAAGGGCTTAGAACTTCTGGTAATTAAATGTTGAACATCCCGCCATGTCAGACGTGGGCTGAAAATAGTACAAAAAAAAAACGTTTGATGATCCTTATTCTGTAGAAAAATCATGTGCATGTCAATGACAACTGGTTCTCAGTCACAGTCAACAACAACGAGTCAGCAGTCCTATTCAGGGCTACGTTCACCCGGACGATCATACTCAACCTACTTATATCTTACTTTGCCTGAAGTGCCAAAGCAATAATGCCAGAGGCCATTGCAGCAGTTCCAGAAGTTCCCGGAAATCTCTCAGTACAGTCAGATGCTCCTTTTGCTGTAATCTGCATTTAATGGTAAGTTATAATACAAGAAATGTATAAGGAAAAAGTTGTTTTGGCGGACGAAATTGTAACCGAAGCATATCTCAATAACACCCTGTTAAAGTTCCCTTGGCAGGCCGAAACCTCGGATACTTACCTGCCTCTTCTCCACATAAGCAAATTGAGGTTTATAATTTTTTGTAATTATAATATCATTGTACCTACATTCTTAATTAATTTATATAAATTTGTATTTTTTATTCTATTGAGCTGAAAAGCCCACTTAGGGAGCATCAATAAAGTGTATGTATGTATGTATGTATGTATGTATGTATGTATGTATGTATTATATTTTATTCTATTGAGAAAATAAGCTGGTTTTCGACGAGATCTTAATCAAACCAAGCAGTCTCGTACAGTGGCTCGTAAACCAAGAGCTTTCAAAATCTAGCAAAGAAACGCGATTGTAGCAGTTAAATACAGCAAATTTTGGGAACAAAAAATCTAAAAATAGACTGAAAGCCAAACGCGCTTTGCGACACTTAGTCGGTAGCAAATAGACTCCGGAGTAATGCTTTCCTGGTTATAAAGACTGGTCTGTACTAAAACGTTACCATGGGAGGTTTGACTTTTCCATCTGTAAACATGTCCTGTCCATACGTCACAGCCATGATACCTGCGCACTGCTCAGTATAGGCAGGTACAGAGCCATCCCAATTCACTCCTGATATCGCTATGGTGTATATGCTGTTAACGTAACCACTAAACGCACAGCTGTCTCCTATAACACCACCATTTCCTGCAGCAAATACAAAAATGGATCCCTTGCCATGGCGTCCCTACATATAGTGAGAAGCAATTTCAGTTGAGATAAACACCCGCTGACCAGCCCTCCGCTCTGTTCTAGGCCCCATTCTCCCCATTCTCTCTTATTTTCTCAGTCTAAGATCATTTTATTTGTACGCCAATACTGGTTGAGATCAATCTGGCAACTATCGACAGCTGTTGGTATTCTCTGCGATTTTAATCACTTAGAATCTAAGACAGTGGCAACCTCGCGCACTTCGATCACAGTTGCTGAATGCAACGTGCGCGAGTATTTTGTGCATGAGAACCGTTTAATGGCCCGATCTCGAGAGTAAATTTACCTTTTATTCACCTTGATTTTACGCAAAGGCAAAATTTCTGAAACATTTATAATGCGACCTTGGAAATGGGTTTAAAAAAAACGTCACCGGAAACGTAACGGGAAGAAGAAAGAACGGAAATGTGATAATAGAAATGTGGCGGAAACATGATCGTTCGTTTCCGACTCGGAAACATAACGGAAACGCATCCCGTCCATGGAAAACTAGATCGCCATGTTTCCGCAGGGCGGAAACGTGACGGATTTAAGCAACTTCACGTTTCCGTCGAGTTTACAAAATACGGAAACACGTTATTTCGTCCTGTGATCCATTTTATGACCGTTTAGTTCATCGGGGAAGGTGATGTCATACACTTTGAGTAGTATTATTACCAAGCAAGTGACAAATGGCATTTAAGTCACCGGGAAGCTACTGCTGATGACGCTTTTTTTCTCACATCATAAGGAAGCGCTTCGGGTTGAAAAGAAGTAAGAGTTAATAATCCGTTATTTTAGTTGAAGTGGACAACTACAATATGATTTGTTTTTCATTGTGGGTTTCTGCTACAGTATTCCAAAGGAAGGAAATGCTTAATCAATTAACCCATTCTATACATCAATACAGCATTTGTTTTGTTTTGCTAAGTTGGCTTAAATCGTTTAATTTACAGTTACATGTCCGTAAAAAATGCTACATTCATCGACACGCAAGGGTGCAAAACCGTTGTTGTCTACTGCCTTCTTGGTAAAACAGGTGTCAAAGGATTCGATGCCAGCTTCAATTTTACGACCAAATTTTCATTACCCTTCGAGGTTCGAAAAATCAAGATTCAATTTTTTTCTATTTTTGTGTTAAGTTTGTGTTTGTGTTTGATTTTTTCATTTTCCCTTCCCTTGTGCTTGTTACTAGTTCTCCGTTCTCCATTCCTCGTTCCCAATTTTTCGTTTCAGTAACATCCCAATGAGCCTTACCCGAAATTGTTAACGCATGAAAATCGTGCATCATGGACCATTAAAACACTACAATCAACCAATGAACGTTCATAGTTTCGCACAGATCGGAGTTCTTTGAATACGAACGTATTTTAATCGAATCCGCCAGAGTCAACGTTAAGTTAAGCAAAATATATTTTATTTAGCAATTATTGAATTCGGATTTCGTAGGATATGAAGAATTTTGCAGATCGAGGAGGGTGTTATCCACCGAGGCCGAACTGCAGAATTCTTCATATCTTACGAAAGTCGAATTCAATAATTGTTTTATTATTCCTTCTAAATAATTCGAAATAGCATTTGTTGTTCGTCGAGTTGTCTTCTTGCTCTTCTTGCCATGTTTTTAGACAATACTTCGCCTCGAAACGAGTAAAATGTTCCGAGACAGTTCCGTCATTTTGTTCTAACTACCAAAACAACTCAACCTAGTCCCTAGGTTTTCTCTGTCAACGGTTCAATAACCCGCAACCAGGTTGCACTTTTGACGTCATTTTGACGTGATCGTTTCAATATGACAAAATTCTTTCCAAAGTTGGTCAAAAGCAGCTGGTTGCGGTGAATTATGCGGGTGGTTTTAACCAATCAGAAACGGGGAAATATTTTGAATGAATAATTATAATAAATATTATTATTGAATGAGGCTGAGTATCATTTTAAGAATTATGGAGATCTCGGAGGGTGTGATCCACCTCGGCCTTGCGGCCCCTCCTCGAATTCCATGATAGACGTGGCGGTGGTGGTGGTGGTGGTGGTGGAGGAAAACAATAGAAATGTGGTGGCGGTGGCGGTGGCGGTGGCGGTGGTGGTGGTGGTGGTGGAGGGAAAACAATAGAAATGTGGTGGCGGTGGTGGTGGTGGTGGTGGTGGTGGAGGGAAAACAATAGAAATGTGATTGCCCAAATTAATATGCACGATTTGCCCGCCAAAAGTCAGTGAACCGGAACTAGGACAATCACAGCAGCAGGAAATAGGACTTGCATAATTACATTACGCCTCCGTGATTTTAAGTCACAGACAAGTTTGACTTTACTCCTCAGACAGTATGAATTAACCAATAAAAACGTTTCTTATTTTCTAACTAACCAATCGAAAACGAAGACGTTTATCGACCTTAAAGGTGCAGGCTTTTATGCCGTTCAAACAATAAAAATACGGCAACCAACCAGAATGCTTCGTCAAACGAGACAGCCAATGAGCGTCTTTCTAATTCCGGTCAACCAATTCAAAAAACTCTGACATCATAGTACCCCGGAATACATATGACATCATCTTCCGAAAATAACTAAAACCTGTCAAACCGGTTATACCAACCATAACAACATCCATCTAAAAATAGCACATGACCTTATCTTTATGAGATACCACAGCATTTTATTCATGAGATCAAGACGATAGCCTATGACGTCACCTAGTTAATTTATTCCTGCGCACGCTAATGAGATTCCTGCGCAAAAAACCGGCGTAAAACATCCCTCCTATACTACTGGAGACTACGGACTACGAACTACGGCTGGACGAGCGTTGTCCTTTATTTGTAGCACTGGGTTGAGTCGTGCAAATATAGAACGTTAAGATCGCACTACAGACAGTAGACTACGAGAGAAGAGGCGGAGAGGGAAACAACACGCAAAGATTTTTTTGTTTTCACCACAGTTCACAAAAATGCAAGTCAGTTTTGCGTGTGATCTTATCTTTAGAACAATGAACAAATTCTTCCATACTGGAAGGAAGCAATTACGTCGGGTGAGATTGGTAAACAAAGTTTTGGTTACACAGGTTTTATTTTTTCGCCCATGAATACTTACGTCAAATATTAAAGAAATAGACAGAAATAGTAATAGCTCATTTATTAGATTTAGAAGATGGACTTCTCCGACTACTGATCTGATGTAGTTTGAAGTATTGAAATGCCGAGTTTCGATTGTCTCGAAGATGTTTACATCATTTTCATTCAGTAAATGGCTCGATACAAAAACTCGCATAAACAAACGTTACACAAGTAGAAAGACACACTTATCAGTTCGAACAAACATTGAAACTTTTCAAGTGCGAAGGGAAAGTAAATTACCTGCATGATTTCTCTTCTCCTAGGCCGTCAATCTGAATTCTGCGTTTAAACAGCTAAGCTTATTTAAATATGACCTTAGCTAGATAAAAATGTAGTCACAAGAGTGGATTAAAAGCGTAAATCTGAGCAGAAATTAGACACAACTTACATATTTCGCTTCCTTCTCACTTAAAGCAGGTGAATGGAAAACTTTTTTACGAAAAGACGAGATTCTTGAATTACCGAGACGGCAAAATACGATCAAGATGTTCTCATAGTCCCGACTACGCGAAACAGCTCAACAACCCACCGTAGCCGCAGGACTACGCGGGAAAAATGAACAGTCACGTGGTTTTGATCATGCGCAGTAGCATGTTTAACCGTGGTCGAAGTCCGTAGTCGCCGTATCTTAAAGTCCCTAATTGAGCTCAGGTGATACGCAGCCTCATTCAGTAATTGCTAATCTGAGTTATACCTACCAGCCGCGTTCCATTTTCAAGTACATTTTTGAGCTTAGGGCCAGGACCCTCTACTTCGAAGCCCATGTCCCCTGGTCCCCAGCTGTTTGAATATACGTCAATCATGTTCCTTTTAAAGCTTAAGCCGTTAGCTTGAGATTCGTCAGTTGAACGCTTCCTGTCGCCATAAATGCGAATACCTAATAAAAGAAATAGTTATAACTGTTCTTTTGCAACTTGTCTCACTCATTCGCTGTTTTCACTAATCGAGTTCTGATACGTCAACAACTTGTAGGGAACTAACGTCTAATTTTGTTCTTTTCAATACACTTCTCTAAGTTAAACTTTCTTTACGGAAGAACTTCTTTTAATACGAACACCTTATTTACGGAGTGGTCCTTACGTGAAAATGGACCTTTTCTAAACTATGTCGAGAAGTTGAATCTAAGTCAGACAATTAATGCGCCGTAAATTATCGCACAAATAATCATTTGAATGCTGAATTGCAATTTTTTTTAAGCACATTCAGTAGTTTGTTTATCTTGCTTATCTTGTAGTTTTTTTTAGTTTGCTTATCTGTAAAGAGAGAATAATTTCTTTGCTCTCTCGCAAATCGGTCCCCATTTGTTACTAAATATTTCAAATTCGAGCTGTAAAAATATGTAATTCTGCTACAAAACCTGATGTGACTTAGTTTTTGATCTTGTACATTTAGTTGCAAGTCAACTTAAAAGACAAGTATCGTTTTGATTAATTAGTCTAAGGTCTGAGGCCTGAGGTCTACAAGGCATGAAGTTTTGAATATCCCACCTCTTCACATCCCTCCTCCCTCCACAGGACACCTCCCCTAGTTATAGACACTGATCAGCACGTAATGATCACTTACTAGAAATTTGTGCTTCAAAGGCTACTCCTACGCCACAAATTGCATTATCTTCTCCAGCAATAATCCCAGCGCAGCTCGTTCCATGGCTAAAATTATAATATGTATTTTTGAGAACGTATTTAACATTCAGAAACACCTTATATAGCCACGGTTACAAGTTCATGGTAATGGTTGTTTAGAAATATGCATTCCAACTGAACCTTTTCGGTAAGGAAGCCCTAATTTTTACCTGATTAAAAATTTACTTCTCAGGTGAGGTTAATTAGTGGTCAGTTGAAGACGCAGCAGACATATACAGATTCTTTTATCATATTAAAGCTGGGTACTTCAAAAAATCTTCATAGGTATAAAAAAGGTATTTGGCTGGGCAAGCATTCTATATGAGTTTTTGGCGGGCACACTGTACGTGTTTTTGATCCAAATTGTCAACCATTTTAGTTTAATCCATCTTTAAAAATGGAAAAACAGATGCATTGCAAAGTTGTTCAACCCTCATCCGAAAAAGGAACTAATTATAAAATCATTCTTTTAGTACAATCATCCGATATCGATTTGCCAGCAACGTGCAACGGATAATTTTGATTGACAAGTATAAAAACCGGGTATGTATCATTGTATTTTGTGTTTGTATAAAAGAGACGAATTCTAAAAAGAAGAAGAATAACGGTACAGCGAAATTCGTCGGATACCTGCCAGGGCTGTGATGTATAGTCATGGGTCGATGCTCCACGAAGTCGTAACTTGCCGTTAAATTCTGTGAAAAAGAAAAGTGAAAATTGTTTAATCATTGCTTCTCCATGCTTTTTCTGTCAAGAATTTTAAAAATCAAAGTTTTCACGGACTTCCGCTCGGTCCTTAATAGACCTAGAAGGCCCACTAAAAAGAAAAAAGTGGCTCAGACATAATAGACCGCGAGGGAGGAATAATGCTGCATCCACACGAATTGGTCTTCGTTCTTTTCTCTGTGTAGTGTTATTGTACTTCAAAGAGGTAACAAACCTGGGTTAACAGCGAGGACTTACAATTTTGGGCTTTAAATCAGGGTGATCAATCCGTACTCCATCGTCTACCACAGCCACAAGAATCCCCTTTCCTGTATAACCAGCTTGCCACGCTGCTTTCACGTTCATTGAAACATCTGTGTCTTTCTGTTAATAAACATAGCCCTTTTGGTGGTAAAATCGTGAACCATTAGACGAGACACAGTCGAACCTCGCGTAAGCGTCCACAAAAGTGCGTGGTTACCTACGAGAGGTGGTTGAATGACCTTACGAGTGAGCCACCGGCCGGGGGTCTTTTGCAAATGGAGATCTTGAGTCATCTACTCTTTGAAAGAAGTTTATTGTTTGCGAATTTTTATTTTACGATATGAATAGTGTCTACGTTATTTAGAGGGCTCCCGATCTTTTATACTTAGTTAAAGCTTGTCGTATAAAAAATACTTTTTCCTAAAGTTCCATTAGTTTAAGGTTTTGATGCATGTTTTACACATTATAAACCATGGGAAAACTTATCCTTTATTTGTAATTGTGGCTCTCAGCAGCAGTCCCCCAGCTCAAACGTTACTTACCAAATACCACTGCCATCTTCTCCAGTGTTGTGTTTGATCCTAAAAATATAACGGGTTCAACATGATTATTAGATTCTTAGGGTAGCAGGGAAGAGACGAGTGTGAAATCATGTGTCGCTCGCAATAGACCATTTGTTTACGAGTTTTAAAAACCGTCCCTTTTTAAATGAAGCCAAGTCGGCAAAACCTTTAAAACTTGTGAAAATAAGTTGTATTTGAATGAGAATAAAAATAATTTTCCTTTCATAGGCTTTGCATTTCCCCCCGTTTTTGACAGAAACTTGGGATCACTCGGAAGTGGCCTAGTGCATGTACAAATCATTTGTTGCTAAGACTTCTCTTTTTTTTCCTCAAAGGGGATTATTGTAACACATTTTATGGTTATCCTGACTGACGCATGTACACCTGCTCTTAATATTTAGGCACTGTTTACAAGGAGGAGGGTAGCCCCGGTGCTAGGGTTACCCTAGCACCCGCATATTTCTTCTTTTTTTCACACGACGTGTTTACAAGGCAGATAGGGTTACCCTACCTGAGTGCTAGGGTTACCCCAGCAAGAGGGTTACTCTACCTTCCTTAAATTGTCGAGTAAAATTGACATGTACTCCTTTTCGCGCTAGACTTATTTTCGTTCACCCATGGCCAAACACAGTATTAGAGACCTATAGATTAGAGAAAGAGGACGACTACGTAGACAAGATTTGAATTAAAGTTTTATCGCATATTCTAAGAAAATTGACATCCCCCTAAGCTTCACTTTACCTTTTTACAACAGAAAGCTAGAAGGGTTATTTTTGTTGAAGGAGGTTAAATCCCCTCCCGATTCCAACTCTTACTTCTTGCTTTTATAGTCTGGAAAGACTAACACATTTCCCTGGCCTATTTTGTCTATAATAAAACGACGGAAAAATTGCCAATTTTTGACCAAAACCATGGAATAACCCGTTTCGAAAAATCCCAATTTGCCGACTTTTTTAACTTCTTATTTTTAAATTCCGGAAAGGATTTTTTTTCCTTCTAGAATATTCTCAAACAGATTTTCATGGCCTATTTTTTGGCTAAAATAAAAAGATGGAAAAATTGCCCATTTTTGACCAAAATTGTGGACTAACCCCTTTGGAAAAATCCCAATTTTTCGACATTTTTAACTTCTTGTTTTTATAGTCTGGAAAGGCTTTTATTCTTTCTAGAATATTCTCAAACACATTTTTCTTGCCTATTTTGCATATAATAAAAAGATTGAAAAAATTGCCAATTTTTGACCAAAACCATGGACTAACCCCTTTCGAAAACGTCCCAACTTTTTAGAATATTCGCAAGCACATGGACTAACCCCGCGGTCGCGGATTCCTGGGTTATCGTCCACGATCTACAGAGCTACCTAGCAATTAGGTAAGCTATACCCCTTAATTTACTTTGTGAAATGTGGAGCAGTATCATCGACTGTTATGTGATAAAATTATTGCAGCCAGAAATCAACGTAATTTATGTGAACCCCGTATTTCTGTATTATTTGATCCTGTCCGTACAGCGAGATCCAGTGATATATCCTACACAATCGACTAGAAAGGTTAGACTTCTCTTTCGGTCACTCCGTGTTTTCACTTTTAATGGTTCATTCAAACGGGGGAAGTTTGAGTATTTTGATATCTAGCGGCATGAAAGCAACAAGCAAATTTCCTAGGCTGCTCTTGAAAGTAAGGCCGTATTCGGCTGTTTCCTTCCATTTTCGAAAATTTGCTTTTCTGGTTTACTTTGATGCGCAGATCGAGGCGGTGGATTGTGAAATATTATTTGCCAAAATTCGTGGAAGACAAACAAATTTTTCTCGTCCTTTTCAACCTTGTTTTCAGATTTTTCATGAACGTGGAAAAGTATATCCCAACAAAAGTTACTTGAAAAAGCGTTGTTTCGGAACACTCTTGTATTCTTTTATGTTTGATTTTGCGTCCAAGGAGGGGGGGAGGGGGGGATGGGGGGAACACTGATGAAATTGAGTTTTGATAAAGCACTGTAAGCTCTCAGGTTCATTTCACAAGAACCCTCACCATTTGGAAGATGATTTTATTCTGATGATTACACATGTATTCTATGATGATTTGTTTATACATACAAAATTGGCGAAAAACGAATGTTAATCTTATGCTTAAAATTTTTTCTATCCAAAAGATTTCTTCATTCTTGAATATAAATTCATATCCATGACACTTTACAAATCCTGAATATCTAAAGGGGTATTGCTATAGTTATGAGCAACAACAAAATCCCATAGGTGTAACTTTTCACTCTCCGATAGAGATAATTCTTTTGATACTACTGGGTCTCATATATTCAGTATTTACAAGTGCACAAAAATTTAGGAGCACTTTGCTTGCCAGTGTCAGGTTGGCATTTTGTATACGCATTAGTGTCATAATCTGCACAAGTTGCCAGTTACGTAAAATTGCCCCTGAAAGAAGTTCATTGATGTTCCTGGAGTTGCAAGAGCACAAATTATGAAAAATTTTATTTGCCTGTTGCAGGAGCTCCTTATGAGATGCTCAGCACTAAACCTTATTGATTCAGGTGACAGTCATTGAGGACGACCCCATGGTCACATTCAAACCAGTTGCACTTTTGACTCAAGCCATAGCAGAGCTGATACAAAATTGCAACTATCTGTTTCTTATTTAACCCTATCCTGTCTGCAGAATGTGAAGGGTCTATCACTCAATCCCGAACTGCATCAAATAGCCTTGGTGCCCCAGAAGACATACAGACAAGCCTTAATTGTATTTATTGAGTCATACATTGGCTCATTTGAAGCTACCATAAACTCAGACTTTATACAGATCTTTCTTTAAGATTCTTGAGTTCTTCTCATGTTGAAATTGAATGAAAATGAAAAGTTAGAGCTTATTTTCTCTCATTTTCAATTTTTTAATCCTCAAATCATAAGAACTTGGCCCCAAATAGATATGGGCTAGTCAAGGTGGCTAACGGCTTATTAGTACCATAAATTATTATTAACACAAGTGCAGTAGAAAATACCAACAACAAAATTTATGAAAAGCAAAAATGAGTGCAAGCAAAATGGAAAAGAGAGACAACCCAGAAGCAGAAAATTCACTTCAATATTTCAGAGAGAAGTAGGGGGGTTATAGATATGACTGCGGTCTTTAGTATTTTAAGTATTCTCACTGTTGTGGGCATATTTGTAATTTTCTAGTACGTAGAAGTATAGGGAGTAAATTAAAAGGGAGAGGATTTTTCAGGGTTAGGGTTACCTCAATAAAACACATCTGTAATATGAAACATCTTGTACCACTTTCCTCTCTTGGCTCATCTCATTCTTTATTTTAGAGGTATAGGGGCATCTTGGAGTCAAGAGCCTCCATATTACAAAATTCTGCCTACTTCTCTGAATATAAGTAATGGCATCACACACATTTAATAGATGTTATGCTTTGGGACTTAAGTTTTATAGCATCTAGTCAAAAATGGAAAAATACAATTTCGTAGCCCCTGGGTGAGATATCTTGGAAATGTAGTCGCAGAACTAGGGCACCGCAGAACTAGGGCACCGCACCTGGTCTGGACACTAGTGGCTAGGGTGGGGTATCTCTGAAAAGTAACCACTGGCAGAGTCGCTGCATTGAGGTTACACATCTCTGAGAAATGGGGCGTTCCTGAACCATAACTGACGTGAAATCGTATAAGTGCAAGGACATTGTCGCAAGAATTGTAATTATTACTATCTAAATAGACTAGCATTTAGAATTTTTTTCACAGCGTTTTATTCAAATCTCAAGCGTAAACGTTTTGTACTCGGTCGCAACTTACATGAGGAGATTTTTTCCCAGTTAACCAGTATTTTAATAGACACGTTTTGCACCTGTTACAAAGAATCCCATATAAGCTTGACGTGTCCAAGCACAAGCCAAAACACGAAGCAATATCACTCATGGACCACAAACCGCGAAAAATTGTGAACGATCTGCGACTTATTAGCTCTGAAACCAATCTCGCATATTACACAGAAAACTTTGTTTTTTCTGCACTCCATAAAGATAGACCAGATAACCAAGACGATGGTAATTTTTGAAACAAGCGCCACTTTTCTTTGCTGCATTCTCTGCGATCCAATACTACCACAAACTTCCGCTCAGCGGCTCGCGCATACTCGCAACGTTACCACTTGTTGTTGAGCTTTAGCAACCACGACGACGACCACAACGACCACTTCAAAAAATTAATAGGTTTAATGACAAAAAAAAAACAGCTCTGCACATACATCACGCTTTATAGTGCATTTCTTTAACGCCCACTGCACGACTACAACGTGAAACCTCCTAATTTGACGCTTTATGGAGGACGGGGACATACTACGGCGAATTTCCCTTCATCTTTTTGAGCCTGAATAAGATCCTTAAGAATTCATTTGCAGGAAAAGTCGCCTAAATTTGACATATTGAGCGGATCCAAATAGACGCGATTAAGTTTGAAAGAACGGAAAGTCATTTTTTTATTTTACGGTCGTTTTCACTGCTGTCGCCGTCGGCCTTACTTAAGGTCCCTTATAAACTCTCATGGACAATAGCTCTCAAGCAACAGCTTTTGAGAATTCACCTATTATTTTTAAAAAATAATTTTGCACATGCTTTCACTTGATGATAGATAAAATCCCAAATGATAAAACAAAAAAACCCTCAGACGTTTGTCCGCGATGAAGGCCGACTGTGCTACCAAGCAGGGATTCTTTCGTTTTTCGTCGTGTGACATTTTGGTGCCATCGTAAATTAGTCTCGTTCCCAGATTTTTCGGGGATAACTTTGAGGCGTCGCGATTACATCGATCGTATCGGGGGAAGTGTGCAGGAAAATCGGAGAGGAGTTGTTACTGGAATACTAAAAAGTCAGTCAGTTTAAAGTTAAATAAATAACTAAATAAATTAATTAACAAAACTTTAATGGCTTACACGATTACTGTTATCATCTGTCAACTAAGTTTAAAATCCTACATCCAGTTTTTTTAAAAAGCTAGGAAAAAAAACCAATTCATAAGAACTTATATAAAAAAATTCTAATGGTAAAGAGGCATATCAAAATTACACGTATAGTTAATAATACATCGCAGGTATTATTTTTATAACACCTTTTAATATCTTGATTTTCAATTCAGAATTCGTTTTTGTCTTTTCATAAATTATGCGTACATGTGTACGTGGATAGGACGAAATTCAAAAGAAACAGTTCTTTGGTGTACCATCACGTGGTCTGAATCGAAATAGGAAAAAAACATTAAGGCTCTAAAAACTTTATCTAGTTTTCATAAAATTAAAGAATTTCATTTTCCAGACATGGAAAGACATGGAATTTAATTGTTAGTTTTGGGAATTAATGTTATGTTTGGTAGATTAGTTACTGCAGACGTCAAAGCAAGGACAATGTAAGATAGAAACGAACAATTAAAAAGTGCAAAAGGCACGCATCTTGGACACAAGAGTTCGTGTCTGTCAAAGGAACCCTTCTTTTGATGTTATTTGAATGTTTTGAAAAACCCCCGGACTAACTTTTGACGTTAGAAGTTTCACTAAATCTTTTGCAAGTTTTGGCCGAATTCGCCATTTTCGCTATACTCGCCATGTTCGTCAAAAGCGCCACTTTCCAAAATACCCCTCTAGACATCTTCCTTGAATTTTGAGTTTTCACCAACCCGCGGTGGCGATTTTTCGCCAGACTTATCATTTTGTCAGATTTGCCATTTTCGCCGAATTCAGCCACTTTACCAGGGGCGACTTTTGACATATCATTTGAATTTTCGTCAACCCTCTAGCAAATGCCCACCACATTTGCTTTGTTCGTCAAATTTGCCACTCTTCAAGAGGCCCATTCAAAATATGCACGCTGCGCCTTCGCTAATTTTTTATGCCTTTGAGTCATTTCCCACATATTACAATCAGCACAATTATGCCATTCCCCAAGTCATTCCACAAGTTGTTGTTTTGGTTCGTTCGTTTGTTTGTTTTTGTAATTCATTTTTTGCTCGGATAGCATCAGTAATTATAGTTTGACCTACTATTTCCCCCGAAACATCGCAAAAACGAAATGTCGATTAAAGTTGCCATCGCTACATTTCAACACCATTTCGATGGTCTGCAAAGAGTATAATCCATGAAAAATTGTCTATTCATTTAGATAAACGAAACTATCTTTCAATTATTTTCAAACCAATGGGCTTCTTTTCCGGTGGAAAATGTTTCTCGCCCGATTAAAATTCTGTTTTACAAATGGTGCCCACTAAACGGTCTTCAAAACATTTCTCTCGTTTGACCGCTGTGAAACGCGCAGGTCACCAACGCAGGCTATCTTGTTATTGAAGGCCCTTGTAATGTTAAAGGAGCTGTGTCAGGAAATTCAGCCAAATTAGGAAATTACAAAGTGCCCGTAAAATTAAGAGAAACATAAAAATAACTGCTTAAAACTTTAAAGGAAGGTGAAGATAACATAACAGAAACAACAGATGCCACAGATGGGCAGAACTGAAGAAGATTGAAACAGGTTGAAGTTAGGGTTTTTGAAAACTGTTCAGCCTAACAGATTTTCAAAGTTGATCCCTGCTGCTTGCAACTTCAATAATAATGCTCAGGAGACATATTTGTTTGTCACGGATCTCTGAATTTGTCATTTACATGTAATTTCTTTGCTTACTTTAAGTTCCATAGCGATTTTGGGCGAGTAACTGACAAAATTAAACAAAATGAACTGGACTGCCGTGACACAGCTCCTTTAAAAGGATCTAAATTACAATTTCAGACAAAACCAGCGATCAATACCCACCGTGTAACCTTGACCAACGATAAAACAAGGTATGAGGGATATGGTGGTAACATAAAGGTAAACGAAAGTCTCCAGTTTCATCTTTTCTTTTTATGATGGGTCCTAAAAGGAAAATCAACTTCATTTAACATTTTATAACTCTTGAATAATTCATGAGGTAAAGCAAAGGAGATCATAGCCGAACTTTGTTAATAACTATAATTAATTACCAAAATTAATAACGGTAAAGATAAAATTAAAAAGATCATGGAGAGATACAGGATAGGAATTCCGCTTTCTTTCTCTCGTTCCAACAAAGGGAAAGTACAGTTAGTAGGAGAGAAGCATGCGACACGACGAAAGTTCTGTTACACGATCGTATTAACCAGTTCCCAAATCAGCCAACAAGAATAAACGACTTCTGATTAAAGAAAATGTAACTTTGAACTTATTTGCCATGGTTTTTGAAGAGCACAATTTAAAAAAAGTAGCATAATTTGGAAAAACTAGCATAATTTGGCCAAAAAAAGAGCAGTGTTACTGGCAGTGCTACTTTTACCAGCACAATCTATAAACGCCTACTTCGTTACCATGGAAACTATGGTATAAAAGATAAGATACTTTAAGATGGCTTTCTAAACTAAATTGGCCGTGCGCAGCCTGAGCACCAGTATGGCGAGAGTTTTAAAATCCGCGCGACGTCCACACAAAACAAACATGGCCCCCAGTTTCAAAATATTCCCCCAAAAACCGTTATTAACTTTCTGTTAAAGCTCCTTGTGCAAAACGTTTGGCTAGTGTAGGTCAAACATTTATGGGAGGAGACAATGTTACACCAGTTACAAGTCACTATCGATCTCCATAAGAGTAAATTGTATGTAAAAACGAAGCAGAAATTTTCCAAAGACATCAATTCTTTCGCTTCAAAAGTAGACAAACCAATTTTATCCTTTCATGGACAAACGTAAAATGGTCGAAGTAAATGGTGAATGAAAAATTTACAAGGAAAACAAAGAAGTAAGTGCACTAACCCTGAAGGAAGCAGTGGTACTGTTTCTGACCCTCAGTTCACCGTCAGTGGAAAGATCTGAAAGATCGAGCCAAGTCCCGAAAAAACACTGAAGATTATTTTCACCGACGGAGGTTCTCGGTCACTTTATTTCTCTTACATTTGATTTGATTTAAGAAATTCCAGAAATGGCTTTAAGGCAAGATTACAGGCAGTGTAAATTTTTATTGTTTTGTCGACTCTATCATAATGTTTAAGAAATTTATCAGAAAAAAAAGGTTTCCTACTGAACTTGCATTCTGATAGAAGGAACCTTTCCATTGACGAACCAACATCCTTGTACTTAAGTTCTTGTTTCAAAAGTCCTTCAACGCGCAAGCAAGATGCGCTAGAAAATGTTTTTGCCCAACGAAAAATAATTTTAGAGTCACAGATTGACCGTTGACGAAAGCAACAGTTGTCCGTCGAGAACTACGGTCTTGTACGTGCAGCTGAGAACGTAATGTACGTTTTTTAGATCGGCGTCATCTTTTACAGCAGACTTTTAAAGAAATCTATCCCTAAAGAAGAACAAGGTTGAAAAAGTACCGGCAGTGGGCTGACACTTGAAGATCTGCAAGCAGCGAACAGCAGATTAGCAAATGAAGGGCTTATTGCGATCCTTGCACAACCACCGTCTTCATCTGCGATGATCGCCATCCGCACGAGTGACTACCACGGGTTGAATTTTAGCTACAATGGTCAAGTACTTCGAACAAAACATCCAGTGTTAAGAATAAAATTAAATCCGCTATCTCTCCTTTTTCAACTGGCGAGATATCACCTTAATACAATGGCTTTCGTACTTTTCGAAGAAACCACATGTTTTCAATAGCTATGTGCATTATGCGCATGCGGGCGTGATGGCTCGCGCGCGTACTTTGTTCATACGACCCCGAACCACGCGCGTTTTCCGGATTTTTGTGACGTCAGCGCAGTTAATTAACGGTGAATTTCTGGCGTTTTCGGGTAATTTTTTTTTTAAAGATCGCCTCATTTCTTAACAGTTGCAGTACCTTTGTACTGTCCTTTTTTTTTATTAAAATCTGTGAGATCGGAGCTAATAGCTAGTGGCAAAATTTAAAGACATTTCACCGAGGGAAATAAGAAATATTAAGAAAAAATGATCAAAAATGACAAAATTACTGCCTGTTTAAGGATGCGATGTTGCCATGGCAACGGCCTTGATCCAGAAGTTGAAACTTAATAAAGGAGCCTTCTTATATGACGAAATAGCAATGACAAGGTAAATAGATTTCATTCGTAACGTATGCTAGATAGCTAGGGTTATTAGTACTCTAGGAGCCACCTTAAATAAAGCTAGAATAAAACTGCTCTCACTTAGTCAAATTGCAGAGGTTTCTCTTGTATCTGGCAATATAAATACCATAATTACCTTAAGTGAAACAACTGCATCCACTTTCTGTGTTTAAAGGCGCTGGTAACTGTTCTGTCACCAAATACAGCTTTTTAATTTTCTTGCCGCTCCAAACGATTATCTAATCGACTGACACCGCAGCATTTGAACTTGTTCTAAAAGCCTAGGATGGTCGGATGATATTAGTCTAGACCACCTTTCAATTTTTAATTTTTTGGCAGCTAAAAAGAGTCAGATTGTTTTTTTTTTCCTTTAGTAATAAGGGAAGCTATAGCTGATTGATCGAGGCTGTGTTTTATGTTGACCCGAGAGAAGCTTAGCTTATTTTAAGGGTCAAAAACGTGTGGAAATGCTTTCCTTAATGCTGAGGCAAATTATTTGTGATTGGCAGAGTCTAGGAAGACATATGTTTGTCGAAAACGCGGCCAAAATTTCATCACGTTGAAAGGCTAGCTCCCCAACTCGGCTAGATAATTTTCCAGCACATTAAAAACTATTTCTTAATTGTTAAGATAAGGCATCGTACTGCAAGTATGCTCATCTATTATAAGGCAATGAATTTATTTACAGCAGTTGAAAGAGATCCAGGAAGGTAGGTATATGAAAGGATACCTTTTCTGTCAAAAATGTTATATAAAATGGTGAGGAGTTGAATCTCTGGGCAGAGCCTCCCCATATAAAACTTTGTTGAATACCCCCCCCCCCCCTGAACATTTTCATTGCTGTTCTCACAGCTGACATTTCCTTGCTGCTATTAGTTTTAAAATTTCCTTTGTTCAAGCGGTGCTGTGTAAAATGCCACATGATGATGATAAAAACGCAGACTCGGCATACGTACTTGCTGATTACATAATGAGGACTTGTTTGCTACTGCAAGCCCTACTGCAGGCTTGCTAAGTACTGGGTATTTTCTGCCGCCACCCCCATCTCCCCGCTTTTACTGCTAGTTCTTGTGACACACTGTTAAAGTCAGTAATCCACATTCAAAAATTTTAGCCTGCGTGAAAGGCGCAAAAAGGGAGGGGAAGGGGGAGAGAGAAAAGCGCGAAAGAGGGGAAAAGGGAAGGGAGCGCCTACTATAAGAGCCGTTGTTTTTGTATTCCGACAACCATTTTCTCAACTAATCCGATAATGTCAATACGTGAGTCCCAAAGACACGTAGGGGCCGCTTCTCAGCATGGTCCGAACTTAATTGCTTTGTTTACCGGAAATTGCCAAGTTGAGACGCTTTTTTCAAGTGATATATCATAACCGAGCAAAGTAAAAAATTTTTATTATTTTTTTTATCCAGCATCAAACACGACAAACAAAGACTACGAGCAGTCTTTTTTTACTACTCGCTGTCTACGACAAACAATGCTCAGTTTCGTGTGAATACACAAAACCTTTAGTCGTTCCTCATCAAACACAATGGTCACAACGAAAAGAACAGCGACCAGCCTGAGACACGAATAATGAAATAGGAGAATTATAAACAATTGTCAAAAAGCTCAGCGGATAGTTTTTACCAATTCTTCAGCTCTCTCTTTACAAACCATTTAGAAGTTCATTCAAGAGGGTATATGTTTTTGCGGAAAAGGCAGTCTTCTGAATATAGGCATTGCAGATGTCTGGCAAGAATCGTAATCGCCTTGAATAACCGCTCGGTGTTTGGACAAACCCAGTAGACAAAACCTCGTGAGCATCTCTGTCTACTAAATAGGCTATTACAGTTGGTTCTAGTTCGGGTTTTAACGTGATCTTCAAAAGGTTATGTCAGCAGAACACCGTTTTCTTGATATCATGTATCATGTTTGTCTCCCACTAATACACGCCAGGAAACACGCCAATAAGTTGCTCATTACGGTTCAGCCAATCAGGAATTTGCGGACGCCAGCGTCCGCAGAAATCAACAAAGTGGGGTTCTTATAGCAGGCGTCCCCAACCCTTTCTCCCCAATCCCCATCCCTTTTTTGCTTTTCCCTATTCCCTACTCCTTTCGACGCCTGCTACGCGGGCTAAAACATATTTTCGTCAACACTATCGCACAAACAACGCACTAGTTTGAAAATTGATCGCCATTCAGGAAGGAATATTTATTAATCTCTCAGTTTTCTTGGAAAGGGACACGCTCAAAAAAATGATATCAGGTTGGCACTTTGCCTTCCTCTACCCGCGTACACACCCATTATCTTTTCCTTTGTTGCTGATATATTATTTCATCTTGTTGGTCTTAACTTCCTTGTGGGACAAGATAAAAGAGAGAGATCCTTGTCTGTAAAAGAGAGAAAAGCTAGGTGAAAGTTTAAGGGGCACGGTAAGGACCAACGTCAGTGAAAAATGGTAAGTATCGCAATTCATTTTTGCACCCTTAGAAATCAAAAAGGAAGGATTTTTTTTTCCAAAGAGTAAGAAAAAAGCATTTTCTGATTTTTCGCAAGCTGTAATAATCAGTAGTTGATCAGGGGCATCGGAAAAGCAAACATGGCCTAGAATTCTCTACTGGCTTAGGACGGCTAAAAAATTCTAGATGCCCGTTCCTTTCTGTGTGTTGATTTTCGAAGCAGTTGACTAATAAAAATCCTACGATTTTCTAAACTTTATTTTTTCACATTTCACTCCCCATGTTTGGCTATTTTTCGTTGAAAAAGGAAACCTAACATGTTGGGATGAAAATGTAATAAAGTCTCACTTTAGTAAAACGTTAAATTGCATCTAAAATTTTCGGGACATTAATACCTAATCCCTAGTAATCAAGAAAAGACTCAAGTTCCTCATAGGATGACCGAAAAGATAAAAAAAATTATAGCGCCGCTTAGAATGCATTTCTAGAGATCTTAAAGTACTCTGTTGTGGGTAACCTAAAAAGTGTTTTCAATGTATTTAGGAGGAAAACGTCGTTGGATGCGCCTGGTTGTTGAAAATGCGGCGTCTTTCTTTCTTTTTTTTTTTCCGGGGGGAGGGGGGGGGGGGGTTAAAGAATTCCTTTGAAATTTCTTATTACGATATATGTGGCTTTAAAAGTTGTAATTAAGAGTTTAGATATTGAACATACGCATCACTGAAAAAAAAAAAAAACTATGACAAAAAAACTCGATACACGGAAAGTACGCCGTTCTGCTCCCTAGAACTAGAATGTGCTGGTCCTTCGTAGCTCACAAGTCACCGATAATCAGTTATCCATTGTAATTATTATTTCATTACCGTGAAACATTCTGCAAGTTTTGTCTTGTGTTTCAATAAGTTTTGTTGTTGTTTTATTGTGTCAAGCTGAGTCAGGGGTTTTGCCCACGTGATTGGGTGTTTGTTTAGTTTCCACTCTCTCCTGACGTGTTAAAGGATGTTCGCGAGTTTATCGTTTAAAATTTCTTGTTTGTCGGTAAATTAAATGTATGGGATGTAGGAAAATTAGCCCATGTGCCTCCCGCCTCGTTTCTCAAATGACATGCTAGCGTACAGCACTGATAGAATAAGACTTTATACTCTGGTAAAGCCGGACAAATTGTCTTCTGAGGCTCACGGACTCACGAAAATCAACTTATTTCGCGGCTTGACTCGACTGTTTATAATCAATGGTAGTCACTTAGGTTTTACGGGGGCACTACGCAACAAAATGTAATAACTTTTGACGAAAAATGTGACAACTTTTGACACAAAATTAGCCTGCAGTGGGGGCGCATTTTGGACGGGCGAAAGCTGCTTGTTTATGTTCGTACTTTTGTAGCCGCCATCTTTGATGTTATGACGGAAGATGATTGGGGAGAGTAAAAATAGAAACCCTTAGGGTAGGTGCCAGGGCGATAGAAGGAAAGGGGAGAGGGGGGAGGGGAGAATAAAAAATACGCCTGCCCAATATCATTGTTCTTTGGGAAACTCCGTACGCTTGCAAACGGAGCCCCTGATTGGTGCCACTTAGTGGAAATAGATTGATGCCTGTCAATCAACTGTAAGTCTATATTGTTTATTCCGTTTTCGTTTGCGCGCAACTGTGTATAGTCTGCGTGGTAGGCGCAAAAAGGGAAGGGGAGGGGGAGGGAGAAAAGTGCGAAAGAGGGGAAAAGGGAAGGGAGCGCCTGCTATAAGAGCCGTTGTTTTTGTATTCCGTCCACCATTTTCTTAACTAATCCGATAACGTCAACTGTCAATACGTGAGTCCCAAAGACACGTAGGGGCCGCTTCTCAGCATGGTCCGAACTTAATTGCTTTGTTTACCGGAAATTGTCAAGTCGAGACGCTTTTTTCAAGTGATATCATAATCGCGCAAAATAAACTGACGTTTTTATTGTTTTTGCTCCCGCATTAAACACGACAAACAAAGACTACGAGCAGTCTTTTTTTACTACTCGCTGTCTACGACAAACAATGATCAGTTTCGTGTGAATACACAAAACCTTTAGTCGTTCCTCATCAATCACAATGGTCACAACGAACAGAACAGTGGCCAGCCTGAGACGCGAATAATGAGGGGGGAATAATAAACAATTGTCGAAAAGCTCAGCGGATAGTTTTTACCAAATCTTCAGCTCTCTCTTTACACACCATTTAGAAGTTCATTCAAGACGGTATATGTTTTTGCGGAAAAGGCAGTCCTGTGAATATCGGCATTGCAGATGTCTGGCAAGAATCGTAATCGCCTTGAATAACCGCTTGGTGTTTGGACAAACCCAGTATACAAAACCTCGTGAGCATCTCTGTCTACTAAACAGGCTATTGCAGTTGGTTGTAGTTCGGGTTTTAACGTGATCTTCAAAAGCTTATGCCAGTAGAACACATTTCCTTGATGCCTGTATCATGTTGGTCTCTCACTAACACACGTCAGGACACACGTCAATAAGGTACTCATCACGGTTCAGCTAATCAGGAATTTGCGGACGCCGGCGTCCGCAGAAATCAACAAAGGGGGGTTCTTATTGCAGGCGTCCTCTACCATTTCTCCCCAATCAATGCTTGCTTCTATCCCCTATCCCTTTCGACGCCTTCTCCTTTCTTCCTTCCCGTCATCCCCTTCGCTGAATAGCCCGTTCTAGTCGTTCTAGAATTGGGCCAATTTTTTTATACCCCGTTCTAGAAATGGGCCAATTTTTTATACTCCGTTCTAGAAAGTTTGTAAATTGATTGATTTTTTAAAAAGATATTTCTTTTTTTTTTTCGACTTTTACATGAAATAAATGCTTCTTCATAATTATCCAGAGTACGTTTCCTGCCATGTGGATACAGTGCGGTTAATTATGACGCAAAATCTCTTACCACGCACAGAACCACGCTCGTAAGCTAACGACTTTCCTTCTCCTCCCCCGTCCCTTTCTTTTGAGTCCGTCTCCATCTCCCTCGGGTATATTATGGACTCGTTCCAGACTTCCGCTCGCTTATTTATCCAAGATGGCGGAGTCAGCGCTCGCGGCTCGCGCCAAAATACGCCCGCCCTGCACCCTAAACCACAGGGTGCAACAAGAGTACAACAGTTTGCTTGTTAACGCATTGAACCGTATTTTTAAAAGCAATCTGTCCTTGAATATTTCAAATAGCTGCTTACAAAACTGGAGCTTTCGTGCGTTCGAAATATTATACCCCGTTCTAGAAAACGCCTCTGAAATGGATACCCCGTTCTAAAAAATCAGGAGCTTCAAAACCACGATACCGTTGGGCGGCACATACCCGTGTAGGTAATGTATGGGAGTATCCCCCCCCGGAATTTGCCTTAAGTAGCCGACGTGGTATCTTGGATCGAGGGTGACTTTGCTGCCCGTGAATTGACACGGACGGATTTTGATTTTCTCCATTCAGGGCTGGCTTTGTCCGACGTGTGAAGAGTACGTTTGCTGCTCTTAGCCAGGGTACTTGCCGTGGATGTAATTGCAGCTTCAATGAACCCGTACAGCTGGCTTAAGTTAAGAATTTTCCGGCCACATGGGTTACAGACCCGATCAGAATACTACATGGAACGCACAAAGGGTAATTCAACTTCTTTACACATTTCGGCTGACACAAGCCCAAAGCACTCCTTTCGTTTTGATGACCTGAACATATTTTCTGAAGAAGAATGCTTTCCAAGATTGTTTTCAAATTAAACTTTAAACGAAATCGTGTTTACTACACATAACCTACAATAATCACCGACACTCGAATCATACGACGTTACTCTGGCCTTCCTGTAAACGACCAACTAGCAGCTTCCACAATGTACGCTACAGATGAGTCTATTTTTATTTTATCGGAAGTGAAGCTTGCTTCCGGTGCAATAATTCTTCGTTGTTGATTGGTCGGCTACTCATTTCCGGAACAGCAGTCAAGCGCGACCAATTAGGGGGTGTTTCTCATTGTAACAGTGTTTTCGGGCAGGCGTTTTTTCTTCTCTCTCCCCCCACCCCCCCCCCCCCCTTCCCCGAGGGTGTCTGCTTAATACAGGTTTCACTGTAGCCTACTTTAGAATTTAGTGACAGGTCTCGTCTGAAAACCACGCGATGGGTGACGGCGACCTCCCGCTCCGGGGGGGAGGGGTACTACCATATATGGGCTATATAGGTATATGCCGCTGTGAAGGGTATGGTTTTAAAGCAGTTTACTGTAGGATAGGGTATATAAATCAGAGCGTTTGGCTCTAGAATAGGGTATCATTTTTCAGGAAACTGTTGGTTGAAGATTTATCTAGACTAGGGAAACAGCTACTCTAGGATAGGGGGGATTTTGGGAGTTTACTCTAGTATAGGGTAGCAAAATTCAGCTGAACTAGCTCTGGTATAGGTTAAGGATTCCAGGGTCCCAGCGGCACATCCCCACCCAGAAATTCCTAAAGTCCCCGGGCCTCCCGTATCAGTTAAAGTTTTCATTATACGTATTATTATTATTCGGTACTTACACCCAATGAATCCATCCCTGACAATTTGTTTACGTCCTCTTTTCTATTGTTGCCAACCTGTATTAAACGGACAATTATAATTAAATTCCACCACCCAACATGCCAGACACCGGAAATGCGAAAGATTGCCACACACAAATTTTTCGATTTTTACATTAAAAAACGTGACTTGAATTGACGAAAGGCATTTAATTTGAGTCACACATTGTTGAATGCAGTACAGTATTGTTTTCTATTTCGTGTCCGCCTAATACAAGTTTCGATAGATAATGTTATATGAGGTGTCAAATGCTATTCAAATGAACAGTGGAAACAGTTAGAATACTCCCGGAGACTATGACGCTTCCGGATGACGATATACGTTGTTTTGATTTCTTGGACCAATTGATCATAGTTCCTTAAACATAGATAGCAACTCAAATTTGAAGAAATCGGATGAGTGAAACAAACTCTAGACAAACAAAACGAAATAGAAAACAATACTGTACTGCATTCAACAATGTGTGACTCAAATTAAATGCCTTTCGTCAATTCAAGTCACGTTTTTTAATGTAAAAATCGAAAAATTTGTGTGTGGCAATCTTTCGCATTTCCGGTGTCTGGCATGTTGGGTGGTGGAATTTAATTATAATTGTCCGTTTAATACAGGTTGGCAACAATAGAAATGACCATTTCAGGTATTTTTTAGGTGTCTGTGTCCGCTTAATAAAGGTTTCATTTCAAGTAAATAAGGGAAATAAATTTGGGGACTTCGGCTACTGTCCACTTAATAGAGGGTGTCCGCTTAATACAGGTTTCACTGTATAATATTAAACACTAAAATAAACACTATACTAAAGTAGGTAAAATAGACAATAATTGAAAAAAGTACATAGTCTCATTAGATAATTCCTATCTAAAATTAAAACAGCGTTTGTAAAACTGCGAACAATTTCACTGTTCCTGACTTTAAAGATGAATCTCGTTCCCTTCTTTAAATAAACAAGAATCGGCAAAGGGCGATTTTAACTGGGCTGCCCATTTTCCTGGGGGAGGTGGTGGCTGCACACTTAGGCCACCAGGCTTGTCACTGACCATTGCGTGTCGAAGCATTTCATGTGAGAGTTAAACAGTTACTGATTTGAACATTGTACTTGGAAGACTTTCGTAACACGAAAAATAAGTACCATTTTTAAGTCGGGGCTGTCTAGTACCTTTTCAAATTACACCATTATGAATACAAATAAGCAAGTGAGCCATTCTAAACAGGAAACAATAAGCGTTATTTTCACGCTCCCTCCCCCAATCTCTCTGCTCCCCAAAATATAGTGTGACCAATTTGACCTAACCGGAAATTCCAAAATTATTGTCGTTACGGGTCCAGAGGCCTTTAATAACAAGCAGTACATTTCTCAATTCTTGTTCTTTAACTAACAAAGCAAGTTAAATTTAAGTTTTGTTTTTGTCTGATATTACGTTATAAAGCCTTTCTAACTGTCGTAATGAATACCAGAGGACGATCGAATAGTATCTCATGATGCATTTTTCCAGAAGCATTACGCAATATCGCAGTCATGGCAGATTTCATCGTGAAATAAGGTCGTTTTCTCGCCGGCTTTTTCTTATTTGTGTGCCAGTAAAAGTAAGAAAATTGTGTTACTTTGTTATTTGACATGATATCTCCGGTTTGCAATGGCTCAAGAGCGAAGTTTCCACATAGAAACATTTAAAACCATTGTTGCACTTAGTGTTTGCATCACAAAGTGTTCAGTGGCCCACAACAAGGTCATGAATTTTCACGATTTTTTGGATTATATGATGAAGTCTTCCAAATGTGGACCTCACGCCAGCAAAATGAAGTCCTGAATATTGTACAGGCTTAGAAGTACCCAGAAGTACCCACATTTTGAAGACTTTTTTATCGACCAAAGATGGCTGAAATTTGTATCTTTTATCACATCTCAACGCCATGTGTGATAAGATATGTGTATAAAGCAAAAAAAGGCGGGAATTTTGGCGCGAAACTCACACACCTCTGTGGCTTCTGAATGGACGTATCATTTTTCTCACACGTGAAAAAATATCGTTGGCGATTCTGATTGGACGTACCATTTTTTTCACGTGTGAAAACCATCGTTCGCTCCTCTGATTGGCAAGAACTAATTTGCGTACGAAAATTTACGACATAGCTTTTTGGTGAGTATTTCTCAGTATGTATATAATAATAGTTGACACTACAGCTGCCCCCGTTCTGTATATTGTCGGTCAATAGTATTCTTGCTGGTTGTGTAGCCTTTTGAAATATACCGATTGATAATGAAGATTTTCACACATAGTCCATACAATAGGTGAGATAACTATGGCAGGAAACGCAAGGTTCCTTGCACAGTTTCAGCTCGATTTACACAGCTTTGATCAAAACATTCTCAATTTCGAGAATAGTTTACTCTAAACCATAAGAAAAGATTTAATTAGAAGTTGAATTTTACGCTATTTCTCTTTCACTTTTTTACATTCAGTTCATTTTATTTGCCGGAAAGTAAGCCTTAGGAATTAAAAGGACGTTTGATCGATTCACGCTCGCGCATTCTAATCTCATTTGAAACTTTATAACGGAAGGACATCTGTGAGCAGGGAATAAGTGAGCACAGAATTTGATTGTCGGCGAATTTCTGTAATTTTCCTCCTTGTGCGCAAGTGATTTCATAATGCTGTGGTGTCTAACTCACTGAATCACGGGCGCGCCATCTAGTATTTCTGTTGCATTATAAAACTCGCACTTAGGAGTTCTAGAACACCAAGGCATTACAATAAAATTCGCCGCACTTAACAGTAAAGTCATTGTTTTTTAACTTGTTAAGGTGCTTCCTAGAGATTTCTCTTCAGGCTTTTCTCCGGCGTTCCATTCCTCGTTCTTTTATACAGTCCTCGCGCAAGAATCTTACGAATACTAATGGCAAAAGTGAAACTCGCAAGCAGCTATTGATTAAAAGACTCCGTTAACAATGATTTCCGTTCCCATACCTCATTTTCTAAAATTCTGGAGTACATAGCTGTTTCTTGACTGGATAAAGATTTAAAATAGCGGCAGCGGCGAGATTTGGTAATTTTGGCGGGCTTTGGACACGTTTTGGCGGGATGGCGATTTCAGTATTCGACCGAGTACTGACCATTTGATCGCTTGGTCTTTGTGTTTTCTGCCCCAATAACATCTGAAGGAATTTAGGCCGAGTTACTACAATAGTATTTCCGCAAGCCCGTCATTAAGTATCGGGAATTTTGAAAATCAATAACCGCAAGCCATATCCTCGCTGGCGCACGACACGTCGCCCGAAGGGCGACTGAGGCAGATCTTCTGAGCCCTCAGTCTCTTGGTTTGCGGTCTACACAATGCGATCAAAATAACCCATTTTTCAGAGGTTTTCGACGGGTTTTGATTTTCTAACAAACACATCTCCTCTGGACCCTGTGTCCAGAAGCGCACACCGTCCTTGCTGGCTTTTTTCGATCAGAGGTCAAATGATAATGTCACACTTCTTCCATATAAAGAAAAAATCAATTATTATTTCCATTGTTTTGGTTAAATTTTTAACTATGGTGCCTTGCATGTACCAGATTCCTTCAGAGAGATTAAATAAAAATAGAAGCACCGAGCACTATTGCGTGCGCACTGAGAAAACTGCAATTGTTTTCTATTCACTGCGAAGCTGCGGTTTAGTAAGCTCATGCCGAAAAGTTTAAGAATTGGTGCGCAGTTAAGTACAGCCGTATCGTTGAATCTACACACGCATAACCTCGGAGAACAACGATTGCAGTTTCCTGAAAAAATAGACCGTCAAAAACTGCACTTCGTTGCTATTCAGCTTCCTAGCCTCTCATAACAAAAGCTGGTCTAAAACTTACTGCAGGTTGTGAAAGCTTGCATTTATATCATATAAAGAACGAGCTGACTTAGACATGTTAGAGCACATGTAAACAAAGTAGCTTAAACGGGTTATAAAACTGTTACATCTTTGCGCGAGTGCTCAGACTTTAGGTGGCCCTCTCGCAACGCGCAGAAAACACATCCTCCCCTTAAAGAGTTAAAGGAAATGACACTTATCATATTTCTTTGTATTTCTGATTGGATCACGAAGGCGAGAAAGGTTATTACTTTGCACAGCAGGAAATAGTGTTGATAATCTCCTTCTGTAAAGCGTCCACAGCAACGGAGGCACGTTGCGGCAGAGAAAAAAAGCTCCTTGCAGTTCCTCATGTTTAACACATATCTTTTCCTTTGTTTTGTTGTCGATTGCTGAAAAAAAATCCACGGACTTTGGCGAATACTTTTCGTAAGCTGAGTGTTGTTTATAAGGCCCACAAGCGGGTAAAAATAGATCGGATGGGGAAAACTGGGGCATAGCTTCCTAGTGCATGATCGCTTAGTTACCACCAGATTTAGAAAATGTATAATATTCCTCGCGTTTCGGTACCAATTTCGTTAATTCATCAATATTGATCAAGATTTTTCCACTTATCCATGGTCCTGAGGTTTTACTTAGTCGCGTGTTTGCTGCTGTTGGTTCTGTCTTTAATACCGGGCAGCAGAGCAATTGGCAATGCGGATGGTACGGGAAGCAACGGTTCCTTCATTCCGACATGAAATGAACAAGTAAGTGGGCCTATTAATATTATCGTACTTCTGTGAACCTTTTATCTCCGTTTGAAGGTTTGGCTCAACCTCGTCCCTAAGGCTTTTCCCTTAAAAAATGGGTGGGGCGGCCCAACCATTTTTTAAGGGAAAAGCCCTGGGGACGAGGTTGGGTTTGGTTTAGGTACTGAGGCCTAGGATGTGAATCGATACAAACTGAAGATAGTATACCAGCCGTGGAGGTTAAAATCAGATTTGCGTTTTGCGTCAATAGTTTCCTACAATATTAACTTGCCGGGGTCCACATTTTATTACTTTCAGCTTTCTCATTTATACATTATGGGGCAAGGATGATGATGATGATGATGATGATGAAACTTTATTAAGGTGTCTAAAGAAGCCTCCTAGCTTAGGTTAAAAACATATGCTAATTAGGGGACACAAAATAAATAAATATAAATTAAAGTAACAAAAATTTACATATAAGCGCGGGTATAAAAAAAAATAATGACATTAACAATATTTACAGTATGACAAATATGTCTATGAATTGCAGAGATGACAACACTTGCATCCATTATCCATTAGTGTAACTATATCTAATGTACGTATTTTGTTTTTGAAACATTTTAAGGTGGTAACTTCTCTCAAGTCTGGGGATAATTCTCCCCAGAGATTGAGCACCAAGTGGCGGAGGGAGTGCTTGCCATTTGTTACCGTGTTGTACCTGGCAGCGGAGAAATCAGACTGCCTTAAGTTATACTTGAATCTATGCTGAATAAAAATGTCACTGATATAGGGGGGACATAGATTGTTCTTGGCTTTATACATTAAAACACAAATGTCTTGTAGTCTCCTGTTTGTAAACTTGGCAGTTCTGCTCTTTTTAGAAGTTCAGGGTAGCTAACATTGTTCCTAAAAACAGCACGCAGGCCCCTTTCTTGCATCCGCTCGATTTTACGAGAATCACTGGCTCGGCAAAAGTGCCACACAAGGTGGCAATATGTAAGGTGCGGCAATATTGCTGTTTTAAATAGCATAAGTTTAGCATTTGTCGGAATCAAGTTTCTAAGTCTCATAAGGACGCCAATTTTCTGACCGGCAATTTTACAGATCATGTTAATGTGCTCTGAAAAATTCAGCTTAGAATCTATTGTGACACCCAACAATTTGAGAGAGTCAGTTATACTAATATCATGATCATTTAATCTGATCACTTGAGTGGTGTTATTATCGCTTTGACCATGTCCGATGTTTATGGTTTGATATTTCTTCAAGTTCCCGGCTAGAAGATTTGAGTTGTACCAATTAGTGGCTTGCCGTGCACTTTTCTTTAGCATTAACATAACAGAGGACTGATCCCGTCCTGTGTGACAGATCTGATGATCGTTCGCGTATATAGACAAGTTAGTTGTTACACAGTACTACAAATCGTTCTGGAATATATTCCAAAGTAAGGGACCTAGAGCGGATCCCTGTGGACAGCCTCGGTTAACAGTCCGTCTTGAATGACAAGGTCCCCAATCTTCACCCGGTAACTGCAGGTCACAAAGATAACTCTCCAGAAGCCGAACTGTACTGCTCTCAAAGCCGTAGGCGTTGAGCTTACTCAATAGTAGTGGTGGATGGAGTTAATCAAACGCTTTTGAAACGCAGAAATCGGTTACGAGTCCGCCACAGCCGCTGTCGTGAAAATAATTTTTGAAGAATCTGGTGTTAGCGATGTCGTTGTTAACTGCCGTATTCTAAACTTCTTCAAAAAAAAAGATTTCAGTACTGCAAACGGCTTATAGACGTGCGAGCAAGGCGGGAAGAAAATCACTGGCAAAGTTGTTGAATGGATGGAAAACCAGACCGAAATATCAATTAATTCTAAATTTACTATAATCAAGTTGAGGTGTAGAAGGTGTAGACATAGTGTGAAATCCTTCGAGGTCAAATAAAGAACCATAGTCACGCCACTGATCTGTATCTTTGATCCTTTTCTTCTCTTTTTTGAACTCGCGAATTTTAATTTCATACAGTTGGTTGTCCTTTCTCATTTTATTTTTGTTCTTAGCTTTAAACACTGGTAAATACTGGCCATTTTAAATTTAGCGATTCGATGCTGCCTTGAACTTAGTATACGCAGTGAAGGAGAGTCATTAGATCCTTCATTTATGGTCACTGAATATCAAATGCTCATCGATGTATGACAAGAGTTTCATATATGAATACACTGTCTCTCAAATAGGAATCAATCACACCAAAAAAGGTTTTCTCGACTTTTTAAAGCTATAAAATTCATCTGTTAGCCCTTTTGGGCCCTTTTACAGACCCAAAGGACAGATTTCCCTACTCTTTAAAAAACCTGAAGCGCAAAAAAGGTATCCCTTTGGGGCGGAGCCTTCCCGCATAGGCCATCATAGGGAGTACCCTCTCCCCCACGGGTTCAAAGCCCAACCTCTTATATTGTCTCTTATATGGGGACGATCTAGTGATCTTCTCTAGATCAGCAAAAAGCCTTCAAATAATCCTTAATAAGCTGGAATCTTTCTGTGAAAATGCCAGCTAAAGCCGATTTGAGTGTAAATTTATGATTTTTAATAACTGTGATAGGTCTTTACACAACTACTTGTTCAGATACGGCGCTGATGAACTGCATGGAAAACGTCAAATCCTACAAATATCTTGGACTCATAATGAGTCCTTTTGGAAACTTTAATCTCGCTAGGAAAGAGTTGAAGAAAGTTGCACTTAACGCACTCTATAAATTACGAAAAGAGATGGGAAACCACTTCAGAGAAAATATAAAATTAACGATGAAGTTATTTGATGCACTGATATCTCTCATACTCTTTCATACAGGTAAAGTTTGGGGAATTGATTGCAATGGACAATTGAACAAGGATCCAGCAGAATTAGTTCAAAATAAATTCATAAAGTGGTTGCTGGGAGTTAATAAATATTGCAATAACAAGGAGAAATGAAGCCCAATGAATATAGGAACTTTAAGTTCTAGTTAACCTTAACCAAAAATGAAAACAAATTACCCCAAATAGCATACAATAACATTAAATAGAATGAAAATAAAGCTCTCTGGAGCAAAAAAAATCAAAAGCTTATTGGAACAGATAGGATTAGGAGAGCTCTGGATGAAAGCACACTATGCGGACATAACAATCGTAAATATGATCAGGCAACGACCTCAGGATGTCGAAGTACAAGATGGCTAAGTGAAATAAATAACGACACCAGAAAAGATGCTAGCCAAAGCAACAAAATGAGAACCTACCGATTATTCAAAAAGATAGACAATTACAAATGTGAAGATTACTTCACCAATACGCGACACTGAATAGCTCTAACAAAACTGCGACTTAGCAACCACAAATTAGCCATAGACGTTATTGATTGATAAACTGATAAATAAGTATACAAAGCATAAGTTAACGATAATAAGATGCCAAAGCCAGAGGCTTATATGGCGTAGGTGAGAGAGTTACAATGTGCTGCTAAGTTACAATGAGAATAAAAATTAATAAGTACAAGATTTACAGAGAAAAGGCAAACTATTACAACATATAAGAATTATTACTGCATATAAAGCAAAATAAACATAACAATTAATGATAGTTTGCAAAAAGTAATAAAGAAAAGAGTTTGAAGGTAGAAAAAAAAATTGAGTTCAACTTAGTTTAAACTTATAATGACTGAAAATAATCTCTCAGTTATGTTTATAACTAGAAAGAGTAAGTGAATTACGAAGTGAGAGAGGAATGTCATTCCAAATTTGAGGACCCTGTACCCGAAGAGAAAAAGAATATTTGTGAGTATGAAGACGTAAGTTGTCTTTTTGCCTGGTGAGATATTGATGACAATCAGAATTAAAAACGAAAAGGGATGAAAGAGGAGAGGGCAAGAGCTTCTGCATGTGAAGGAAAACAAAGCAAGAAACTTGGTACTTGTAAATATTAAATATGTTGAGTATTTTGAATTTGTTAAAGAGCGAGTAAGTATGTGCACGTGGTGGAGAATGAGTAATGATTCTTAAAGCTTTCTTCTGGAGACGGAAAAGGGGTTGTAAATGAGAAGAGTATGCGGATGCCCAAATAATAGAACAGTATTGAAGATATGGGAGAATTAAAGAGTTGTATAATGTGCAAAGAGTATTAGAAAGGAAAAACTGTCGTGTTTTGATAATAATCCCAGTGGATTTGGCAATTTTGGAAGAAATGACTTTTATATGAGCCTGCCATGAGAGGTTTTGATTGATGATAACACCTAACAATTTTGTGTGTTCTACTCTATTAATACTGTTCTTATCAATGTTAATAGAAAGACCATCAAGATTTATTTTCTTCCTTGCAGGGTGAAACAAAATAAATTTTAGTCTTGTCGGGATGCAAAGTTAGCTTGTTAGCTTTGAACCAGTTAGCCACAAAAGAAAGTTCATTGTTCACAATTTTAGTTAGTTCAGAGATATTTTTGTGTTGAAAGAAAATATTAGTGTCATCTGCAAAAAGGATAAATGAGAGATAATTAGAGGATGAAAAAATGTCATTAATGTATATCAGAAATAAAAGTGGGTCTAACACAGAACCCTGAGAAACACCACATTTAATTGGAAGCAGCGGAGATTTCCAGGAATCAATTTGAACATATTAAGAGCGAGAGAGGAGATAGCGATGCATCCAGTTGAAGTGTGCCTCGAATGCCATAGAAGTTTTATTTATCTAAGAGGATGGAGTGGTTAACGGCATCAAATGCCTTCTTTAGATCAATGAATATGCCAATTGTGAATTCGTTCTTCTCAAATGAATCAAACATTTTATTATTAAGTTCCAGTATGGCCATAAAAGTAGAATTTTTCTTTCTAAACCCATACTGATGATTATCGGAGACCGTTTAAGAAACCTGCAGAAAGAATTTGCCCAATTTGTAAAATAAAATGGAGGACGAATACTATTTTCTAAATATATGCCCTGCTTACCAGGAAAAAAAGATGGTCGTTACTAGATTATTTGGAAAAAGAACATAGGATAAAAATAAGCAGAATGTCACCTAACAAAATATTCATGTTTCTAATAAACCACCCTAGCGGAGTGCTAAAATAAAATTAAAAAACTAAGAGCAAAACATATATTCGAATGCTTTGAAAAAAGGAAAGGGGAAGACGGTAAAAGTATGTATGTATGTATGTATGTATGTATGTATGTATGTATGTATGTATGTATGTATGTATGTATGTATGTATGTATGTATGTATGTATGTATGTATGTATGTATGTATGTATGTATGTTAGATGGCCGACAGTAAGAATCGATACGCGCCAGTAAACAATGGCAACGTGTTTCTCAACAATACTGAGCGGGAGCCCCTTTGAGTGTGTTAAGGAACCAGTGGAGGGAGCGCGTGAAAGTCCCAGGAAAAATTTTAGAAACGAGTCTATTGCTGATAAATTTGCTTTCAGTAACTTGGGGAATTCGGACGAAAATGTTGCTAAAACGAATGATAAAGAGTTTAGCCTGAGTGTTCGACCAGCTGTTCCGCATGTGCCTTACTGACGTTGTTGTCTCGGCAGATCAGCAGTCTCAAGTGTTGAAACCACAGGTTTCCGCCATGTCAATATGGTTGTTCAGAGCATCAATATCTTGAGAACGGACGTGTAGCTCAGAACACCTTCCACCAAAACATTTTGATTGCCGGGAGTTAAAAGGTCCTTAAGACTGGTCTTAGCAAAGTTTGAGAGAGGAGCCTTGAAGGAAAATGATGTTAAGGAGCGTCTCGACAACGACAACAACAACAAACTGTTGTTTGTTGTTGTTCAGAACTTTTGACTCGCCAGATTTTCCTGCGTTTTCTTCTAAACGTGAACAAAATAAAGAAAAGCCCACCAGTGAAAATATATCGGAAGAAAATACTACCAACGGTTGCAAAATGAGACAAGTTGGCTGCGACTTAGTTCAGAAATGAAGGTAAATTAAATGAAACCTTAGAGGAAATAATGACGATGTGCTGACATTATGATTTTTCAAACGATGTCCTTTGGTCCTAGTAATTCGAGGGAAGCGGGTTCTCAAAGACTTTTATGACATACTTTGAGAGTTTTATTTTCCTTTCAGGGATTTTCATCAACCGTGGTCTTCTTCTTACTGTGTTACACTTTAAGAGCAACTGCTTTTGTGGTAAGAAAGTATCAAGTCAAACATTTTCAACTGCTAATTATTAGTTGCCATTAAAATAAAGAGTCAGGAACCGAAGTACATCTTTGTACATAAATGTTTGAATTAGTTAGCAGTGAGGTTGTTCTTTAGGGTTTATGTTTTTGCCTACATCCAACTAAATGATATCTAACCGGTGTAAGATCCCTTAAGTAGATTAACTGGCATGATGAATAAGAGAACCAGTTTTAGTTATTAATTTTGCCAACATTTCTAATAATTTCATTATAATACTTTTCAACAGGTTGCAAAAGAGAAAATAGTTGAGTCCAAAGACTCCAAAACATTTTCAGTTCACATTTTGGAGAGAGGAACAAAGTTTGAAGAGGGAATCGAAATCGACGAAGACAAGAAACTGGAGTACTTTCATGTTCCGGCTCACAACGGACTCACTGATGCTGACTTCCTATACGATTTTAAAAATGTAAGTTTTTGTTTGTTTATGGGTAACGGAAGGTAATTTCCAAGCTGAGACACAAACTAACTCTTTTATCTTTCTCCTTTATCAGCGACTGACCGTTATGCGGATTAAACGTGACGCCAAGTGTTATTTAAGTCCACTTCCTGACAGTTTGCCAAGTCCCTCTCTGCTGAAAACTGGATTACAAATGGTACTAATTTTTAAGAATAGTCAAAGCCCGTTCTTTTGAATTTTTCCCTTCTTTTTCCCGCAATAAGAGACCGCTCTTTACACAAAAGATTCCTGCCGGTAGAAGACTCGTGACATTTATGTTAAACTGAAAACAGAAAGCGATTAATGCGAAAGCCAGAAAGAGAAAGAGTTTGCAGTACATGCCAGTTTCATATTGTGCCGCTGTATAAGTGTTGTGCACAAAACGGGAAAAACTCTAACATTCGTCTCCAAAATGGCTTCACGCCCAATCATGGTATGGTACGCATCTGGCAGGTTAAAAAAATAAATTAATTAACAGTTTCTATAAAGAGAAGAAAAACGCAGATATAAACTTTGAGGAAAAGGGAGAAGGCATCTGTATTCTCTCGTTTTGTTTATTAGCGAGGCACTAGGGGTGAAAAGGGACGAGAAAAGTTTTCGCCCTATGTAACGATGTAAGGTAACCCGGCAATTCCGGAATCCGGGAAAATCTTACTTGTGGAATCCGGAATCCTGGGCTTCGGAATCCGTAATTCAACTAATGGGATTTCTATTGAGAAGATATCCGAAATCCAGTACCTAGAATGGCGGAATCCACATAGTAGAACCCAGAATCCAAGACTGTCTTGGATTACCTCTGACATGGGGCGAAAATTTTAGGATAGAAATTTATAGCCGGCGAAGCATGGCGGTTTTGTCTGGTGCGCTGTCGGGCGGCTAACCGCAAAAGCGCGCGAAGCGTCCGCGGACGAGCGGCGAAGCCGCAAGGAAAATAAAAACCTCGTTGCTCTGGCACCAATCTCCTCGCAGTTTCACTGCCTTTGGCCACCTTCGCCCACCTTGGCTTCTTTGCGCGCCCAACCAAAACTGTCATGCTACTCAAGCTAAAAAAATTAATATAAACCTATTAGGGTCATTGTCCTGTGTCATATATCGACAGAATTTCTGAATTATAGGTTCCTCAAACTCCCCCATCGAAGAATAACGTAGTTGTTCGGAAGTATTGGACCATCGGGCAACAGATGGTAAAAAGTTTCATGAGAAAAGAAGTGCAGGAATTCTGCGGCCATTTCCCAATGTTTCGCTTGCAAGAGATGGATTTGGATCTAGCTGCTGATCTAAAGAAGACCCATTTAGGGCGGACTCGCTTAGGTAACTATAATAGAATTGGACGAAACGCTCATGGATGAACTTTAATGATACTTATAATGCTGTTTGCTGTGTCCCTATAGATCCAAAATTAAACCCTTTATCCATCGTACCATTTCTGATGTCATCACTGGTAAGGTGGAAGGGTGACTTTGAAAAGTAATTCTTCTATCACCTAACAATATGTCAGTTACTTTGATCGTGACGTTTCGACGGCGTACTGCTGCTCTTCATCAAGCGATGATGCCCGGGGGCGCCATACGGCGCGCTTAAATACTAAAAAGGGAAGGAAAAAATATTCCTACCCTTTTATATATTTCAACTCGTGAATTCCTTACCCTTTGACATACTAAGCCTAAAAAGGTACCTGTTTTGGGCGAAGCCTCCCCCGTATAGCCCATTATAGGGAGTACCTCTCCCCGGCGATGATGCCAATTAGCGGCCTGACAGGACTATAAGTGGCGCTGTTAGCGTTTGTGATCGGTATACCTGTCGTTAAACTCTTAAATTGATAGTTAACAAAACTTTCCTATTCTTAGAAGTCTTAACAATAATAGAAAGACACTGACCGTTATATACTTAGGTTTCAAAAGACAAAATACCTGTAAATTTTTCGCTTTCTCTCGAGAGAAAGCCTGGCACTGGCAATCCAAACAAATGCTACAGAAAATTTTGGTCGTTCCGGCAAAAGGGGAAAAAGGTTTTGCCTCGGAAGGTATTACTTTTTTCCGAAAACATTCCAACGGGAATAATTGTTCCATTTGAATTCGTCCTGGAATTACTAAATTTTCTATACAAGTGGTAAGCACTCATAGTTTTTTAGTTTTTTTTCCAACGGGAATAATTGTTCCATTTGAATTCGTCCTGGAATTACTAAATTTTCTATACAAGTGGTAAGCACTCATAGTTTTTTAGGGTACCATCATGTGGTCTGGAATGAGAAAACAAAACATGCAAACTAAAAAGTAGGGTTGCAGAGGAAGGGGGGAGGTACCTATCAGGCATCACGCCGTTTTTTTTTAAGCTATCACGCATCACGGAAAAATAGAATATTAACTACAACAAGTATCCTATTATCATTTGGTCTGAGGAAATCAGAGGTCGAGGAACGAGAAAAAAAGGCAAGAAGTTTGTGTCATAACTATCTATTTTTAATGTCTCTGCTTCTAGTTTCAAATAATATTAACCATCACTGAAATCTCAAAGGAAAATCGCCCGTCACGCGTTGTGAAAATGATAAATCACACATTACGCTGCTAAGCCCAATCACGCCTCAAGCGGCTAATTTGGGTTCCATCACGCGTCACGGAAAACCCCTTCGCCACGCTGAAAAAGGTCTATTCTCAAAGAAACGTTAAGGTAATTGTTTCCTTTTCAATCCACAGCAAGAGATCTTAGTCGGACGAACCTTACTGGACTCCCATTTTGCAAGAATAAACCCTTACCCACACGAAAGCCTGATGGATCACCTGCTTGCCATCCTCACGACATGCTTTTTGATTTTGAAGTCCGTGAGAATCATTGCACGTGGTGGCTAGTTTGCCGATTTAGCGTAGAAAAGAAGAGCGTGAT
>NC_133208.1:21114473-21131973 GCF_958299795.1 Porites lutea
TGAGCTCTTCAATATTTTCGCTTGAGATTTCAGGGAACCCGGTAGAATCTACATTTTGTTCTTTCTGAGTTGGCTCGCTCTATATTTGTCTCTTTGTTGCTGGACTCGGGATCGAACGGATCCAGAGCGGATGTGGAAGAAAAATTATCAAAATATTCATCAAACTGGACACTGAATGTCGGATTAAAATACAGTAGTTAAAATAGAAATAAAAAAAACAAGGAACTGATGTGAACTGATATATGAACTGTTCTAATTTTTCTACTTTTCTATCATTTTTTCTATCAGAGAAGTAAAAATGGATTCATTCCTTGTTGCTGCTGCAACAGCACCAGTGTCTGGCTTTGCTGGTCTTTCCTAAGCTGAAGGTCTTCCTCTCTGACAGAATGGTCTAACTTTGCTTTTTCTCTGAGAAACTCCACAGCTTCGCTACTACTCTTTCTCCTACTACTCTTTCTCTTTTTCTTCTTCACTTCCACCTCTCCATCTGCCCCACATCTTTTGCTACTTTCTCCCTAACGTTCCATGGCCTTTTTTAGAATTTGTTTTGCAGCCTTTTTTCTCCTTCTTCTTCAGCGGTCTCTACATGACCTCCTGAGGACCTTAAATTTTGAGTATTCCATAGCCTTAAGGTTTACAGCAATGGAGTCTCAAACTTGATCTCTTTCTGGTGTCCCCTTTCTATACTGGAACACCTCACTAACAGACATTTCATCTAGAAGGGCTCTGTCATGTTGTAGGGTCCACGCCATAGTCAATCTAGGCAAACAAAAATGGAGTATCAGACAAGACAAATAAGTTAGAGGTGGAGAACAGATCTACCCGCCTCATTCCCATCTTTCTAGTTACAGAAAAAATCAAACTCTGGCAAACAAGCCTTCAAAAGGTGCAGGCTAAATTCCTAATTTCAGGGTGTAAAGAAAAAGACCCTGTTGCGTTTTGGTTTACAGAATAGACTAAATAAAATTCTCTCAAATTCTGTAAACGAGGGAGCACAGTTAAAAAAGGAAAAGGTTAAAAAAATTGAATTCGAAGTATCCGCTGGTGATGAGAGGCTTTTACTGAGCAAACTTGGCCAGACAGAATTTGGCGAGACACTTAGGAATTAATTCACTTTCCAAGGATATTGCTTTTGGGAGCGTTCAACCAGTCTACCAGAAAGAAGTGCTAAAGAACTAAAATGCGTTTTGTTACCTCTTTGACAAAGATTTTAAGTTTGGTACTGAAATAATTCCCGGGAGATACTTGCATGCAACAGCAACACCATTTCAGTATTCCCACGCTAGTGCTAAGCTTATTTCTACATTTGAGTACTATTTTAAGTAATTTTCAATGTTTCATTTATACGATACACACACGAAAATAGTGGGCTCAAAACACACAATTAAAAATAAAATATCGGTTTTCAATTTTTTTTGATTAGATACTATTATTTGGCTCGTACGACAATTTCAAGTGTCCATGTAAAGCTCACTTACGGTTTGCTGTTTGCCAGACACTGGTGCTGTTGCAGCAGCAACAACAAATTAATTAAATTTTACTTTCTCTGATTGAAAAAACGGTGGAAAAGCAGAAAAAAATAGAACAGTTCATATATCAGTTCACATCAGTTCGTTGTTTTTTATATTTCTATTTCAAAAAGATGTAATACTGTTCAGTATTCCTACTCAAGAGAAGTTTGTTGATATTAAAGTGTGGTTACTGATCATTTGCAGGTGGTTTTTATGTCATTTTTTTTTTCAATTTTCAAAGAAATATTACTTCTGATATGCTACGACACCTGAAGAGGGCCGTAATAGAGCTTTTAGTGCTCTTTTTGACAACATTTAAATCCCCCCTTTCTATTCTTACTTTCCTTTCTTTTCTTTGTTTCTAACATTAGTATAATAACTGGTCAAGGGTAATCACAGGAACAGTCAGGCAAAATTTGAAATTGACTTATAAAGGGTCCTATTTCTCTCTAACTCTAAGCAAAGTATTCCTAGAAGGTGTGTGTGGGGGGGAGTAGTGCAGTAGTGCACAGACAATACACATTTTGCCAATGTTGCTCATGCTAATTTTTAAATTCTTGTTAAAATCGAAAAACTTGAACAAGTTTATAACATCTCCAAAGAGCCACTCCACTGAAATCCTTACAGAACTCAGGGGAGCATTGAATGCTTCCATTAAAGGAGTGAGATGAGGGTTCCCGAAAGGCCTTGTAGGTGGACTCTGAGTGGATAAGCTGGATCTCCATATATGCAGATTGGTAAGACTGCTGATGAAAACGCATAAGCCTCTAGATCCTGAAGAAGCCCGGAATCAGCCAAAATGCCCGAATCGCACCTATTACCTTCTGAAAAACAAATATCAAATAAATAATTTGAAATTTCCAGGCTTTAAAATGAGTACTTTGTTATGGCTAGTTAAATATTTTATAAAAGGAACATAGCTACTGGACTATCCATATTGGCAATGAGCCCATTGGGTACAGCAATTGACTGAAACTTCAAGGCGTGGACCCTTCTATGCCCATTATATACAATCCTCTGCTGCTCACCCGGTTTGGAGATAGGACGCACCGTGCCATCAACAAAACCAAAGCAGTTGTCTTGGGCGCGCCACCTTTACCTGCGATGGCAGCAGCGTACTGTTTAAGAAATCCAGGATTTAGCATAGCAGGATTCCACTGAGTGATGCGGTGGCCATGGGTGACGTAGATAAAATCCATCACTGGATTTGTTATCATACATAGCTCAGGAACAGGTCTTCCAAAACGCGAAATCATATCATTGAAACGACAAGGGTATGACAGTCGTCTCAACAGCATGCATAGTCCCTCCATTCCATCGCATACGGTTCCTTGGTAGCATTTCAATGTTCCTGGAATTTGCAAGGCGTTGGCAAGCCTGTGGAGATCATTTTTTTGAACAGGAAATTCTGCCTTACACTCAGCTTCATCCATGTTTACGAGCGTGAACGGATCGTAACTGTCCCAAGGAAGATCGGGATTCGTGGACTTACAATTTTCCCACAAAAGGAAAACTCTTCCTCTGATAACATGTTGTCTGCGTAGCAAATAAGCAATAATAGACCTTGTCACGGTTTTCGACGTCATCTTGACGAGTAGGCAAACGCGTCAGAAATTACAGTGTTTGTATGAGAATCTAATGTCGAATAATTTCCGTAAAACGGCTGTTCTGAACAAAATATCAATTGCAAACTAAAGCTACAAAGCAAAGGATTGTCCTAAAAAAATTTGGGGGGCGTACCCGTGCTTAAATTTCTCCAGGGGCTTTCTTTAGATTTTCCATATATTTGTCTGTAATTTTCCCGGGACTTTCTTACGGACAAATGTATAGAAAATTTGAAAAAGTGGTTCTAGGTCTTCTAGTGCATGTAACGCCCTCAAATCTTTTTCAGAAGAATCCTTAGGAGTGAAGTTTTAGTTTACAAATCATATTTTTTTCAGAACAGCCTTTCTAAGGAAATTATTCGACATTAGATTCTCATACAATAACTGTAATTTCTCACGCGCTTGTCTACTCGTCAAGATGGCGTCGAAAACCGTGACAAGGTCTATTCTCTTAGTTCTTTATGTGAAGCCATGGTCCTTCATCTGTAGTCTTCTAAGGTGCTGTCCTTCTGAGTATTCATTGCGATCTTAACGTTCGAATTTTGGCGGGAAGCGACGGCTACCTCAGTTCCAGGATTGCTCTGCCAGTCCGGTCGCCGTCGCCCCGAAAACGTCTCTATCTTAAGTTCCCTACAAACAAAACAGCTGCTGCTCCACACACAAGCGACCCAAGCTCACTACAGGCACGTGGACGTGACTCTTGCTTGCGAGCGGTTTTGTGTTACAAACGAATATTTAGAAGCCCTAAGGCTTGTATGGGATGTAAACGGTTTTTCTTAAAAGAGAAGAAAAATGTTATGTTTTTAAATAAAATCGACTTATTTTATTGCCATGTTGCATTATTTTAGCGTTTTCGTCGAGTTAGCGCTATTTTGGTGTTCCACTGCTAAGAGCCGAAAACGCTTCAAAACGGCCTGAGAGGCGGGCAAACAGCAAAGAATACAACAAGGAAATTAGGTAAGTCGATTTTATTTAAAAGCATAACATTTTTTTCTGTCTTTTAAGAAAAACCGTTTACATCCCATACAAGCCTTTGTAAATGTTCATTTGTAACACAAAACCGCTCGCAAGCAAGAGTCACGTCCGCGTTCCTGTCATGAGCTTGGGGGCCTGTTCTCCACAGAATGTCTTTGAAAGCAAGTCACTGTCGATATACATAGCCTCTGTACAGCCGCTCCCTACCCCCTCAGAAAAAAATCGGAGATGGGGCCTCAGGCTACTTAAGGCATGACTATCTAATTAAATATGCATATTTTGATAAAAATCTATTTAGAATGATTTGCTTCTGTCAATGATCCTGAAAATTGAACTACAAATGTAGTTTAATGGCCTTAGCAATACGAGACATTTTAGAACCTCAAATTTTCGTCACGTGACTGATAATTGAGAACTACGATCAAAACATTTACTCTAAAATGGGGAGAGCATAATGAATTAGCAACAAGTCCTTTAAGATACCTTTTAGAGGGTATTAAAAACTGAGGGGTTCTGTTATATTGGAATCGGTAAATATAGAGAAGGAGGTCACGTGACTTATTAATTAGTTAAATAGCTTATAGTATAAATAACACCCGTGGGGGGGGGGGGGGGTACTGCCATATATGGGCTATATAGGTATGTGCCGCTGTGAAGGGTATAGTTTTCAAGCAGTTTACTCTAGGATAGGGTATATAAATCAGAGCGTTTGGGTCTAGAATAGGGTCATGAGAAGACACACAGGGCTTGCACTGTAAGTATCCCGGAGAGCTCCATACAATTCCTTATAATTTTGTTATAAGGAATTGTATGGAACTTTCGAGGAGACTTTTCTTAATAGCTTAGGCGCAGCGGACTTTGTCACGTATGATCAGCGCGAGGTGTTTTTCCCGACACCCTTCTGTCAGGAAAATGTCATCATCAGAAAGCAAAACAGACACGATCGCGTCGGCAGGCCGAAGCCGGCAAAAAGAAAAGGCTTTTCTTCTTCCATTTCAGAGGTCAAAAATCAGGTTTTAGGTTGTAGGTAATAAAATATTGTCTTATTCTGTTCTCAAGGACCTTTAGAAAACGAGACAAACGAGATAATTGACTAGAGAAAGAAGCGTGAAAACGCTTTTTTGGAAGAAAATATTTTTTAATTGCTGCAGCAATTCTGCGTAATCGCGAAGCGCAATATATTCAGTTTCTTCCAAAGCCATCATGATTAAGCAGTGTAATGCCATCACAACTAAAAATGAATTTAGTTTGTATCGCAAAAGCCGCGAAAATAGAGCTGAAAAAAAAAATGGATCGGAAAATTTAATAAAATCACCAAGAAACCGTCTCGTGGGAGCTTTGTCAAACAAGCCGTTGGTACGGTTTATTTAACCTAACCTAGAAAAGGAGACGTCTGCACGTAGAATACATTTCATCCTACATGTAGTTGTGATTTCCAGAACGGACCTCGGGAGCCTCATTGCGGTAATATCTTCTACATTACAGAAACCACAGCAGAATCGCCCTGCTCGCGTGCTAACTTTCCGCTCCAATTATGACTATACAGTACCAGTGAACTGTTTCAAAATTTAAAGCGGCCGAAACTTATTTCCATCAGCCCGTAGTTAATTAGTTAAGCAATAATAATGCACAGCACTGTAAAAAACACGGTTCTAGAATATCTGACGGCTTCGCGTTTTGTTCGTCGCTGCATGCGATTTAAGCGCCTTTAACCTAACAGAAAATGTAAATATACCTGAAGGAAATACCGTGTATTACCAAACCTTAACGCTGTGATGTGTGTAAATTTGTCTTTTGCTATGGTTTTAGACAATACGACTTCTCCTGACTATCAATTGTGCGTCAAAACAAGCGCGATAATGAAATAGTCGAAGTGCCATGGTGTAGCGCTTTATGACAAAGTTTTAACTGGAAAACTTGTTACCATCTGATGTACACCTGTATAGTCTATGTTTGTACGCTCCGCCTAAAGAATCACTGGGTTACACTGCACCCATGGGTGTGCCACCTAAAGTGCAGCCTATGTTTGTTAGCTCTACCTAAAGAATCACTGGGTTACACTGCACCCATTGGTGTGCCACCTAAAGTGCAGCCTATGTTTGTTAGCACTGCCTAAAGAATCACTAGGTTACACTGCACCCATGGGTGTGCCACGTAAAGTGCAGCCTATGTTTGTTAGCTCTACCTAAAGAATCACTGGGTTACACTGCAACTATGGGTGTGCCACCTAAAGTGCAGCCTATGTTTGTTAGCTTTACCTAAAGAATCACTGGGTTACACTGCAACTATGGGTGTGCCACCTAAAGTGCAGCCTATGTTTGTTAGCACTGCCTAAAGAATCACTGGGTTACACTGCACCCATGGGTGTGCCACCTAAAGTGCAGCCTATGTTTGTTAGCTCTGCCTAAAGAATCACTGGGTTACACTGCACTCATGGGTGTGCCACCTAAAGTGCAGCCTATGTTTGTTGGCTCTACCTTAAGAATCACTGGGTTACACTGCACCCATGGGTGTGCCACCTAAAGTGCAGCCTATGTTTGTTAGCTCTACCTAAAGAATCACTGGCTTATATGTTTTCACGGACGTTTGCCTCGCGCTCTCTTCAAAGCCAAAAAGCTATAGTGTGTTTGGCCAAAAATCAAGCTTTGTTTCCCCTAAAAAATTTACACCATATTAGGGCCCCGAAAGACGTTAAAAGTTCCTCCATAATAGAAGAGTGTTTTGCTAGAGTTAACAAACGTTTGGCTTACATGAGTTTCAATATAAAGGTGCAAAAACTTATCAGCATAATTATAGCACACAAACATTGTCATCAAACTCCTGGCATGTAGCCTGAATAAGCCAAGCAAATATGAATAAAGCATATAACGCGAAATATTCGTCAAATGGTCTCGTTAAGTAAATTATACTTCACTTTGCGAAAGAAATTTATCGCTTGTATCCGTGTTACGCATCGAAAAAGCGAGGAGTCATCGCATGACTTTAGGTAACAGGGGTAATACTCAAGAGTTTCACGAATTCCAATTCCACGATTTTTCGCCGAGTAACAAATTTAAAACTTCAATTCTTACCTTACAGTGGTCGGTTCATTTACCTTACATTTGCCATCACTAATAAACATGAACAAAATCATGAAATCCGGCACTCTTCTTTCAGAAGTAGCAAGCCGCATGAAGTAAATCCACCGATATGCGCTGCATTCTCACTACAAATATAAACATTTGTCGTGAAGAAAATACGACGAGGAGGAAAAAATGCCAGTCTTCGCCTCGGCAATGTATTCCAGCTACCAAGCCGGCGTATCTCCAGAAGGTGACTCGAAGTGGGACAAACCTTGTGATTTTTTTAGGAGCCCTTTGCGCGCAAACTAATTTATTCTGGCGCGAAATGAAGATTAAGAAAATGTATCTGAAATCTAATACATGACAAGAAAATTTTCGCACTTTCGAGGAGGGCGACATATTAAATGGGATTAAGTCGGATTAGCTGCCCGCGGAGAAAACATCCCTGCGTGGGATGGTACTTCCAGTAAAAAGCTTCTGTGTCCTCTCATGTCATTTTTCAGGAAACTGATCAGTTGGTTGAAGACTTTATCTAAACTAGGGATTGTGGTATAAGGTTTTGCTTTGGCTAGACTGTGCTAGTCACCTCAGTAGTTTCTGGAAAACAGCTACTCTAGGATAGGGGGGATTTGGGGAGTTAACTCTAGTATAGGGTAGCGAAATTCAGTTTAACTAGCTCCGGTATAGGTTAAGGGTTCCAAGGTCCCAGCGGCACATCCCCACCCAGAAATTCCTGAAGTACCCCCCCGGGGACCCGGGGGAAATAACAATTCCAAACATACAAGGCAGATTTACGAATTACACTGTTTATGTAACTTTTTGGTAGTTAAGACTCCTAAGATTAATATTTGCAACCCTTCCACGTTTAGGAAAATGTGTTTTGTGACGCTATTGACGATCGAAGCAATGTCACATGTTGTTTTCGTTGAGCCACATTTGTAGTTCACTTTGGAAGCAAACCCGCCTAAATAGCATTTAACAAAATATGCATACAGTGTTTAATTAGGTAGTCATGCCTAAGTGGCCCGAGGCGGCTGCACACATGCTTACTGTCAATGACTGACACAAAGTCAACATCAACCCAAGCGATTGTCTAATGTCGTGTTTACATTTGAGCTTTTACCAAAGTAAAAATTTACTAAGGTCAAGTTACTTGACCTTGGTACATTCGTCCAGTGTTTACACTAGCTCAAATAACTCAAGTTGATCTGTCAACACTCCCGCTATCTGCATTATCTACGTTATGAAATCGAACTGGCGGGAAATTCTAAAACCATGCTCGCTTCAAGAAGTAAAGTGGTGGCTTTCGTGGCCATTGGTTTTTCTTTCTTAATTCAAGAGCCGCAAACAGAAACGTCAAGATTTCGTAAGATGTTGATGTTACAACACCTCAAGAGGTCGAGGCGAAAACGGATGGTTTTACTCCAAATTGCTTTAAAAAATACCAGACGAGCTAAACGAGCTAGACGTGCGTGGGCATGGCCGCGAAATCAGTTCTGGTTTGAGAGCCTTTTACAAGGAGATTTCGTGGAAGAAGGGTGGAAATAAAATTTCAGGATATCAAAGCGTTCCAATCATTCTCTGACTTCTCTGTTATCTGCCATGATAGAAGCGCTTAGCCGAAAACGTGACAATCGCACGATCTGCTCACCGCGGGATGTGACATATTACACCGCCACAAGCGGACATATCTGTCATCTTGACCTTGGTTACCAACTGTAACCATGCCTGATCACAGGGTAATTACAACTTTTACCTTGGTCAAATTTCTTTTGTCTTTTGCGGCATTTACCAAAGTATCGGTTAGCGTTTACACAAGAAAAATGTTTACCTAGGTAAGTAAACTCTCGTACCTCAGTAAACCGTTCAAGTCTAAACACGGCATAAAATAAGGTTCACTCCCGCTGATTCGCTGTTACCACCCATAATGTGACGTCACCATACACTTCCCTCCTTCATGCATTTCCTGATTTACCACATTTATACCCATTTCATACTCACGAGCAGCCTTTTCAGGCAAGTCGAGATTTTTCTTGGTTTGCTAACCGCCTGGTTATACTAACCTACGGTAAGTACTTTTCTTTTTTATACAATTATGCTTCCTCGCGCAGGGCAATAAACTTTTGAAACAGATATCTACTGATTGCTACAATAACTGTCGCTAGACTGTTCAGTTAATTTGAAGGTAATTACCAAAGGAGGAACTACATAACATCGTACTCCGGTCTAAAAATTCAAATTATCCGAAACTACTGTTATAGCTAGTGATCTAACAGCCAACTAGTAAAGATTTTACCTAAAGCCGCTCGCTGTTTAGAAATGTCATAAATTACTGAAATTTACGAAAAAGATGATAGTTTGAAAGAGTTTGAACACAATTCGATTGCATAAGCGAAAATTAACTTGAAAATAGTGAACTAAATTGTTCTACTGCATAAAGAATTTGAAATCCCAACGTTACATAGCATTTTTTTCGAGATACTGAAATTGATGTTTTTGTCCGAAGTTGCGCACAGGTCATTTCGCGCAAAATTTAGCGAACTTAGAATCCTCGAAAGATCACAAGTCCGCGAATATTCACCATACAGATTCATATTTGGTCTCTTTTTAAAGGCTACGAAGTCCTACTTTTCAAGACAAATGAAGATTTATGGTGCGCCGATGAAGCTTTCCGAATTATTTTGTTTGAAAGGCTCACAGGCTTAATTATGCTTCCGCCTCGCACGCAGCCTCGCGTCTTCGCGCGGCTGCTCGTTGGCAATAAAAAATGAAAATGGATAGTATCTATGCTTAAATTAAAGAACGATCACAGCCGGTATAATTCTCCATAAATGGTGTAGCTTCCATTACAGCTACAACACTTTCTTGTAAACCAGGATTTAAGGAAATGTTTAACTGCTTTTGGACAATGCTGACTCTGTCAGGAGAAAAAGAAAGCACAGGAAGTCAATATATAGGAAAACGGCCAGCTTCATGACCTCCCATGTAAGACAGACTGTTTAATAACATATGTTCAGTCAACACTAGAATCCTCACAGAAAAGAAGAGGAAAAAGCGGCATTTTAACATCCCCACTCTTGAGCGACCGCCTAAGCTACCAGCAGGTTACTATTTATAAATCCAATGTAGGATTTAACAAGTTACAGTGAATTTTGTCCACCTCACCTTCTGTCTTCCACGAGGAAACCGAAACCGTTAGTACTGCTGGGATAGGAAGAGCACGTCCCGTTTTTCTTGGCAAACATCCCTTCCGTAAATCTTGTCAATTCAGCCCAGGTTGGTGTGAGATAACTACTGATTGGTTTACAGCGCGAGAGGAAGACAATACCTCTTATATTCAGGTTAACCTAATTAGACTAATTAGACCTTATTAACATGTTAATGCGAGAACAAAAAAGGGAAAATAACATTTTTGGTGAGTTATTTTAAGATCCAACGACAGCAACGAGAACGTCACAAACAAGAAGTTTATAGGCAAAACAATAAATTTGCATGTTTAACTGCTTTTGCACTAAGCTTACTCTGCCAGGAGAAAAAAAAAACACAGGAAGTCAATACATAGGAAAACGGCCAGCTTCATGACCTCCCATGTAAGACAGGCTGTTTAATAACATATGTTCAGTCAACACTAAAATCCTCCCCCGCTAGACAGAAAAGAAGAGGAAAAAGTGGCATTTTAACATCCCCAGTCTTGAGCTACCGCCTAAGCTACCAGCAGATTACTATTTATAAATGCAATGTACCTAACCTTCCGTCTTCCACGAAGACACCGAATCCGATAGTACTGCTGGGACAGGAAGAGCACGTCCCGTTTTTCTTGGCAAACATCTTTTCCGTAAATATTATCAATCCAGCCCAGGCGGGTGTGAGATAACTACTGATTGGTTTACAGCGCGAGCGGAAGACAATATCTCTTATATTCAGGTTAACCTAAATAGACTAATTAGACCTTATTAACGTGTTAATGCGAGAACAAAAAAGGGAAAATAACATTTTTGGTGAGTTATTTTAAGATGCAACGACGCGACAGCAACGAGAACGTCACAAACAAGAAGTTTATAAGCAAAACAATAAATTTGCATGTTTAACTGCTTTTGCACTAAGCTTACTCTTCCAGGAGAAAAAAAAAACACAGGAAGTCAATACATAGGAAAACGGCCAGCTTCATGACCTCCCATGTAAGACAGGCTGTTTAATAACATATGTTCGGTCAGCACTAAAATCCTCACCTGCTAGACAGAAAAGAAGAAGATAAGCGGCATTTTAACATCCCCAGTCTTTAGCGACCACCTAAGCTACCAGCAGATTACTATTTATAAATACAATGTACCTAACCTTCTGTCTTCCACGAAGAAACCGAAACCGATAGTACTGCTGGGACAGGAAGAGCACGTCCCGTTTTTCTTGGCAAACATCCCTTCCGTAAATATTATCAATTCAGCCCAGGCGGGTGTGAGATAACTACTGATTGGTTTACAGCGCGAGAGGAAGACAATACCTCTTATATTCAGGTTAACCTAATAGACCTTATTGACATGTTAATGCGAGAACAAAAAAGGGAAAATAACATTTTTGGTGAGTTATTTTAAGATCCAACGACGCGACAGCAACGAGAACTTCACAAACAAGAAGTTTATAAGCAAAACAATAAATTTGCATGTGCATCACACTTTTTTGTACATTTGTTCGCCGTTTTTGCACTGCTACGACGTGAAAATGCCTAATTTCGCGTTTTACGGGAAAGTAAACAAGCAACGACAAAATTTTATTTCTCTTTCTGAACTTAAATATGGTTCCATGCATAGAATTCAATTTCAGGAGGGTTCGCCTGCATTTGACAAAGTAAGTGGGTAGGAATAATCACGATAAAGACTGAAAGAACTCAAACTCACTTTTTAAGCGACGATCTCGTTACCGTCTCGTCGTTGGATCTTAACGTCCCTATTACTAAAACAGATCGCCTATCGATGGTGTGGTGTTGTCTGTTGACGATATAGCTTTTTTACGATTTGATAATCTCTCGGGGCTACACATTCCGGACGACCTGATGGTTTGGCATTGTCGCAAGAAGGTCAAGTTTGTTAAATGGTCCACTACTATTTATAGTAATTTTATTGTAAGGCTTGGCGATTGTTAAGCTGGCTTAAGCTTTATCAAAACTGTTCCTACTTATTGTCCGCTTTCAGGCACTGGACTGAAGAATGAATGAAGCTTTATTTAATCTTGGGTTTGATGAGGTTCATAGGACCTCTAGCAAAAATTATATGTGCTAATAAGCCGTGAAAAAAAAAACAAAACGAATAAATAAAATAATAGAGAAGGAAAGAGAAATCCATACCTCTTATTATCCTCGTTTTTTCGGTCCTTACTGTAAATTACGGATCCTCGTTTACTTTCCATCGAGATGGAAAAAAAACGAGGATCCCTAATTTACAGTAAGGATCGAAAAAACGAGGATATATATGGCTTCTTCCAGTTTGGGTTGGTTTTGTTAGTTAAGAGTTAGTTTCTCCATCACCTTTGTTCACAAATAAACACAGTTTAAAATGTTAAAGGACAAAGTCGACATCCAAGTCGTCAACTAAGGTTGACAGACGTCTTATAACTTTATTTAAACCTTTTTCCCGAGGTAAAAAGATTCAGAGCTCGTAAATGAGCATTTTTGAAAGTTACGGACCGCAAATTGACCAATCGCATGGCGAAAACAGACTCGGTCGTATAATATAAAAAACTTACTTTCAATATAAAGCCTAAAATTACGTGATATAGCTGTTTACAATAAAAAGCCTAATTACATAATAGATGTTGGGAGAACAATCGAAAAGCTTGTAAATAAAGAGCCAAAGGCGAACGATTTACAAGCTTTTGTCGTTTTCTCTTAACATCCCGCGTGGGTTATCACGCCGCTAAACCTATAGAAAGTGTTGTCTATTACTTATAATATAAATAGATATTATTGACAATTAGCTAGAGCCTTAGCTGGCGGACTACTTTAATTTTTTTAAATGCTGACAATGTGCTTTAGGGATCTTAAGGTATCAGAAATCTTGTTCCAAGCAATAGCCTCGGAATATTACTGAGTTCGCGCCATAACGAGTCGTATTAGGTTTTGGTATTTGCAGCTTGTTAACCCCTCTCAGGTTTTTGATGTTGTCTCTCAACCTAAAAGATCTCTCTAAAGCGTTTATGGTTATGTTGTGTCTGTCATTCTACTGTACTCTTTTTTAATATTTCCCATTTCCAGAAGTAACCATGGACAGCTTTTCTCGGATCGTATTTTGCACAGTTCTGCTATTTCAACACACGTGGTCTCTAGGTAAGAAGCGTTTTATGTTATTTTTTAAAGCTTTCTCGATTGTAAAATTTTCTGAAGCCCTAAATGTTAAGCATCTTAAATTTTGTGTGAAAAAAGAACTCGTAAGTAGGGAAGCTTTTTGCTTTTTTCTACCTTCATTTTCTGTCAGTGGTTTGGGGTCTTGAAGTAGGGGTGTACCCATCTTGATATATTTTAGTATTCCACCTTGTTAGACCTGTTCCCATCATCATCAACCCCAACCGATATTCGACACAAATAAGGCAAATACTAAGAAGGATATGATGTAATGCTCGTAGGAAACTATTGTTGTGGTTGTTATTATTATTATTATTATTATTATCATTATTATTATTATTATTGTTATTATTACTGTATCATCATCATCATCATAATTATTATCATTAAATATCATAATCTTGGTTCCTTTATAGTTTTGTCCTTGAAAGCCCAAACCAAATCATGGAGCTAATTTGTCTCTCACTACTTGATTGACTGATTATTTTCTAAAAGGTTGTTTACCGTCTCTAGTAGTGTCGTGTTTTGAACTTCATGAAGTGTGATGTTTCCAAGGATTTTACAGACATTCTCTTCCAGACTTTTCTTAATCACTCCAAGAGATCCTTTGACAACCGGGACCATTTCTGTTTTCTTTAGAGACATTCAAGGTCTATACTTTAACAGCTTTTCTAGCACTTTGATATAAGTATTTCTGTCAGACCGGGTGGTTAATCGATGAGAGTACTTTTATTATCTCTATTGTTCTTCACAACGACGTCTGGACAGTTAGCGGATATGGTTCGTGTCTGTATAGGTGGGCAAGTCCCATAGGATGGTAACGGTGTTTCAATAACATGGTCATACCATTTGTCTGCTGCATTTATATGGTATTCTTTGTACAATGTCCGGTGTAGGTCCATTGCCACCTCACGTACGCCTTTGGTGTTAAATCTGCAAGCCAGTTTCCTCTTTACTAATTTCTTTTATGTTGTAGTCTCTTTCTAAGTTCTTAATTTCTGTATTTCCCTTGGAATTCTCTTTTTATGAGAACTTAGCCGCTGTGTTTTTACACCCTATTTTTGTGCGATAACTGCTGCGGTGACGTAGATGAGCTGGTTAATTCCTATCAAAGTAAGATGGGTAGGGAGCACTTTCTTACATTGCGACTACTATACTAAGTTGGTTGTAAGCCAACCAGCAACCCATAAAAAAACAAGAAGTTATTCAAAGCACACAATTTAAATATTCATAGCAAACGTTTTCCAAGAAAGCAAAATATTTCACCAGACATGTTTTTCTATTCGAAACTTTACATAACACCCAGCAGGAGACATATTTGTTTTGTTTGACTCGCTGTTTTTTGTTTTCATCTGCAAGCAATTTCTTCGCTTCCATTGCCGTGGTTTGCATTAAAATGTGACCTCAAGTTAAAATCGCAAGTGACGTTTACATTTTTCGCCTCTGTCACTCAATCTAACGGACCTCTCAGAAAACACGGGCTTCCTTCAGCGGGTACAAAAGATCACGTCTGTAGGTTCTGATAGGTTGATTTCGATCCATATTGTTTATTTCGTTTCGTGGTAGTCTTATGGTTGATAACTAGCTTTCTCGGAATGTACTGTTACTTTCCTGTAATCCGATTGGTCCACTTTGTCTAGGTGGCCGTGGTTATAGTAGTCGCACTGTAATGCCCTACGTCATACTGAATGATACATTTCACATGATGGTTTATGTTTTTTTCTTCGGGGATATTCACGTAGGGATTTTTTCAGTAGTGACTTATTCTTTTACCTTCTCCCATCCCTAAAATACGAGCAATTTCATGTTTGCTTCTCTTCTGATTGAGACACTCGTTGTGGGTTGACTCTGGTAGATGGAGGTGACATCTTTCTTCCATCTACTTTCTTTAGACATAAGTCACTCATCAGTTTGCATTTGATCGAGGGTTAGTGTTTCCCTGTCCAATTCTGCCGACAGAGTCTCAGATGCGGTCCGGGCTACCCTCCTTGGATAGTTCCATATGAGTGAGCCTTTTGTTCTTGATGTTGTCCAATGATCGCATATTCGCAAGCTTGTTTGCATCAAGGTCAGGCCTGGATGTGGGTTCTGCTATCTGAAGTTGTTGTAGTGCAGCAGTTTGCGGGGTTATTAACCTCAGTATAGAACGCTTGCATCACTTGCTTATACTTCTCACTTGTCCACTTTTTCCTACCTATCTTTGACGGAGAATGTTTTGATACAACCAGAAGGCTTTATACTTTGAGAGGTTTCGCCAGCGAAGGTAATGTAATCTTCTAATTCTTCTTGGGAGAAGTTTGCTCCAGTAGCAGTCTTTTCGACCTCAGCCTGGTTCCTCACTCACTGAGATAGGCGTCCCTTATTCTCCCATGAGACGACCGATGCAGTCTGAAAATCTATTGGTGTTATTTTTATCTTGGATGATCTGTACTAGTATTCCTGAGCAGGGCCCTTCAAACGTAAATTGCTTTCCTGTCGGGGGAAAACGCTTCACAACATAGGAGTTAATTTGCCTGTTTATGCGGCTTCATATCAATTGTTGAATCATTTGGCCTTCAAAGATTGTTCGCTGATGGGAAGATTTGGCCGTGTAGAGTATGCGCCAACAACTATTATTATGATTATGATTATGATTATGATTATTTAACTTATAAAATTATTCAACCTACTGACTTCCGCGCTGGCCAAAACCGTTCCTCAGTATTACACCGTGGCTGAAGTTATGGACGTTGTGACTATTGTGAAAACTGTTCTCAATTCTAATGGTCACAGAAAAGTTGGGGCTTAACTTCGATTTAGGGAAGATTAATCTACTTTTATGATTACCATTTGATAGAGAATTGCAGCAACAGTCTGGGAATGAGAACAACAAACAAAATAATCCCGGATGAGAGTATCACATCATCATCCTACTTAAGGTCCAATCGCGCTCCTTCTTACGCAAGACTGGATGGACCAAGGGCCTGGTGCTCAGCTCCAGGAGATAACTCACCCTACATTCAAATCCTTCTGGAGGAGGAGAAGTTAATTACTGCGATAGAAACTCAAGGAAGTCGTTATGATTCCATTTGGTCAACAAGATATGATGTTTGGTACTTAAAACGAGGAAACTGGACACTGCACAGAGAGGTATTATAGATGCATTTAACTCAGTCCCTAAGACAGATACCGTCGGGACCGTATGAGGCGCCCTTGTGAAATAACAATAATAATAAAGTTAATAATAGTAATAATAATAATAATAATAATGATAACGATAACGATAACGATAACGATAACGATAACGACAACCATAACGATAACGATAACGATAATGATAATAACAATTATTTAAATGAAATACCGTTATATAATAACCCAAATCTTTTATTGATAACAAAGCTAACTATAAAATCCTATTTACAATTAATTTCACTTAAAAAACTATTCAGTCAAAGCACTATTTACATGATTCCTTTCGATTTAAAAAAAAAAAAGAGACACTTAATTTCGATTGAAAAAATTCATTCCATTAAAAATATATCATATATTCGGAAAAAAATTCAATTAAAAAACGGTTCATTTCAACTAAACTAGGAGTAGGACAGTGCGTTCGATATGTTTGTTAGGCATACAGCTGGCAGTTGAGGCGGAAGGGTGGTTGCGATATAGATAAATATGATTATGGCATATTTTGAACGTAAGGGTTGCGTACAGCGAAACCCCTATTTAAACTGTGTATCATTATAAGAACGTTTTCAAAAGATATCGTATGGTTCGGTGTCAAGTGCTTGTAATCGGAGGAGACATTGGCCAGAGTGCGTCGGGCGTGTAATTGGAACATTTTGTTTTACTGGCGTGAGTTACAGGGTGCAGTTGCTCAAAGACCGATTGGTGCTTAACCCGGGATTCTTTTTCTTTCTTCAAAAACATTCTTCGGATAATTTTTTCCGTTATTTTTAAGAGCATCCAATCATTAACTTGTTGACAAAAGGAATTACATTGAATTTAATGTTTTAAAAGCTTTCACATCTGAAT
>NC_133208.1:21139473-21171973 GCF_958299795.1 Porites lutea
CCTACGCTAAAGGTTTGGATCACTTAGGTTTGAAAAGGTCTCCAAAAAAACACACACATCTATATATATAGGACATAGCACAAACGGCTGGCCCATCATTTATGAGGTTCATAACCTGTATATTGTTCACGTCCTTTCACTAATGGCACAAGTCAATGTCAAAAATAATGCATGTCCCCTCAGTTACTCTGCAGTACTTCATTCGCTTAAGTTAATCATTTACCAGAACAATTTCCATTGCACCTTAGTGTTTCCATCCTTTTTCCACTATTGATAATACTTGTGAAAACATTACATCCGCTGCAACGGCATTGATCATAACACAAATGATTTCCTCTCGACCCCACAGGGTATCAGGAACGCGCGCGGAAGTACAAGATTAAGTGATGACATACGCTTCGTACATTTTACTCTACGTATACTACAAATCAGGACGAAACTTTACAAATTGTTGTTTCTAAAAAAAACAATTTGGCCCATAGAGTAACGTCATCGCACAAAAATTCAGCAGCGTCAAAAATCTAGCCGGAAAACACAGATACATATTTCAGACAATCAGGGACAAAAGTAGTTGACACACTTGTTTAAAACGGGTGCTTTTAGTAAACATTTAATTCATCTATTATTTCATTCTTTTTAAACGCCGTAAATCCCCTCACCCCCCGAATCAATGTTGTCTGAAGTAAAAAAAAGAGTTGAGGGTCCAAAATTCAACATTGATTTTGGGGGGGAAGGGGTTGGGGTAGACAGGGGAATGGGATAAGTATATCCACTATGCAAAAAGGGGCCATTTTACGGAAGTGTGCCAACACTTTTGTCCCTCATTGTAGGAGTTGGAAAAGGGGAAGTGAAACTCATTGTTGATGAAAGGAAGAATGGAATTATGAAATATAAATATAAAAAAGAAATGTTGGAATTGAAATTCCATTATGGCCATTGGAATGCCTTTGGTATCCTTCATCATTGAAGAGGGAACAGTGTTTTCTATACAGTTACTAATGAGTTGAGGTAGCAACACACACACACACACACACACACACACATATATATATATATATATATATATATATATATATATATATATATCTAGCCGAATTTTTGAAAACATACCTCAAAATGGACCAGAATGTTCGCACAGAAAGCTGGCGATCGCCAGCTTTCTGGTCACTGCGGTGCGAAAAAACATAGGGGGCTTGCTGTCCTGGTTGGTCTCATTGACAAGTTCAGTCCCTGAGCTAACTCGCCATGGGTTGGAAAGGGGCCTCCATGTCAATCCCTAGGGGGGTAGGGTGCTGAAAAAGCGTTGTACCTTCCGTTAGTCCTGGTCTGGGAGAGTCAGTGCACTGCTCATGTCTGCCTTTGGTTTGTCATGTCAAATTCTTGTAACGTTTGAGGCCCATTGGCCAATGAAAGCATTCCCCTTAAGCACGTGCTAGGCTGGGGGGGTGGAGGAAGTCAGGGGGGGTGATTTAACCTTGAATTTCTCTGCTTAGAACTTGCTTAAGTCTCAAGCGTCCTCCGTCATTCAGGGCCTTTAAGCAGCTAGAGTGTATGGACAAGTCCAGAGTGTCTTTTTGATGGACTGGAATGTTTCTTTTGCTAATCAGGAACCAAGAAGAGAGTCAACTTAAGAGAACCATGGGTAAGAGCTGAGTGTCTTGGCCATATTTACTTTAGTTGAGTCAGTTTAAGGTGTGTGGGCTGCTGGTGTCCGATGGTACGGTTTTCATAAATCCGGCTAGATATATATATATATATATGTCATAGTTAGTTTTTTTATCTCAAGTAATTTTTATTTTTCCTTTGTTTCATCTTTATTACCATACCTAAAAACCCTGAGTCGAATGCCAATGAAGACAATTGGCAGAAGTCGCATTAACAACTTGGGATCATTTGAGTCACTCTGAATTGCTTTCACTAGATACATAAAGCCATGCAAGATTAGGCGGGAATCTTTACCAGTTAACCTGTAAGTGAAGTCTTTATCTTTAGCTCTATCCTCAAGGAGCCACCTACCTAGTTGTTTTCTCATTCTCCCTGCTTTAACATCTTGTTCCATGGCCTTTAAATATCTGGACATTGCCGAATTGGAGGGCAAATCATCAAGGCTATTTAATTTTTTGGGGAGGTTACTTACAGAAATAGCAAGATCAAGTAACATTGCATGAAAATGTTGGACACCATTATTCTTAAGGTGAAGTGGTTCAACAACTTCCTTGTCACATAGCTTACCAATTAATGGTTTGAATTCTTGTCTGGATTTTTTTACAGCAATAAATTGAGTTACTTTGGATCTCTTTGTTGATACTACTAAATGACTAGGTATTTTTTTCTTGAAATCTTCAACCTGTTTTGCAACATTGATTCTTTCTGCATACTGCCAAGGCTTCCACTTATAATCATGAGATTCTCCATACTTCCCATTCAGTGCATTACAGTCATCTTTGGAGACATTAGCAAAGCTAGAGAAATATTTAGCTGCATTACTTAATTCCCCATTTATATATGCAAGGAATTTCATATCTCCTGGCAGGAGATCAAAAGAAAAGGTGACATTCTTACCCAATACTGTGTAAAATTTGCTCTCTATTTTTTCCAGTCTGTAGCAAGTTTCACTGTAAAACGAGAAACAACCATGTGGTCCTCCTTACAATTAGCTCCAAATAGCAAAAAATTGTCATTGGGACTAGCTACCCTGGGCCCCACATTCAAAAAACTTATCAGCCATGACATAGATTGATCCCATTTCTCAAAAGGAGCCTTATCACCCCCTATGGCAACCTTAAATGCTCCCTCCCTCTCACTGAACCACACCAGCTTATCCCCAGGTTTCCTGTACTGATCAGTCTCAAAACAGAACTTGGCCAGCAGAAGTAGAAAGTTCACCAGGTTTCTATAGACCCCATCAACCTGCTGATCAGGTGGAAGGTCATGACATAGGGTTTCCCTTATTGAAAAAAATTCTGCCACATCAATTTCTTCAATTTTTTTCATTAACAACCCATAGGGAAGGAGTTTAGGAATTGGGATACCCATACCAAACAAAACTCTTTCTTTTGACACAGAACCTAGTTTCTTGGTGTGTTTCTTAGTATTTTTCATAACAAGAGCTGATCTTGTTTGTTCATATTTTACCTTTCCCATCAATCCTCCTGCATAAAGCATAGAAAGTGAACGAATGACATTATGATCACTTTGCTTATACTGCTTAACCTGAGGTTTTATTACTGCTAGACTAGCTTTTCTCATCTTTTTTGATGAAGAAAAGTATTTAGATAGAGCTGCTGTCTTCGCATATTTAGTCAGCGTAGAAAATATGCCATCCAAGGCTGGGGACCTGTCTTCAACAGATCCACCATTTACCTCTGTTGCTGCAACCAACGTTTCAAGTTGTCTTCTGCTGGCACTTCGCTGCGGCACGTTTAGCTTTCCCTCATCAGTGAGCACAGTTGGACTTTTTTTTCTTAGAGTGGATGTGTTAGCTGTCACTTCAAAAACTAACCTTCTCTTAGTCTTGACAGCGGGAAGATCAACTTTTACCGAATCAACATTTTCTTTTATGCGAGTTTTCTGCAAGTCCAAGAACGTAAGTTAACCCTTTAAGCCCTATGAATGATCAGCATCAAATTTCTCCTTGTAATATAAATACTTTGTTAAACAGAGTGGTCATGAGAATTGCGGACATGATCACACAAGATGAATTTGCTTGATATTTTATCAACTTCTTCCCGCTACTTCTGTACGAAATGAATGTAGCGAATTTAACTTAGAGAACATTTACTCTGGAGTAAATTTAAGCGGATCGATGGAAAAATCGCAAAAATAAGAACCCGCAGAATTTTCGTGCCACACGGTAGTCCTCTCCTTTCACTAAAAAAACCTTTTTCAAGCTAAACTTACCTTATTCTTGAGTCACTGAAGCCTTTTTTTTAAGGTACAAATTTCCTTTGATTTCGAAAGGTACTCCGCTCGAAGCGTAGCCCTCTGCTTACTGAGCTCCCCAACAGGAAAATTTGACTTGCATTTCTTCGATGTAGTGCTCTTTCTTCGTGACTTGCTCCCCATGTAAACCGCTCAGCGAACCATATAAACGCAAAAATCTCTAAGAAGCAGAGGCATCCGGTAAAAAACCAAAACGAGGAAAACACAGCCTAGGTTTCAGGTCTTCTGTTTACGATAACATACCTGGCAAAAATACGTTTCCCAGCGAGAAATTTTCGACAAAAATACTCAATTTTTCTTGAAGGACTGCGAACTCAGTGTGCATGAAACAGAGAGTAAAAGTACAAGGAAAAATTTTGCAGAAGAAAGATGTAAACGCATGCAAATCGCATATCAACAGAAAGCCTAAAGCCTGTAGAATTTTGTTTTTGAGTGGGAAAAACTCCCCTAGTACCCATTCCTCCGCAAATGGCCAAATTCTGACCAGGACTCTTGAACGAAAATGACTGCCAAATGACCGCGCTATAGAACTGCTAATTAGGGACTGGAAACTGGGGACACTTAACTTGGCCAAAATTGGCACAAAAATTTCCAAGCGTGCATGTGTTGGTTGTTAGACATGTTGAAGTCAAAGAAGCGACCTACGTAACGAAATGATTCACCCATTTCCACACGGGGAATAAGAACTCCATTGATCCACAGTTTGGTTAAATATTGGACAGATTTAGTGCACAGTTTTCGTATAATAATAATAATAATAATAATAATAATAATAATAATAATAATGATAATAATAATAATGATAATAACAGTAATAATAATAATAATAATAATACGGTAATGATAATAATTCGATTTCTTATATTGGTTAGCCTGTGGTCAAGGTGACACGCAATTTTAAGAGGGCAATGAGACAAAGGATTTTTTTTTAAATTGTTATTCATGAAAAGAGTTAACCATAAAGATATGCTTCTAGCTGAGGTTTGGGATGTCAATATTTCTTTTTGCGAGTTTGAATATCTTGTCTCGTGGCTGATGGACCCTATTTCAGACATTTCGGCCGTTTTTACTTCCCCTGAAAGGTCGTTAGAGGCTTAAGACGATAATTCTTCTTCTTCTTCTTCTTCTTCTTCTTCTTCTTCTTTTTATTATTATTACAGTCTCCACTAACGGCCACCTCTCCACAACGGCAACCTCTCTACAAGGGCTACTTTTTCTTGTCCTGGCGGAGGAATAGTCCATACATTGACTCTTCTTTTAACCTCTCTACAACGGCAACGGCCACTAAAGCGCGTCCCTAACTTCCAAAATAACCTCTCGACACCGGCCAGTTTTCTTCAGCGACTAACGAAAAAGCCAAGAGTGGTTACGAAATTTGATCCGTATGGAGTGTTGATGATTAATCGTATTTTCATTGTGTTCCTTTTATACTGCTGCAGTAAGCAAAAATTTTTTGACAATATTTATAGCGAATGCTGCGCACCTTCATCGTCTTGTCATGTTCACATTTTGATTCAAAATGTTCAGTATTTAAGTTTAATTGTTTCTTTTATCTATGGAAACTACTTATGATTGGATTACCAATGTAGGATGTTGGCACAAAAACATGTTGTACTCGACGAAAAAAAATTGTCGTATTACACCCCCACCTCCCCATAACGGCCACCTCTCCACTACGGCCACTTTCCTCTGTCCCCAAGTTAGCCGTTGTGGAGAGGTTCAAATGTATCATTATTATTATTATTATTATTATTATTATTATTGAAAATGTTAGATATTGGTAGTGATTGCTAATAGTAATAGCAATAATAATTAGTTGAGAAACATTTTCGTGGATTATATTTCAAGAGATATTGATCAGACATTATGATCTTTTCTCTTCTTTCTAACAGATGTTAAGGTATTAATTTCGTTTTAATTCTTTTTAAGTGGAGCACCGTACATAGGTCTTTTTTATGAGTATTGAGTAAAGATTTTTTTATTATTATTACAAAATTATTATTGGAATGGAACTTCAAGCACATTCATCCCAAACTTCAACACCACTAAATCTTTCATGTAATATACTTTTCTCCTTTCACTATTCGACCGTTTTACACTCCTCACATGTACGCGGGGATGAGGCCGGATCTATTTTTAAACATGACGCTTCAGTCTCAGTAATTTTCTTTGTAGTAATAAAAAAGGCTGTCTTTGTAATGTTCCATTGATATTCTTATCTTGACTATTGGTTAAGATCTTTTTTCTTGTGCTGTTCCGCTTTTTTTTTAGTCATACATGTACTTGTAAATCGCAGGAGTACTCAAAAGGACTGGTTTGTTGGCTATTACCCGCGCTTGTATTATTCTTTAGAGTTTAATTTGAATATTTCACTTCGGGCCCAAACTTTCGAGAAATGGGCTCCTGCCCAGAGCGTGTATATAACTTTGTCTACAATGCTTGATAAGGGACTCAATGTAAACCTCTATATACTCCTAATGTAGGGGTTACTTGGTAACATGAACGCGAGGAAGATCCAGAGGAACAAGCTGAGTTCACCTATAAGAACACACTCCATTCGCATTTACCCAAAACATCCTTTTGCAGTGTATACAGCGCCAAAGTTTCCGTGTCTTAGGCTGGAGCTCTATGGATGCACTGCACCGGGTACGTAATTAAATTTAACTATTTCTTGTATAACGAAAACGAATTATCGCACACGGGGTGTCGCCCCAGAAAAGGGAATCCAGATTCCGGAATCTTGGAAATTTTTGCTTGTGGAATCCGGAATCCTGGGTTTTGGAATCCGAAATATGGCTCAAGCTTTAATCTCATAAGGAAAACACCGAAGCCACAGCGTTATCTGGTGACGAACGAGTTTACGGAAACGGCCGAGGAGAAATTGAGAGTTTCGTAAAAGAGCCGAAAAGTGAAAACACGACCAGGAAAGCTTTCAGTGACATGAAAACATTTCAGCGTTACTTGTCTTCAGTAAACAAAGGAAACGTAGAAGTTTTGGATTTACCTGCTGGTGACGTTGACTACTTATTGGCAAAGTTTTTTTACTACTGAGCAAATTCTCCAAGGTTAAAAAGAATTTTCTGGGGCAATGTCTGACATGGCATAAATTCCCTCCAAAATCCCGCTTTTTTCCGAATTTAAGCCTTTTCTTGAATATATGAAGTACCTACCACTTTTATAGGTAATACCACTGACCACTATGACCTCTTAAACACGTTAAAAGAAAATAGCGGCCTCATTCTGAAACCAAAACAAAACGCTCGAAGGAGCATTTCTGCGTCAGTAATGGCTGTAACTCCTCGTCTCTGGTATTTCTGGAAAATAACTCCTTACGCATTGAAAAGGCACCGTGTTAAAGGATGTTTTTGCAAAGTTTATAGAGGAGTTCACGCTCATAGTTGTAAAACATTTATGATTTGCTGACAAACACAGTGGATGCTACGGTAACGGCTTGATTGACGTCGCAGAAAAATTTGAATTTGGAGCATGCTCAATAAGAATAGTCGAGGATGTCGGCAGAGGTTCCTTCCTCTTCCCGACTTATCCAGGAAGATCGAAGGAGACTCTGTTCGCAGGGTATTAATGAGGTTGCATTCAACTTTCTTTCAAGGACAATTCGCACTCGATCAGGAAGAGCAATTACCAAATCCCAAATTGTTTCGTGACTTCTGATTAAAGATTTCACCCTATTCTAGCCAAGGGATACTGGTGTTCTGGCCGACCATCGAACAAATCTGGGAGACACTGCAAAAACGAGAACGCTCTGGGTTCTTCCGTTTTGCTTCTGAAAGGAAGTTAACAATTTAACAAATAATGTTGCATTTAACCCTATTCAGACTGGGCTTTTTTGGTCAATCTGTGACTGGGGGGGGCTCCTCGGACCCCCCCCCTCTGTATCTCTGGAACCAATAACGCTAGGGTCATGAAATTTACACACAATGATCATCTCCGTACAAAGAAGCCCCACACCCAGTTTTGACTTGCCACGCCCAATGATGACGTCACAGTAACGTCATATTCCGATTTTTCAATGTTTCTTCTTATTTTTCCACTTAGATACGTAAAATATCAATAATATTGGTAAAGTCATCTCTTTGTTATCCTTTCTCATGAACTAGTAACAAGGAAACACTTGTACAGCGAGAAAAAGCAATAGGAAGCAATAAAATTTAAAATTTGAAATGGTTGTCCGCCATCTTGGATCCGCCATCTTGGATCCGCCATCTTGGATTTCCGTTTTTTAGTTAAAATTATAATTTAAAGCAACTTTCAAAGGGGAAAAAGCTCAGAATGTATAAAAGAAGTATCAAACTAATGTTTATTACCCAAACAAATGACTTTGGAAGTGTTATTTGGAAAATAGAGCGGCATATTTGTCAAAGCAAAAAAGTGACAAATTTTACCCCACCCCTCCCCCCCCCAAATATTCGATGTTGAAACATTTTGATGTAATTCAAAAACTAGTCCCAAGCAAAGACCATTTTAACAACAAAAAGCACTATAAGTATAAAAACGCGATCTTAAAACAAAAAAATCACCATTTTTTAAATTTTCCAAAACCTATGTGTCAGAAACTGGTTGCCATGGCAACATGATTAATCACATGGAGATGGTAATTATACCAAAATGTTCCTAGATAAATTTTAGGAAAAGTCAGAAAATTTGAACGTCATAGCTCTTTCGGTGTAGGAGTTATCACGATTTTGCCGGAGGGCGGGTTCGAAAAGCCCCCCCCCAGTCTGAATAGGGTTAATATTAGTTACTTCAGTTATAAAGAATAGTTTCGCGGTTAAAACACAAGCCATTTGCGGATATGCCGCTAAACTTTTTGCTAACTTCTGACCTTTTCCTGCTTCTGACAGACATTCAGCAATTAATGAATGGGGCTGAGTATGATATGAACAACTGTACAGATCGGCCGAGCAGGATAACACCCTCGGAGATCTGTACAATTAAAAATTATTCTTTGAAATCAAGGTGAATAGTAGCAAAATATTCTTAAAGCCACTATTCACCGAGATTGAAAAGAATAATTGTTTTAGTATATACACACGAAGTGATCTCAACAAAATCAGAAAGGAAACCATTTAAAAGTACAATTTGATTGACAGATCAAATCACGCGTAAGTTTAAAAATAGATCTTTGCAGAATTTTCAAACATGGCAATTCACAAGTTTATCATTTCGCAAACAACAGCGTAATGGCTTAAATGGAAACGCTAAAAGTTTTAACTGTTTCCTAACCTGAGAAGAAAAGTAGAGCTTTGTTGTTTTCTGTTGACACGCCAAGTTTATAACCAAAAGGGTTTGTTGTTTCGTTCTTCGCATGAAGTGCTGACAAAAATGGTGGATCGGTTGCTCGAGGTAAGACGTCGTCTTCCTGTATCATTCTTTTTCCTGTTTACTTGAAACGTAGAATTTCTGCAAACATTTCCTTTTAAATTTGTTTGTCATAAATGAACTTCGATTTTTGAGCCCAAATTTTGTTGTTAGAAAACGCTAAGTTCACGAAACGGCTTCTTATACGCGAATACACGGGAGTTGTAAACAATCCATCGAGAAAAAAAAAAACTCAGCTCCAGTAAATTGAAAAACGCCGTATAATATCGCGTATTGAATCCTTCCAAGACTGTACTTGCCTTAAAAAAAGTCAGCCCTAGGATTTTGTCGACTTTTAAAAGATCGTTCTCTAAAAAAATGTGAAAAACACCGAGCTCACACATTATCCACTCGCTAGGAGGTGAATATTGTTGAATAGTCTGAGATAGCGAACCGATCAGATTGCTTAAATCACCAAGATAACTGAGTGTGTATATACTAATTCTTCATATCACAAGAAAGCCGAACCGGCCAGTAACAGTTTCAATAAAACTTGCTTACCTCCATCTATATAGTGTTTCCGTCTTCATAACACTTACCTGTTTCAGGTTAAGAAGGTATGCTTATTCTAGTGGACATGATTCAAACAGCAGCTGTCATTCACTGAGTGGTATTTTGGCTATCCTTGCCTAGATTTTAGGCAGCAGTGTGGCTTTTTTGTCGTCGCATAACTCGTGAAATCTGTCAAAGGATTCTGGGAGATTTTTTTCTTTTTTCAACTAAAATTATAATTTGCTCTTATAATTAGCCAGGGAATAAAGCCAATCAGAAATGTTGAAATATTTTAAATGTATATTCCCGATCTCAGACACAAAGTACCTTCATTTTCAGCCTCTTGTCCAGATCCAGGTATTCCTTATCAAGGGAAAAGAATTGATCAAGATTTTCGTCATGGCCACACAGTGCGATTCACTTGTCCCAGAGATTACGTCGTAGAGGGTGCAGCGGCAATTAAATGTACAGATGGTCGATGGAACAGTACAAAGCCAAGCTGCAAAGGTAAATGACCGGTGTTGAAAAGACTAAACTAGGGTTGAAAAACAAAAGTTTAAGTCTTAGAGCAGCTTGTCAAATGTGTAAAATCTAGTACGTTATAATTAATAAATGAACCCCTTTATAAAATGTAGATTAACTTGTGCTTCATATACAGGATTACATCCAACAGCTGTAATACCGATCACTCTTAGCTGGGATAGGCTACGGAAATAGTGGTTGTGTTCTCTCTATACCATCTGTTTTCATGTCTTTCCTCGTACAACAAAAAAACTCGTAGTCATAAGGCAACAAAACAACTTTTAGTCATGCGTCATTTAGTCATTAGAGATCAGCTCCTGAGAAGGACGAGAAAAAACAAAAGTTTATGGTATGGTCAAAACACGTGAAAACAGATATCATCGTGATCTTCTACAAGAAAATGTGACCTCTCCTGATAAGTTTTAGACAACCATTAAAAAATTATTTGGCACAAACACCACAAAATACCCTGGGTCCGCCCTTGCTGTAAATGGATCGTAAAATCACGGATAAGGGTATCATCGCCGACACTTTCTGCAACGTCTGCACTGGAGTCGTGTGCACTTTAAAGAAGAAGTCCATTCCACTCTGCGACCTTGTCTGGAAAAGGTCTGCCATGTGTAATATTCCAACCACTTTGAATTAGAGCAGTTCCCGAAGGAGAAATCATGATGACGAGAGAGCTTAAACGAAACAAGTTATGTTAAAGTTATACCACGGTGACCATTAAAACTCTCGATCATCATTATCCAAAATTCCTCTAACAATATCCAAAATACTCGAGGAAGTGGTACGATATATATATTGAATACTTCATGGAAAGTGCGGGCGTACGGTACGTTTAGGTAGGAATTATTGACGTATCAGAAATGGAAAGAGTGAGCGCAGCAAACGAGTGAGTTCCTGATACGAAAACGAGTGCGTAAATACCGTACAAAGCACTTTCCATGTAGTATTATGTTTATTTGTGTATATGTATACTGAGACATTCGTCATTTTGCCACCCTTTTATTTCAAATCTTTCTAAAATGCTAATGAATGCTTTGCCGCTAGACTACCCGAAAAAATGACCACGTAACGCTTGATAAAATCAATAATAAGGGTAAGGATATGAGGCAATCCAGGAAATACAAGTAAAGTTAATAGATGTTTTTTTTTTCTGAATTCACAATCTGAAAAATGAATGAATTTGAGTAAACTGGCTAGCTTGAATATAAACAGAAGAAAAAATAGCTCCGATAAAAAGTACAACTGAAGCTTAGTACGTCTTTTTCCGTTTTTACACTTCTGCTGTTGTCTTTGCCGGCTCTATACAATTTTCCTCAACGAAAGTGAAATATACAAAACGATACAAAACTACTCCACCCCAATTTCTGTGAAAAACATCCTTCATCCCTTTGATTGGCTAGAACTCATTTACATATGAAAATTACGACATATAGCTTTTCAGTGTGTGTAAATAATTAACATTTGATGAATGAGGCTGAGTATCTTATGAAGAATTATGGAGATCGAGGAGGGTGTTGCCCGAGGCGGATAACACCCTCCGAGATCTCCATAATTCTTCATATGATACGAAAGCCGAAATCAATAATTGTTTTATTATTCATTCAAAATAATTCCTACTTTAAAAACATGGCTAAAACATGCTAACCTCCATCGATCCATCGATGTTAAGTTCATCTTCGATAGTGCACGTTTAGGTTTGTCCAGCTCCTCAAATATTCTGCAAATAGCAGATGTCGCCCTTCGAGTTGTTTTCCCACTGTTCTTGCCATGTTTTTAGCTATGTTTTCGCCTTTTCTTACTCTTGAAACGAGTGAAATGTCCGCCATTTTTCAAGTTCACAATCAAAACAACTCAACCTCGTCCCCAGGTCTTCTCGGGTAACGGTGCCTTAACCTGCGAAAACGCTGCATTTTTGACGTCATTTCCTCGTTAAACACAAAATTCTTCCAAATTTGGTCATCAGTTACTGTTATGGTGAATTAAACGAGTGCTTTTAGCCAATCAGAATCGGGAAAATATTTTGAATGAATAATAAAGGTAATTAATGTCTCATCTGGACCAGAATGGCTCGCTCTCTTACTTTCAGTATGACTTCCGTCGTAAACGCGCTGGACCCCCTTAAAAAACTTCCGTTCTAAGGAATCCATGGAACAGAACTGGAATGGTTCACTGATTACTTTTTTAAATTTGTAAATCGCAAGCTGTTCAGTGTGAAGGTGTGTTATTAGAGCGATTTTACTTGACCCGTGAAACAGTAAATAAGAATTAGTGCAAAAGAGCACAAATAAACAAAAGAAGACAATGGAATTAGTGAATAATAGTGCGTAGTATTCTACTACCAATTACACGGGTTAAATAAAATCACTCTATAAGCTCAACCATTTTTTACAGGTGGCCCTAGGGGAGTATTTTGGGGCCTGTTTTATTCATTTTCAACTATTTTACTCTTCAGCTCAAGACATTGATACGATCCAAAAAAAAACTCAACGAAGACATTAACAAAACTATTTACGTCTCTGATTAGAAGAAAACGAACTGATAATCAACCTATAAAAATTCATTGCAAGACTGAGACTATGCTTTTCGTAAATTCAAAGGAACCACCTTCAAGGATTAAACGAACTTTAAACATCTCTGTTAAAGGGGCATGCATCAACAATTCGTTTTCCTACAAGAACCTGGGCATTGACCTACACTCAAAAATGAGTTAAGCTTCTAAGATCAATCCGCCCTTTAATGGACCTAAAATACGCTGAAACAATATATCTATCAAACTATAATATGATTCTACCCCAAATTTTCACATACTGCAGATCACGTGGTCTTGGTTGGTAAGAAAGCCGAAAAAGTCTGATGAGGAATATCGAACAACGAAGTTTGAAAATCATTGGGAACAATTAGAGCTTCCATCAGACAAAAACATAATTAAATGCAAAAGCGGTCAACTGGTCTTTGACTATCTTCAAAATATTATTTGCTCTACCTTTATCGTATTTTACAGACTGAATCATTCTAAGATTACAAGAAACAATGGTTTTTATAAAAAAAAATTACCGAAAGTCCGCCTCGAATATGGAAAAAAGCGGAGATCTTATTATCAACTATTTAGTATGAAGGAGCGAAAATTTTTATCATGCACTCTCAATTGGACTTCTATCCTAACTCTCAGGCGCATTTTTTTTCGGGGAAAAGGGGAAAAAAGAACGCCTGATACATTTACTTCTCGAGTCGTCTACCGCCCCTTAACTAAGGTATCTGTCAACGTTTGTGTTATTGTCATGTGTCAGATTGTACCGGAAATTCCAGCGGTTTGCAGCGAAGGCGGCTATTATCGAAATGATGTTTATCTACCCGCGTTACAGTCAAGCGGTGAATGTCACGTTAAGGTCTCGGTATAGGAAAACGAGGTGCCCAGAGAAAAAAAATCTAGTCGCGCGAGTATTTTCGCTACAAAGGCAAGTTATATATCAAATTAAAGCTAAAAGACTAAATTACCTTATAAAAGATTTTATTTCATCGAATTTAAAAAGGCGCTTAAGTTTTTTGCTCTCGTACTCAGAGGTATCGAGTTTACTGCTGAAGATCCAGCCCTTTCGCGTTGTTAAATATTCACTTCCTTTTTATTGCATCTGATACAGATAAAAAGACCTAAAAAAGGGTGTGAGGAAATTTGCAGATGTCTCGTATTAGCGGAATTATTGCATTTCAAACTAAAAAGTCGAATCTCGAGCGCGATTTACGCAAAGAAACTGACATAAAATGAGTTACAAAGGGAAATCGGAAAATTCCTCACACCCTTTTTTAGGTCTTTTATCTGTCAATCAGATGTAATAAAAAGGAAGTGAATATTTAACAAGGCGAAAGGCCTGGAGCTTCAGCAGTAAACTCTATACCCCTGAGTTCGAGAGCGAAAAACTTAAGCGCCTTTTGAAATTCGATGAAATAAAATCTTTTATAAGGTAATTTAGTCTTTTAGCTTTAATTTGATATATAACTTGCCTTTAGAGCGAAAATACTCGCGCGACTAGAATTTTTTTCTGTGGGCACCTCGTTTTCCTTTACCGAGACCTTAAGTTGATACAGTAGTCGTAAGCCAAAACATCACAGATTTTGAAGACCAAGTTAGCACTGCTGTTATTGGGAATCTTGCCTTATCGTTGCCGTGTGGTAGCTTAGTTCAAACAGTACTAGTAAAGTCAAACAAATTAATAATTCATTGAAAACATTGGTGGCGCAACCGAATTCTGTATTTTACTGGAAGTGGTCAAAAGTAAAGGAATTGATTCTGCGGCAAAAAGTCTTTGATGGTTTTCCAATCCGCATGGTTTTCCGGTTCGCAAACGAGCGGGTTTAAAATCGTCAATAAGTAATTTTTTACACACTTTCACGAAGTTGTAGTCGATCGGAAATCAAAGACAACAATTCTGCCCACGGGAACAAGAAAGCATCGGAGAAGAAATAGCAGATATCCTTACCGGCCGCAGCAGATAACAACTCGTCCTCATCTCAGCTGTCAATGGTTTTCTCTTCAGTGTCATCTCGTGGTTTCTGTCATGAAGAGACGAAGGTGACCATAAGGTAACAAAACCTATCTAATAGCTCCGGAAGTCAGATATGTTGCTTGACCGATGGGTGTAGGGCTCCAAAGGATCTTTTGTTCTCCGACCAATCAGACAAAAGTCCAGATTCTGGATTACGGGCAGACGACGCGTAAAGTAAATAAATCCGGCGTCCCCGTCCCCTCGTCTTCCAAACAAAATGGGAAGAAGGACTGCCTGATTGCAGGTTAGACTTTTATTCAAGAAAACCATTACTAGGTAATCTACCAAACGTTTACAGGACCCCACTGATAGCAGTTTTTACACACTGAATACACTGATAGGTTTTGTCGGTTTCCTTAGATCCTGTTGAAATATTCCTTATTTCAATTCTTCTTTCTGTCATTATCATTATCAGTATCATTTTTAAGAATAGTCATTTCACGCCTTGCGGACACCTCGATAGTACAGGAGGCAGCCAGAAGGCAGCCGAATCCCCGGCAAAAGTTAGTAACGATTGAGCGAAACATACTCATTTTTAGATTCTCAACATCACAATTATTGTTTAAACACTCGCTAACAAGAGCCCTGAACTGCCAATTTCCAACATTCATACACACTTATAAAACATTTCACAGTATTTATAAAATATTTCATAGTAGTCGTTTTGGCTGGATTTACGATGGTTTTTCTTCGCCTCAATGGAAAATGCAGCAAATGTTAATACATGTTACCAATCTTGTGCAAAAAATTGAGAAACTTCTTCTTGTATCCCGTTATTTAAAATGTTCTTCATGAAGTACATTACCTTGCGCTCCCTGTGGAGTCTGCAGTAAAAACAATTGATTTTATATAACATTGAACTACTGTATTGACCTCCATAGCACCATGTGCTGAACCCACGGATCCAAAACATGGCTTGAAGATGGATCGAGATTTCAGACACGGACGCTCTGTAAGGTTTTACTGCTATAGTGGATATCAAAGAGTCGGGGTTACCTCCATTACGTGCAACGATGGTAAATGGGATGGCTTGGTTCCACTGTGTAAAGGTTAGGAACATTGTATTTTCGTACTTGATTTTATTAGTTGGTGACAAGGATTAACTGGGATAGAAAATATTCTCAGCCACCATCTTGGATCTATAAATAGATAGAAAATTTGGATCCCCCTCTCCCAAATCAAAGATGGGAAAATGGCGCGTTTTGGCTTTCGAACGGATTCATCCTCGACTTGAGCGATGGGGGTTTGCTGTTCCATTTTATTCTGTCCAAGATTGCAGGTAGGAAAACGACAGGTCAATAATGTTATGAAGCAAATTGTTTTGATTACACCAATAGAGAGGAGAAGTCCTTACGTCAAGTTGCCAAGGTAGCAATTTTTCTGGATGACAACAACCCGAAAATATCACTTAAAAAGTGAATTCACACTGTTTCAAACTTCATCGCTCTTATTCAATTTCATTTTTTGTCAAATATTGGCGAAATGGTCTGGGTTTGAATCCAAAAGGACCGTATCTACGTTTAGAAAAAGAGAATTTTTGTGTTGTGTTCACCTACTCCACTGAATCGGGCGCATAAAAATTAGGAAGTGTCATGTGATTGTCGCAGTCGTGCAGCGACGGCTAAGAAATGTACAGAAGCATGATGCACGTGCGGAATTGTTGTTTTGCTAATAGAAACCTATTGTTTTTTTGCCGTTCTCGTTGCCGTCGCCGTCGACGTTGGTTAAGCTCCCAATTGTTGTGATCCAGCCATAGTAACGTGACGACTTCTCCTACTTCAATCATTGCTGATTTGGTAAAAATTCCTAGATTATATTTTATCTACTTATTGTATTGTGTCTCTTTTTGTATCACCATTTTCTTCTTAGTATAGTATCTACTTAATTAATATATTTTTTCATACTATCAGGGCAAGGTATTAGGTCAACTATCATTTGCCGTTTTTCTCCTTTTCTCTTACTTACTTTTATTTGTGAAATTGTTAGATTTGGGGAAAAATAAACATAACAAAAAAGATCTAATTATCCGATTTCGTACACAACAAACTCTAGGTATTTGTGGAAGACCCCGTACCTCATCCAGGGTTCAGTTACACGGAAGCCGTTATCTCCATGGAGACGAGGTTACATTTTCCTGCCCTAGAAATTACGATTTGTTTGGGAAAGCCAAATTGCGATGTATGGACCGAGCATGGGATTCCATAGCACCAGACTGTAAAGGTAGGATTTCATTCTCGCTGATTCCTCTAAGAAAGCGAGTTTCGTTCTAGGAACGCCTCATCCACTGAAATAAAAGGGAAACTCTTCGTTGTTGTTGTCGTTTTTGTTGTTCTTGCTCGTCCCTGAAGAAAACCGGATATAAGGAAGGTTACTCACTGTTTTATCTACTATCCTGCTCGGGTATTGCAGCACTATAGCAAAAGGGAATTAAGAAGTCTGTATAAGTTACCTTACTACAAACTAAGAATCCCGAACTATTTTGTTTGGCTATATTTCTCATCTCTAAAAATGAGAATTCCGCCTAGTATTTTAAGAGGTTGAATATTGTGGGGGAGGACAAGTTCTAAAAGAGTGGAAAGCGGAAGAAATAGAGGGAAATTACGCAAAAATGCTTAATATTTCGCGATAGAAAAAGATCTAAAGGAGGAAGCCAAGGAAAACGGGGAGGGAGCCGGTAATGCCAGGTACGGAAGGCGGGAGACTTGAACCCCCTCTCTCTCTACACAATACTGGCTACAGCAGCAGTAAGTCCAGTATTTCTCTTTTAAATGCTAATAAACACTTAATGACTGGTCCCGGAAGAAACCTTTAATTTTGTTTCCCTCGAATCAGTCAGTGTCTCAAACATTGAGATTCGAGGGAAACAAAATTAACTGTTTTCCGAGGGATTAGTCTTTAAGTGATTTGTTATATAAGTAGCTGGATATTTTGAAGCTGGAAATTCATTAACCCTCGCTGTAAACGGTGTTCCTCGGTCAACATTCGCCGGTAACAGTGCACTGTTACCCTGTGACTTATAGATTTTGCAATAATGCCCGTTCAGAGATTTTGGCGGGAAACAGTTTCATTGTTAGATGTCATGGCAGCTCGAAGTAATCAATGAGAGCGCGCGCTGTTGGGAAAAAATTTTCAGCTATATAACAAGAATTCTTATTGCTTTTTCTAAGATAAATGTTGATAAAAAGACTTAATCCCTTTTAGCCCGTTGCACGCTTTTGGATCCACCAGAACATGGCTTTTATATGAAAGGTTTTAGTAATAAAGATGACAAGATAAAAAATGGTGAGAAGATACGTTACGGCTGCAACGCAACTTATACCTTGGTAGGGAATAGTACCCAGGAATGCAATGATGGCCGATGGACCAACTCAACACCATCGTGTAAAGGTTTGACAGTCTGATTACCTAAAAATTGCTGACCTTCTTGTCCTATTTTTTTTAAAACTGACAAGCTGATGTTGTAACCTGAGAAATTAGAGTTACTTCGAAGGATATTTTGTCTAAAAAAAGTTGACAAAACGATTTTTCGCAGTTAATATTGTGATTGCTGTCACTGAGATCGAGAGATATACCCTCCAATGAAATCCCAAATCTACGATTGATTTTTCAGAACAATAATAATAATAATAATAATAATAATAATAACAATAATAATAATTTAAACATATTTATACAGGATCAGTTGATAGTTTTGAGGCAGCTTTGAAGTAGATGATCCTCGCTGCTCGTCTTTGTAGTCTTTCAATCTTGTCACAGTTTCCTTGTCCAAATTCATGCCACACAGAATCACAATAATCTAGAACTGGGAGGACCATGAACTGAAAGATCATCATCGATAAAGGCCGATCATCTAATGGCTAAGAGTTGGGCTTTAGCTGGCGGTTCCGCTGCAAATTTAGAATGCAATACAGACTTTTATATGCGGAAACCGTTCTTACCATAGCGTAATCTATTGCCGTCCCACATTGCAGCCTCCTGTTTACCTCCTGCTGGAATAAAACACGGTGTTCACATCGGTAATGACTATGGTCACGGAAAAACAGTTCGATTCCAGTGTGATCGTGAATACACCCTTGAAGGCAGGGCTCGAGTGACTTGTACTGATGGAAAATGGGACTCTGACCCACCCAACTGTAAAGGTATCTATTATAGGAGTGCGTTTAAAGTGAATGCACATATTACTGACCTCGTTTTGCTCTAATGTTGCTGATTATTTCATATCTTCTTACCTGAAGATTTTAAGGAGTGTGCTTCAGGAAGAAACAATCTACTCTACTTATTGCTAAATCACCCTTTGATACGAGCCCAAACCACCTCCTCTCCACCCTCGACTAGGAAAGGCTATCTCTTCGGCGAGAGAAACAGGAAGCCTTAAGGATGTATAAAACTATGAATGACCTTGCTCCGGAATATCCACAAAGTCTTTTCTCTCAGCGTCATTCTCCTAACAACTTAAGAAACTCTGAAGGAAGGCTGACCCTGTCCAAACCAAGCACCAATTATTTGAAACGAAGCTTCTCTTACAGTGGGGCCCTGTTATGGAATAACATGCCCAAAAGCTTAAAAATGCTGCATCTGTTAAACATTTTAACCGAAATACCACAGATTCCCCCACGGCAATCGTATAAAGCAGCTGTAATTAGTTTTAGTTTTAAACTTAAGCTTAACCAATGATTTTCCGTGTATAAATAAAGATTTATACATCTGACTGAATTTATGAAACCATTGCTGCAGTGAGTGTCTACAGGTCCTATGCTAAGTTTGTCCTTGGTACAAAGACTTTGACCCTCCCCACCCAGGACAATGGGTGACTATCTGTGCCGCCCATTGAGCTCTGCAATTGTCATGATAATCATTCTCAGCTAAGGCCTGATTCAGCCGGCTAGGGTAAATTAAGAACAAGGTATATGCCAGTCAAAGCCTCTACTGATAACTACTGCTTACCAAAGGGGTTGTTTCAAAACAGCCCCCTTCCTACCCCAATAGTTTTGACCCTTAGGCCTGATCCACCCACCCACTGTTACGGCAGCCCCTGGGCATAACTATATCTACCCGATAAAGTTGTAAATATAGTTTATTTTATGTGAAGACATAATTTTTTTTTCTTGTGACGTATTTATTTCACAGTTTTGCGTTTAAATTATACAATCAAACTCTTTCAACGAAGACCAGTGCGTTAATTACTTGTTGTAGAGTAACTTCATTCATCTTTTTTTGTTGTTGTTCTAGACATCAACGAATGTTCTACCAACTCTCATAGCTGTGACGTAAATGCGGTGTGCGGCAATACTCTGGGTTCTTACACATGCGCTTGCAAACCAGGATACTCGGGTAATGGAAGAACATGCTCTGGTAAGTTGAATAGTGTAATTAAAAAACAAAGTGTTTATGCTAAATTTGTCTTTAGCAGTATACTGAAGCAAGTACCCCACGCAAAAACTCACAAAATCTGATGACACTATTGTGTGTAACCCAGTTAAATAGGCAACATTGGGTGTTCATCAAAAAATACATCAAACTAATTATAAAAAGCTAAAATACACCAGGCAGATGAACTTCGAAAAATATATCTATTTGATAAAGTTGTAAGTATAGTTTATTTTAGGTAAAGACCTTATTTTTTTTTTCTTGTACATATTTATTTCACAGTTTTGCGTTTAAATTATACAATCAAACTCTTTCAACGAAGACCAGTGCGTTAATTACTTGTAGTAGAGTAACGTCATTCATCTTTTTTTTTTTTTTTAGACATCAACGAATGTTCTTCCAACTCTCACAGTTGTGACGTAAATGCGATGTGTAGCAATACTCTGGGTTCTTACACATGCGCTTGCAAACCAGGATACTCGGGTAATGGAAGAACATGCTCTGGTAAGTTGAATAGTGTAATTTAAAAACAAAGTGTTTATGCTAAATTTGTCTTTAGCAGTATACTGAAGCAAGTACCCCACGCAAAAACTCACAAAATCTGATGACACTATTGTGTGTAACCCAGTTAAACAGGCAACGATGGGTGTTCATAAAAAATACATCAAACTAAAAGCTAAAATACACCAGATGAATTTCTAAAAATATATCTATTCCTTAAAGTTGTAAATATAGTTTATTTTATGTGAAGACATAATTTGTTTTCTTGTAACGTATTTATTTCACAGTTTTGCGTTTGAATTATACAATATCAAACTCTTTCAACGTAGACCAGTGTGTTTTTACTTCTAGTAGAGTAACTTCATTCATCTTTTTTTTTTTTGTTTCAGACATCAACGAATGTTCTTCCAACTCTCATAGCTGTGACGTAAATGCGATGTGTGGCAATACTCTGGGTTCTTACACATGCGCTTGCAAACCAGGATACTCGGGTAATGGAAGAACATGCTCTGGTAAGTTGAATAGTGTAATTTAAAAGCAAAGTGTTCATGCTAAATTTGCCTTTAGCAGTATGTGAAGCAATTACCCCACGCAAAAACTCACAAAATCTGATGACACTATTGTGTGTAACCCAGTTAAACAGGCAAAGATGGGTGTCCATAAAAAAATACATCAAACTAAAAAGCCAAAATACACCTGATGAATTTCTAAAAATATATCTATTGGATAAAGTAGTAAATATAGTTTATTTTATGTGAAGACATAATTTGTTTTCTTGTAACGTATTTATTTCACAGTTTTGCGTTTGAATTATACAATATCAAACTCTTTCAACGTAGATCAGTGCGTTTTTACTTGTAGTAAAGTAACTTCATTCATCTTTTTTTTGTTTGTTTCAGACATCAACGAATGTTCTTCCAACTCTCATAGCTGTGACGTAAATGCGATGTGTGGCAATACTCTGGGTTCTTACACATGCGCTTGCAAACCAGGATACTCGGGTAATGGAAGAACATGCTCTGGTAAGTTGAATAGTGTAATTTAAAAACAAAGTGTTTATGCTAAATTTGTCTTTAGCAGTATACTGAAGCAAGTACCCCACGCAAAAACTCACAAAATCTGATGACACTATTGTGTGTAACCCAGTTAAACAGGCAACGATGGGTGTTCATAAAAAATACATCAAACTAAAAGCTAAAATACACCAGATGAATTTCTAAAAATATATCTATTCCTTAAAGTTGTAAATATAGTTTATTTTATGTGAAGACATAATTTGTTTTCTTGTAACGTATTTATTTCACAGTTTTGCGTTTGAATTATACAATATCAAACTCTTTTAACGTAGACCAGTGTGTTTTTACTTCTAGTAGAGTAACTTCATTCATCTTTTTTTTTTGTTTCAGACATCAACGAATGTTCTTCCAACTCTCATAGCTGTGACGTAAATGCGATGTGTGGCAATACTCTGGGTTCTTACACATGCGCTTGCAAACCAGGATACTCGGGTAATGGAAGAACATGCTCTGGTAAGTTGAATAGTGTAATTTAAAAACAAAGTGTTCATGCTAAATTTGCCTTTAGCAGTATGTGAAGCAATTACCCCACGCAAAAACTCACAAAATCTGATGACACTATTGTGTGTAACCCAGTTAAACAGGCAAAGATGGGTAACCATAAAAAAATACATCAAACTAAAAAGCTAAAATACACCTGATGAATTTCTAAAAATATATCTATTGGATAAAGTAGTAAATATAGTTTATTTTATGTGAAGACATAATTTTTTTCTTGTAATGTATTCAATGTATATTTATGGATTGGTTTCTCAAAGATATTACCTTGCAAGCTACTCCAAAATTCGAGTGCAAATATAATAAAAATTATGTATGTATGCAAACTTCTAGCTTTAAAATTTTTGTAATGGCAACAACATGTTTGTATGTAGATATCGACGAATGCACTACCAACTCTCACAGCTGTGACGTCAATGCGGTGTGTAGTAATACCGTGGGATCTTACGCATGCGCATGTAAAGCAGGATTCACAGGAGATGGAAACACCTGCACTGGTGAGCCGTTTAAGTCTAATTGAATATGTTTGTTTGATATGTTTGTTTCTGAGTAAACCGGCGACAACAGCAATACAACACTCTTTATTTGTGCTCTTCTTGCCCTTCCAATAAAATTTTCGTTTACATGGGAAAAAATTACAGTAATGGCCGCTTGGAGTAAGCGAACAGACAAGCAATGTCAAGCAGTCAGATTTTGTACGCAATAAATAAAAATAAAATACAGGCGCCGGTTGCGCAAACTCTGGAAAGCGCTATCCAACGGATAAATCACTCTTCAGTAGATAAGTATAAGGTAACTAATCGCGGTATCCACTGGATAGAGATTTATCGAGTGGATACGGTTATGCAAACGTTACGGCTGCAACGCAACTTATACCTTGGCAGGGAATAGTACCCAGGAATGTAATGATGGCCGATGGACTAACTCAACACCATCGTGTAACGGTTTGACAGTGGGACTGCCCTAACAGTGGGTGGGTGGATAAGGCCTGGGGGTCAAAACTAGAAGGGTAGGAGAGGGCTGTTTTGACACAACCCCTTCAGTAAGCAGCAATGTTCAGTAGAGGCTTCGACTGGCAATACCTTGTTCTTAATTTGCCCTAGCCAGCTGAATCAGGCCTCTGCTGAGAATAATTATCATGACAATTGCAGAGCTCAGTGGGAAGCGCAGATAGTCACCCATTGTCCTGGATGGGGAGGGTCAAAGGGTGAGAAATAACATTATAAATTTTTATTATATAGACACGAGTGTTTTACTGGAAAATATACCACTCGTAAAATTCATAAAAACTACATCCGGGACCCGAGTGGTTTATTTTCCATAATCTCACACGTGAGTTTATCGATGATTTTATTGATATCAAGTTTGTGTCTTAAATTGTACTTGAATTTGTTGGTGTATCATCGAAACATCTTCGGGTCTTCCTCGAAAGTCTTCGGAAATCTTCGGACATCTTCGGAAATTTTCGGAAATTCTCGGAAAATGTTCGGGAACGTTTGCCTGGCCTTCGAAAAATTTTGGAAAAATCTTCGGAAATCTTCGGAAGGTGGTCGGAAATCTTCGGAAAATCGTCAAAAACGCCGTCATCAGCAGGTCTATATAATAAAAAGAACATTACACGGCGGCTTGAAGATATGAATTTTATTTTCTCGTGGCAAAAACAATATTTTACGAACGAGCGCAGCGAGTGAGTAAAATATTGTTTTGCCACTCGAAAATAAAATTCATATCTTCGCGCCACCATGTAATATCCTCTATATATTAAACTAAATGAGAAATTTAGCAGACTTCAAGGCTGTTTAAATCTAGAGGTAATAGTAAGCGTGTCAATATATTCATCCTCAAACAATAGAATATCTAAAAGTTGTCGATGAATTGACGACTTGAATTTATGTTTTGATAAAATGTTCGACAATTGTTCATCTGTTTTGATTTCCATTTATTTGCTGATGATTCTAATCTATTTTATGCCCATAGTGATTTACAGCATCTTGAGCAAAATGTTAATCGAGAACTCAGTGAAAGTAGCCTATGGCTTCGTGCCAACAAACTAGCCAATTAATCAACAAAAAAGTGTTAAGTACCTTGGCATTCTCATAGACTGTCATCTCAACTGGAAAGAACAAATCCAACAAATTTCAAAAAAATGTATCTAGGGTATTGGTGTCCTATGTAAGATTAGACATTTTGTTGATAGGAAAACATTAGTTCAGTTATACCATGCGATTATTCCTTCTTTTCTCTGCTATGGCTGTATAGTTTGGGTCAATACTTATGACCATAACATTAAACAACTTCAAACAATACAAAGGAAAACAATCCGTTTAATTACTTTCTCCAATTTCGATGTACATACAAGTCCTTTGTTTGCTAAGCTTAAAATCTTCTTAAACTTCAAGATCATATTAAGCTTCAAACTCTCTTTTTTACGCACCAATTTAACACTGGCAAACTACCTAAGATCTTTGATTCGTTTTGTGTTAAAACATCCAGTAAACATAATGTAAATACTCGCTTTCCATCTAGATCTACTTTCTACCTTCCAAAAATTCGAACAAATTATGGCAAATTTAATATTCGATTTAATGGACCTAAATTATGGAATGAACTCGATGAAAGATTCAAGTGTCGTACTTCCAATCAATATAAAAAAGAACTAACTTCGCATTTCATTAGTCTCTATTAATCTTTACTGATATTTTGATGGTTTACATTTATTCATTTATTTATTTTTTGTTTTGTTCTGTATATTTACTTTTGTGCCAAGTTATGATATTTATGTGTACCAATGTTTTTGTGGTGCCTCTTTTCTGACTTTCACAGTTTTAATTATCATAATTACGGTCACCCAACTAGTTTAGCGTTTTAGTTATTTTGGGTGTCCCACTACTGTATGTACTGTTTATTTATTAATTGATAATTATATTCTTTTAAATCATTTTAGTTGTCTACAGTAGTAGAAGTAAACTGTTGTTGTCGATAATAAACTAATATTAAGAGGAATACAATTCCACGCCTTAGCACCAGAGCAAGAAAACGACTTAATTCTCTGCTGTTCTCGAATTTTGTATGGCGAAAGTGCCAACAATGACATTCCTTGCAAAAAGCTAATAAACATTGACCAAAACTGAACAAATATTCTAATTAATTAACATGAATAGAACATGACAGATTGTAAATAATATACCAGGTAAAACTGAATAAAAAAAATTGGAAATATTATTAGTACAGGTCACATCATCTGATTTAATCATCTGATTACAAATCGCGACAAAGTTATTACAAATTACGACTCCTTCGTTATTACAAACAAGAACGCTTTTACAGCGGGTTTAGCCTCGCTTGCTCGGAGATTAGATCGAGAAATGAGGAGGCGATTAATTCTTCACGAAGCAGGATTAACTCGCTAAAGGTTTTCTACTTCCTACATTATCGAGGTCGATACGTTTTATTTGTTTCTGAATTGATTTAGTACGCGTGTTAGCGACGACCGAAAATACGTCTGCGGTCGCAGGCTAAACGCGTGTATAAATACACGAAAATTCAAAGGGCCTCGATTCCAGAGAAATTACATCGTTGCCAGAGATAAAAAAAAAATGATTTACATGGCACGTCATTTCAATCATCGCCGAAAATGAACCGCATGCTCATCACAAGACCATTTGTATACAATGAAAGATTCTTATTTTTTTTTCCGACCACTCAGTAGTGTTCACTTGCTCCAAGGTAATCAACGCTTTGAAGCGATATAATTCGTGGGCTGACACGTTTCGGAAAAGTCCTAAGTTTAATCGTTCCTGAGCTTTCTTCGCAAAACATGCGTGGCTTCGATCAAAGATTCTTATTCCCAGTCTCCACGGTCTCCGCTACGAACGCCTGGCACAGTGACCCCCTTTTGTGTCATAAGTACGAAGAAAAACGCGTTGCAGATTGTGAGTCTCGCTGCTTACGCAAGCGTGACTAATTACGACAAAGTTCGCACAATTTGCGACAATTATTACAAATTACGGCAGAACAATCACAATCACAAGGGGTTCGGTTCGATGAGGGGGAGCAGAATATTGCACACTCAATGTCGAAATGCACTTTCTCATAAAGAGTATTAAGTGGCTGTCCACCTAAGAGCGGTCCGGCGAGTTTGGGATCGTCAGTAAACCTTCCCTTTATTTTTTGTGGGTGAAAAGGACTTAATGAGGAATGATTAAAATCGAGCTAATTTTTTTCAAAATCTTTTTCTGTGATTCGCTACAGCACAAAACTTCTTTCCTGTCTGAGAGCGCTTTTTCAACTTTATTCAATGGCCAAAATTCAGTAATTTTAAAAGCCGCGTTTCTTCGTAACGGATAAAACTCGCGAAATTCTACATAGTACAATGGATTTAGCTGCATTTGACTTGTCCTATGACGGAATCTTGGATAATTTGACGCAAAATAAAATAAAATTAATAAGATCAAAGACGAGCCACTTTGCGGTTTTTTTGCTCCCTTGACACATTCCTTCAAAGTAAAAGCTAAAATCTCCAAAGCGGTACAAAAATCACAGGCAAAATGCACTTCACAGTGAAGACCTTACCCTATTCTGTTAGAAAATAAAGTTAAAGGTGCGGGTATCATTCTGCGTCGGACGCGAACAAGCGTTTTTGAGAGCTCCTTTTGTCAATATTTACCTAATTTTGCACGTTTGGCGCATACACTTAAACTCATATGATAAGGCTGATATTTTTCCCACGGGGCAGAATCTTGGTATGCTTCGTCAAAATAACGCACATTTGTTGTTTTATAAGCCATCTTAGGCCTGTAAACCGGCATAAAATGTCATAAAATACATGTAGGAATTCTTCATCTACTCGTATATTATGCAAATTTAAAAGTTTCTTTACAGCGGGTTGTCGATTTCAGCAATTTTCAAAATCGTAAAGAATACAATTCACTTCTGCTCAAACGAAGCCCTTTTTGAGTTTGGAGTCTCAGCAACTAAAAGGCACTTTAATAAAGACTGAATTCAGCTCAATTTCCTTTTGGGTTTTCTTCATGGTCATATGCTAATTAGGATTGTTGTCACGCAATGAAAGCGGATTTGGAGCAAGCAAGTTGGTGCCTCTTAGTCAATGTAACAGGTGAGCGTTATCACGGTTCATTCGAGGCGATATCACTTAACGAAAGAAAATATTACAGAGAGCGAACTTACTTTGCAGCAGGCTGGGTATTTTGGTAAAACTGCCCAACAAGGTGAAAAAATGTTTGTATGTCCGATACATCGTACGACCCTAGGGAAGGACTGGGGTAATCCAACTGGCCGCACAGAATGCCGATATCCAGACCATAAGAGAAAACAGACTTGTGCCGGTGAAAAGTTACAGAGTGTCTGGGTCAGACGGTAAAAATTGCCGCCAACCGAGAAACTTCCACAATCTCTTAGTGGTGTCTGCAAATTCGAGGCTAGCTGATGGGCGGCTGCAGAAGTCAAGGGGAGGCGGGACAAGGTTTAGCGAGAAAGTCAAGTCTTACCTCACCGCACGATTTGATGTTGATAAACAAACAGGCAGGAAACCAGACCTTTCTGAGGTCGCAACGGACATGAGAACGACCAGAAACACAGGTAGTTCAAGAACGCTCCTGAGACGAATGGCTTACAAAGGGACAAGTTCAATCATTCTTTTCCGGACTGTCCGCAATCAGCAGGAAAAAAAGGGCTGACCAAAGCCGAGAATGTTGAAATTTGTGACGAAGGAGATTTGCTCTCAGTGCTCTTGCAAGAAGAAATTGCGTTTCTTATTGATGAACGTAGAGACGCAATTAAGGGGGTCGAAGATATTTTCAACAAGATGGGCGTAATACAACCTATCAGGTACGATGGCCATGATATCTGCGAGCAGACCAACCAAGAAGTAATCTCAAAATTCAATGTGAAAACATCTGCGAATATTTTGAACTGTCGTTCAAATCTTAAGATACAAATACTGCTGTAATAAGTACAATCACAGACATGTTGAAAGAATGCAGTTATTGCCGCACCACCCCGTAAATGGCCAAAAGGCAGGGAATGGCAAATTGCCACATTGCATTGGGGTGGGCCGAGTTGCCTAGAAAATTCCTTATTGTTTCTAGGTCGAGTTCGTGGAAGTGTTTTCTCAGGATTTTCGTATACAGTTTGAAAGTTTAAATTTAAAGGGTATGTTGTATGCTTGTATAAGACGATAAATCTCAAGTAACTTATAACTTGACAACAACCCTTGAAAGTATGTGACCTGCTTTTTCGTTCAGTACTTTATTTACAATACTAGTAAAAGAGCAGGCCTCAGTTGTTCAAACGTTGGGTAGGGCTATCCATCGGATGAATCTCTATTCAGTTGATAAGTATTAGGGAAACTAATTTGCTCTATCCAGTGGATAGTGATTCACACGGTGGATAGCGCTATCTACCTATTGAACAACTGGGCCCCAGAAGGATAAAAGTCGTCCGCAGGACAGGTTTTTTTTCTTTAATTGATATGAGTTAAGACCATTATTGTGACACTTTACTTTTTAGCAATAAGAAATAAATAACGTAAAAAAGTCACCAAATGCATATCAGCGGCACCCAACGCTGTTTTCTGTGAAATATCTGTTCGGAGAAGCAAAAAATTGCCTAGAATTTTCTATAGCTTGAGGAAGACTAAAAATTTATTAGATGACCGTTCCATGCATGTACAATTTTCGAAGCTAATCTAATAAATTCCCTACAATTTTCTGAAGTTTAATTTTTCCCATTTCAAACCCCAGGTTAAGCTATTTTTCGTAGAGAAAGGAAACCTAAAATTCACGGAACCGAAAATGCGATACAGAAAGGAATCAGAAAAATCCTAACTTTCGTAAAACTTTAAATTGCAGCTAAAATTTTCGGGAAAAAAGACTCACGGTTACCCTAGTATGACCCAACAGATAAAATTTTTTTAGCGCCACTTGGAATACATTTCTAGAGATCTAAAAGTACTCTGGATAGCCTAAAAAGTGTTCTCAATGCATTTAGGAGGAAACCGTCGTTGGGTGCCCCTGGTACATAAAAGGAGCTAGGGATTTTTTCTGGTAATGAATCAATTTAATTACAAGCAATGTGGCACTTTACCTAGTATTCACTGTTCAGTTTTACCTATATCTTTGATTGTAACCGTTAATTTTGGCAGTTGCCTGATGATTGCCTCGCAAGAGGCATGAAACTCTGGGTAGCAACAAATGTTCAAGATTTAATCCAGTTTCATCAGTCTACTTCTATTCTGCTCAAGGTTAACTATCTATCAGGACACCACTCTGGCACTTCGTTGTATGTATAATATATATTATCCTTCCAGCCCTGTAAAATTCTTTTTTAATCTCGGTGTCCTTGTCCTTCCCCCACCCCCTATTAATAAGGCAATGGTTCAACCTTTATTTGTTTATGCAAGGAAACGGATCGATACTGAAGGTATATTGCGTGACAAAAATGCAAATTAGCATATAACTGATGGCGTGTGGGACAAACGTTCAATATTACCAGCACTCGGAAAAATATTACAACAGACATACCCATCACCAAACTTAAAGTGATTCTTAATAATTTCTCAAGAGCTACACGAGAAAAGTCATCCGAGGTGAGAGAATCCGACATGTTCATGATAAATGAGGGATAAACACGGATGTGGGAATTCAACAATGACTCAAATCATGTCAAATGCTCGAAACCGAAAAAGAATCTCAAATGGAATATGAGATAAATTTCTATTTCAAAAAGGGTATCCGGTTGCTGAGTTTCCAAGCTGAAGATTGATTACATTTGAGAAGAAGTTAATAACCGTACGTAGTTTGAGATTTTAACATAGATGAAATGGACAGCCTGGCTGTAAACAAGCACGATTCGCATATCCGACGGGTTGATCAAGAATGTCAGTTTATGGTATTTTTTTCGGCTTTCATTTATACAAACTTAAAAAGGCTAATGAAAAGAAAACACATGTTCGTTATTTTGAGGATACACAACAACATTCTTAGCTGCTGAGAAAATATCTACTAAATTAAAGTCGTGGTGTGTGAGCGTTAAGGGAGCAAATTTATGCAAATAATGTCGAAAAGACGCTCTTAAAAACGTTTGATCACGTCCAACGCAGAACGATACCCGCACCTTTGACTTTATTTTCTGATAGAATAAGGTAAGATCTTTGCTGTGAAGTGCATTTTACCTGTGATTTTTGTACCGCTTTGGAGATTTTAGCTTTAACTTTGGACGAATTTGTCGAGGGGGAAAAAAAACTGCAAAGAGGCTTGTGTTTGATTTTATTAATTTAATTTAATTTGGCGTCAAATTATTCCATATTCCGTCATAGGACAAGTCAAATGCAGCTAAATCCATTGTACTCTGTAGAATTTCGCGAGTTTTATCCGTTACGAAGAAGCGCGGCTTTTAAAACCACCGAATTTCGGCCATCCAATAAGGTTGAAAAAGTGCTCTCAGACAGGAAAGAAGTTTTGTGCTGTAGCGAAGCACAGAAAAGGATTTTGAAAAAAATGAGTTCGATTTTAATCATTCCTCATTAAGTCCTTTTCACCCACAAAAAATAAAGGGAAGGTTTACTGGCGATCCCAAACTCGCCGGACCGCTCTTAGGTGGACAGCCACTTAAATTTCAGGCAAATCATCAACAGTAGCTAAGGCCCAATAACACCAGTTAAAACACGTCTGCAGACCAGACTGAGAGCCATGAAGAACCTATGGGGAGAGAAAAGAGCCGAAAAGTATCTATCGGAAGATGCCACCAAAGTCCTGACACACGCCTTTTTGACATCTCATCTGGATCACGGCAACTCCCGGCTCTATGGCATTCCAAAACATCAACATGATCGGATAATCTAAAATAATTTCAAAGTTGAATTCAAAAGCAATTGAAATTTATGTGATATATTGAAGCTTTCGGATCATGACAAGCGACGTAACATGCTTGGAAACGTATAAAAATATCATGGAAATATAAAAACCAAACACTCGTATCTTACCGAAAACTTGTCCCTCACTAAGCTGAGATCAGGCTCTACTTACCGGCATTTTCCTGGGTAAATAGATTCCAGGCCGGCAAGGCGAATCGTAAAGTCTCCCATTTAGTACAGTACTTGTGTACCTGAATTACGTGTTTTCGATGATTGTTGCATCACTTGCATGTGCATTCACGTGATTACCATGACATCAGACGAACCTTACACTCAACACCAGGACCTTCGCGGCCACATATCATGCATATTAGTTGGTACAACACAGGCATCCCAAGAATGTGGACAGATTTGGGAAAGACCTCGCTATACAGTTCATAGAGTACAGCGGACCAAGAATAGGCTGCGGGCTCCTTTTGTCGCTCGCAAAAATATATATTAACAAATCTGATACCAAACGTTTAGGCAACAGCAAAATGTTTCACTGGAAGCGACTTTCTTGAAAAAAGTAGGGTCCACTTAAGCTTTAATTTCTTTAAAAAAAATTCATTTGTATGCATGACCTAATGAAAAACAGAGAAAAATATCAGATCTGCCGAGTTCAGTCATTTATTACTTCCATTTTGAAAACACTGGCCCTCAGCTGTGTGTTTTATTCACAAATCGCACTATTCTTTGCTCTAAATCACATCTGTTTTAAATAGCGTCATTCATGTTCTAAATCGCATCATTTCTGTTTGAAATCACAACATTTTTGCTCTATATCGTATCATTTCGGTTTCGAATACAAAATGAGATGTAAAGGCCTCTTTTTTTCCACTTATTTTTAACAAACCGGTTACTAGATCAATTTAATTTTGGTGCAATAAAGTGGTAATTGAACTTCGTGTCGTGTGATTTCCAACTCTAACTCACGTGACTGTATGATTTCCGACCAAATTGCACTCCATATGATTTATTAAAATAAACCGATTTTTTTCCTATGTTCTCCGCATATTCATTCCTCAGAAAACCCCATTCACGGAGGTTATTCACTGTGGAGCTACTGGGGTCGCTGCAGCCGTTCATGTGGAGGCGGAATTCGTTATCGCCATCGCTATTGCAACAATCCCAGGCCCCAAAATGGCGGAAGAGACTGTATTGGACCAGCGAGAGAGGCAGGAAGATGTAACATCCACACTTGCCCAGGTAAATAGCTTGATTAATGAGCGTAGATTCCACTAGCTCCAGAGCAGGTCTAA
>NC_133208.1:21176973-21179473 GCF_958299795.1 Porites lutea
AGTAAACGACATTTTTCCCGAACCAAAAATTGATCGTTTTCTGAGTAGGCTTATTACTTTCATTTGGTAAGATAAAAAGTAGGGGTTACCACGCGTTTTTAGAAGTTAAATTGGTTGGTTTCGACCTCAACTTAATCGCTTTGGGGGTTATTTACAATTTTCCCCATCCCCTCCCCGGTCAGTTTCACTACTGCTTCACTCAACGCGGAGTACTCTTGGATATCCACAATGGCTAACGGTCAGAGAAAACCACAACACACGGAGGAGAGCAAGAACAGAAAGTGGAGCAGGACATTTCATGGACTGTAAGGAAAACAAATTATACTATTTCATTCAACTGGAGCTTCTCCGTCTCAAACATTTAACGAAAATTTTTGGAGAAAAGCAATCTCCAAGGTATTAGAGATTGCGCACATGGAGTCGTATGGCGAGCTCAGGATCCACGGCTGGTGCTGTAAACAAACTACTGTACTGTAGAAGAAAATAGTCGACAGGGACTCTAACACAGGTATACGCCTTCAATCGTTTGCTTACCTGTACATGTCTTCAAGATTTTTTGAAATGTAGATGTAATATGGATGGTAAACCTTCTATCGTTTTTTTTATCATTTTACCGGGTGCGTCGATCAAATATGTTATTAAACTTGCATACATTCAATGAGCTTATATCTGTGCTTTGCGCTAGCTCTTCCGGGATTTGTCATATGACATAAATGATTTGCATTGACTCAAGTTCCATACATGAGCTCTCTTTTAAAAAAGCTGAACAGTGTGAAAGTAGTTGTACCGAATGCGTTTATGTACCCTCATATATGCACTGGGCTATAATGATCATTTTATATATTTCGTTGTAATTTTTTTTTTTATTGTAGCATTCTGTGTCATGATCATTCACTATTTTTCGTTTCCAAATGTTAATTTTAGACTTAACAGTGTCTGTTAAACCTAAGAAAGTCTTAGAATGGAAATACTTTATTTTACCTTCCATCTTTACTTTGTAAACAGCCAAATGGCAGCTATGTCTAAATGTTCAGATTATGTGTGGCGTGAAATTGAACCTTAAGAAATACTATCTACACGACAAGCTGCCAATGAGTCAATAATTTCAATGCTTAGTAATGCCAAAATGCTTAAATAACAATGATAATAGTAAAAAGCATAACAATTTTTTTTATCATTTTTTCCAAGATGAAAGCCTTTCCTTTGCGGTCCGCAACTATTTGTGAAGCTGCGATCTCAGCAATCCAAGCAATCTTGTGATAGTTTTTTTCTTTTTTGTTCAACAAATAAAAGCCTCGGACTCTTAATAAAAGGGACATCTGTATGTACTCGAACGCTTTAAATCTATCTTCTGGTGAATAATTACATAAAATCTTACAAAATTAAAGAAATATTCGGAAAAGTGTTTATAGCCGATTAGCCGATAAAACGCGAAAGACGCGAGTGAAAGGTAAGCTTGCAGTTTCTCGATTAAGCGGAGGACTTAGAGCTATTTTCCTTCTTATTTACTGATCCTTGCCTATTTAGGGATTTTTTAATACCCAACCTCTAAGCATAACATCTTGAAGCAATAACTTTGATGTTTTAGAACTGACTTTTGTTTGACTATAAAATGTTCCGTCGGATCGATCATACGTAGGAATAGCTAGCAACATGAGCATACTTCTTCGTTTTTCAAATAACTGACAAGGTAAACGGAAATAATTTTTCATCTGTTGAAAAACGACGCATCTTTTCCACAAGAAATAACTCGAACCTCCCAGACTTACAGGAGACAAAACCAGTCCGCGTGTCCTGCGTGTTGGGCATTTCTTTCGCGTCACGCGCGACTACCTTGGCATGCGCCGAAAATGTGCGCAGTAACAATAGTGGGCACCGTCCTTAAGTTTTTCTTAGCTTGTTGACCACATTGAAATCCTGGTGCAGTGGTTGCCAAATTTTAACGTTCAGATTGCTCAAGGTGGCATCCTAGAGTACTTATATTTTCAAAATTTCCCGGGCGAGCATGACCCCATTTGCTTGGGATTGTAGTGATCTAACGCAAACCTAGTCTGCTACACAGCCGTTTTTAGTGTCGTACAAGGAGCGTTGCGTGACGACACTAAAAGCGGCTGTGTAGTAGACTGACGAAAACCTTTCAGCACACGCTGAACTGCTACAGTAGACAACAAACAGTTAAAATTTTCGCTTCTTCTTACTTCGGCGAAGCGCGAAATAAAGGATTCGCGACGCTTAGGAATGCTTCCATGTTGACTTTTTTTGGCAAGATTTGGGGCACGCAAAGTCTGTAGGTTTTCGGTTTTATTCGGGTATTTGACGAAGTGAAAGCGGAATTAGTTAGAGATACCTCGAGATCACTTCGATTTCTTTGATTTATTCTTTAACTTATTCGGGGAAGAAAGAATTAATATTGTGGCTTGCCCGGGGCTTGAACGGACTCACCTGTGCGAACCTTCAAATCAGAGGAGGCTCTAAGTTGATGGATTAGCCGATTGCGCCA
>NC_133208.1:21181973-21209473 GCF_958299795.1 Porites lutea
AGAGTAGAAGCCAAGAAGGGCCTCGAAATGTCCTCAAATGTGGCAAAAAACGGAAAAGTAACAAGGATTTTTCTTGCTAGCCGAAAAAAACCCATGGCAAATATCGCAAAAATAACAAATCTAACAAGAATCAAATCTTAGAAAGAGAAGAAGCCAAGAAGGGCCCCGAAATGTCCTCAAATGTGCAAAAAACGCAAAAGTAACAAGGATTTTTCTTGTTAATTAAAAACACCTAGTAACAAATATCGCAGAAATAGCAAGAAAAACAAAATAAACTAAATTGTAGACAAGGGCTACAGGCTACATTTAGTGAACTTCAGTAGCAGAATCTGTAGAAGGGCTTGGAGGGAACGATAGTTTAGGGTTAGGGTTTTCGTTTCAAACACCGATAGTAAGGTCTTTACTGTGGGTTGTATAATTAACAGCAGTGGCTAAAGTACACTTATTTACCCCGCGTTCAATAAAATCTTCTCATGGAGATTTGTGATAAAGCAATGACCAAGTATTTGAATTTTATGGGTTTTTTTTTATTACTAAATACGGACTCAATTTAAAATACAAGGTGGCAAACGTTTTGAAGGAAGATTCACTAAAAAAATCCAAATAATTGTGACAGTAGGCTTGCTATAGCGCTTTCTTAGTAGAAATTTAATGTTCTGCAGTATGCCAATAATGGGTCAGCTTGTATCTGTGACAATGTAATTTTCATTTTTTGGGTTTTTTTTGTAGCTTCAAACGTCCACAAAGGGTATTTCTTAAATCAGAGGCTGTAAGTAAAGCAATCATGTTATGACATTTTGTATTTGTATGGCCTAGGTCTTTTGGTCTCTTTTCTCGGTGGTTTTGCTATGATTGTTTATTTTTCATGAGTAGTAGAACGGAGCACACATAAATGCACAATTGGATCAGTTGTTATTTAAAATAAATGGATTGGCACACACATGTAAATAACATTCATTGGGGTGGTTGTTGTTTAACTATAAACCTTGATTTAAAAGGGAAGGATTACCAAATCACTGGCAATCCCTGTTTAAAAATTTTGGGTATTGCACAGCAACATTCATGTAAAATGCCCGTTTTCTTTCCCCCAATGTGCTATTCTTGATATTTTGGAACGATTGTTATGGTGGGTTCTTGGCCATGAAAAGTTCTAAAATTTGCCCCCTTCTGTGGGCGACACTCCTTTCTATGCATTGTAGCTGTATGTTGATGGAAGAACGAAGCATACACAGATTGATATTACAGTATTTTACTCCTGTCAGCAATTATAAAGATTTACTTATAACGAAAAAAATCGAGATGAACTTTTACAGTATAATGCGGTCAATTTTACATCTCGGAAAAAATGGCTCGAACTTCCGCTAAATCGGAAAACCATATTGCGTATTTGCTTTAATTTTGCGATTTTTGCGATATTTGTCATCGGTGTTTTTAGCCCGCATGAAAAATCCTTGTTACTTTTGCGATTTTTGCGATATTTGCGGACATTTCGGGGCCCTTCTTGGCTTCTTTTCTTTCTAAGTCTGGAATTTTGTTACATTTGTTATTTTTGCCATATTTGCGATATTTGTCATGGGTGTTTTCGGCTAGCATGAAAAATCGTTGTTACTTTTGCGATTTATGCGATATCTGCGGACATTTCGGGGCCCTTCTTGGCTTCTTTTCTTTCTAAGTCTGGAATTTTGTTACATTTCTTATTTTTGCGATATTTGCGATATTTGTCATGGGTGTTTTCAGCTAGCATGAAAAATCCTTGTTACTTTTGCGATTTTTGCTATATTTGCGGACGTTTCGGGGCCCTTCGAATTCTTGGCTTCTTTTCTTTCTAAGTCTGGAATTTTTTTGCATTTGTTATTTTTGCGATATTTACGATATTTGTCATGACTGTTTTCAGCTAGCATGAAAAATCCTTGTTACTTTTGCGATTTTTGTGATATTTGCGGACATTTCGGGGCCCTACTTGGCCTCTTTTCTTTCTAAGTCTGGAATTTTTTTGCATTTGTTATTTGTGCGATATTTGCGATATTTGTCATGGGTGTTTTTAGCTAGCAAGAAAAATCCTCGTTACTTTTGCGATTTTTGCGATATTTGCGGACATTTTGGGGTCCTTCTTGGTTTCTTTTTTTGTAAGTATTGATTTTTGTTAGATTTGTTATTTTTGCGATATTTGTAAGTGATTTTCTTACATAATTTTTTCTCAATTATTTCTTTTGCGACAATTGCGAAAACAATTTGCTAGCAAATTTTTGCTAACAAGATCGATCCTAGACATAAGTGAATCTCTGAGGGAATCTTGTTCCACAGAACAGATCCTCTGTAGTGTAGGCCCCCCTTTTGCAGACTCAGCTCTGGGTCTGGGCACAAAATAATTTAACTCCGAATTTCTAAGTAGTAGTAGGAAGTAATCTTATCCAAACGCAGATTGGCCCACACCCCGGAGAGGCACTTGAGGGTGGAGTTTGTTGACGAAGCGAGAGCTCTTTCTCGACTTCTATTTTCACTCAGTGAAAACACTTTAAAAAGCTATAACTGCGAACGAATTTGTTCGATTGACCTAGAATTTTGGGGAGTGTTACTTTCATGTAAAAGCAACAGAAAAATGTCGGAGAATTTGTTGTTTCTAAAACGTTTTGTTGACAGGTATTTTTATACGATCATCTAACTTGTTTATAGCGCTTTTTCCAATTTGTTCTGCAGCTTTCACCGCAATCGAAAATGGCAAGCCCCGACACGTTTTTTAGGGCTTTGACTTTCAGAAGACTAGGAAAAGTAGCTATTAATGTTGGCTTATTAGGAAATCCAGTTTAATAAGCTTTAGTTTAATAAAGGGTTCTAAGTATCTGCAGTTTAACCGGAACGTTCTACATTTCTTGCACGTGAGAAACCAGTGAAGGTATCCGGTAACCTTAAAAAGAATCTTTAAGACGGAATCGATCAGAAAATTGAGTAATTTTAATTTTCAGTAGACAGACAACTAAATGTACCAGAATAATTTAAACCATATTACGTTCTTTTTTACATTTTTCAAGATGTAATTTGTCATCTGTAACAACACCAAAGAAAATTTCTTATGGGAGCTCAAGAAAATAAATGTCAAATTTCACATTACATCTTACACATGAAATTTTCAGAATTTTGCTTGTGTTTTTTACAATTCTTTTGAAATTTGACATGTATTTTTTGGGCTCCCATGAGAAATAGTCTTTGGTGCTATTACAGATAACTAATTATATCAGTAGCCCTTGAAAAATGGGAACTAAAAAGAATGTGATATTGTTTAAATTATTCTGGTACTCAAAAAAATTCCTTGTGAATTCCGTCTTAAGGCGTCACTGTGAGAATGCTTAGGAAACTCTAGATCTTTTCACCCCAAAGAAATAAAGTACTCATATATATATGCTATACTATTATTTTTAATTATTTAAAAGCTCCAAAGTAGGTGCCACAAAACCACTAAATTTATGGCAGATTTTGTAAGTTTTTAGGTTGGACATTGACGAAGACACGAAAGTGTATGACAGCCTGTTCTTCACTTTATGTCCACAGTTCTTTATCGACGAGTTTCTTTGAATCAATTGCAAGGAAAGCCGTTTTGTAGGCAACACCCATTCCCAGCTGGTTGTGGGGATTCCAACATTGTTTTTAAAATTAAAGTCCGTGCAGATAACCGCTTTACTTGGTGGATTACCTGCAATTTTAATCCGGAGAAAAGAGACAACGACTGTGAAAAGACAAACAGGTTTTCCTCTATACTGTGTTATGATCTGATCTGTTCTTCTAAGTAAAAAGAACGACCGAGTTTAGAAAATTCGCGTCCTCGCTAGATATTACTGTGTCGACTTTTTCCCTTTATTACAGTCAAGCCAGGTCAAGGTACCCCCCAAGATTCCATCAATGAGTTTATTATTCGAAAGTTGAGTCCGTTGCCTTGGTAGTTGCAAATTTCCGATTCGTCTCTTCATTCCTGCGTGCGTAACGAGGTAGTTATGAAATTTCTACCCGCTGAGTTTTGAAAGGAAGCCAAAGACAGACCTGCACAGACCCTCACTGTTGTGGTTGCGTCAAAACCTTCATATTTTGCTCTTATTAGCATGTCTTCTAGATATTTTAACCTCTTTTCGCGGACGAAAAGAGGAGCCCGCAATCCCAATCTACAGTTTGTTATTACGCAAGATGTCGCATGTATGTAACCAGCATTCGTTTGGACTTCTACTAAAAATTTGTATGTAATACACAGAACGCACTTGATCACGCGCGTTTCGACCTTCTATCGTTATCTGAAGTTGCGTGAAGGGTGATTTTCTATTAGATTCTGAAGTTGAGTGAAGGGTGATTTTCTATTAGATTCCAGCCCTGGCTGATATGAAGTAACGACAGGCATTGGTCTCTCTGTACTTTTTTGTTTTTGTTTTAGCGCTGATTTGCTTGAAGGGGCACAGTTAGCTCATGCACATGCGCCTTAGATACCATTTCTTAGCTGATTTGCATGTCACAAGGCGCCCGTGAAACAGAAAGTGAGAAGCGTATTCGGAATACTCTACACAAACCTTGAACTAGTTACAAGCCGGAATCGTGATTATAGGCTCTAAGCCATATCAGAGCACTCATCTTTTTATATACCATTGAGAATTCACCGCTGGATTTTCAGGGAAAGCCAAACATCAACGAATACGTCCGAATTCGAACATCAGTAGAGGTGAGAAATTGCACGGAGTCTGAATCATTGTCGAAGGTTCAAGGTCGAGAAAGCTTGATTTTCCAAATATATGTAACCTTTTCCATCGATTTTCCAAATATATATGACCATTATTTGCTCGCCAATGTTACTGATTCGATTTGTCCCGCACGGCACCTACGCGTTTCTCACCTCTTCTGTTCATGTTCCTCTGAATACTGTTGTTAACCAAAGATGATAAAATAATGTAATAGGATGAATAGAAGTTTGTTCAAAAAGAGGTTTTCAGTAAAAGATCGAGGATCGAATGAAACACTAAGCAGGATTGAAGCGGATTTCTAGATGTATCCGACGCGTAGAGGTAAACGCTTTTCAAACTGACAAAAGTAGTGCCCAGGTCCGCGCGGTCCCATAGCTAACTGTGTCCCTCTAAGTCAAGCGGGTTCGCTTGACATGGCTTGACTGTAAAACAGCCACTTGGTTTCAACGTACTATACACTAGACCTAATTGCAATAACGTTGTTATACAAAAAACTTACAAAGCCAAATAGGAAGAACAGTACTGCGATGTGCATTACATTTTGATATTAGTATAATGCAGAAAACACATTTGCAGTGACGTGACATCAATTGAGTTGGGAGAAAGTTACTCTTCAAGTACTGGCTTCCGCAACTCACGTTTTGACCTCTATCCTGTTTCAGGCCAGATCGCTGAATGTAGTGGGCTCCTATTAGGCTTCTGCGATATTTCTACATTTTTTCTAAGACAATGTCATCGCAATTAGGTGTCTATATTACTGATCAAGAAAGAACTGTTGTTTACTCTTTTGTATTATATATATTTTAGTGCTTGTCACTGTAAATTGAGTGTTTTGTCTTATTTCATTAGGGAAGTCCGCTTGCAAAAATAAACTAAATTGAAGAAATAAAGATTTTTAAGACCACTTTAAAACGTCTGTTATTTTACAGTACGTATTTGAATAGACCTATTCGGCTAACTCAGTGTTGTACCCAATTCAAACCCTTTGGGAATAAAACGTTTTGTTTTAGGAATTTCCATATCATTTAAGTGTGAATGCCACATTATAATTCAAATACAATACACAAAGAATCTTATCCCCGGGAGATTTGAATTGGGTACAACATTGAGTTAGCCGAATAGGTCTATTAGAGTTAGCTCATCACCCGCGCGAAGCGCGTGTACCGCGTGTGGTATTAGCGACCTGCAATGTCGGCTGGCCCATCTAACCTACGTAATTGGTGGGATTAGCGTGGGTTGACTCAAGAAATTAGTGGAGATGGAGGCTGGGCTCCTACATGGGAGTGATTATCGTCGTAAATATCATCGGTCCATACTTTGTTCTTTATTTTCTTCTTCTTCCTTTTTGCGTATTGTGTGGCGTTGGCGTTATTCCGAACTAGGTAATTAACGAGCCAAACTAAACGCACGGCACTTTGCAGAAACATCGCGCGACATATTCATAAGCAAACTTTTCTGCGAAGTGGGATGCACTGAAAATTGCTACTGTGTACGTCTTGATTTTCGATCTTTTTTTAATACTACAGGCCCAAATTGCTTCAATGTTCCACCATTGTTGAGTTTGCTCTTCTCTAGATCTTTCACCGATAGTTAACATTTTTTCCTGGACGATGAATAAAACATCAACTCTTTATGAATGAATCATGATAGTGCACCAAAAATCGCTTCAAAGCTATCGAATATTACCTGGAAACACAAATTCTGCTTAACGTCAAGCTGATGACGTCAAGGCGGATACCAACCGGAAGTGCCCTATATATAGCCTCAAAAAAATATACGATAATTATATAACCCTAAACAAATTAACAGGCGCGCGACAAGGTTATAAATTGCTTTGCTCGGAATTTAAAACGCCTGCCGATTACTGCTCGCCTTCCCGTTCAAAGCTGATTACAAAAAAAAAGTTATATGCGCAACAAAGTGTCATGAAAAAAAGAAAAAAATGCTGGTGAAAAAGTCCCATTCAAATCAAATAGATCCTGCCAACGGCCCTTTCACCCAATGCAAAATTAATGGCCACCAATTTAAATATTCTTTTTTACATTAAAAAGAGCCTCGCTAATCATGTTCTCATGATAAAAATTCAAAAGAATGTATTATTTAAAAGGAGGTTACTCAGGCTGATTTTAATGTAAACAAAAGAATATTAAAGTAGTGACCATTTTTGCATTGGATGTACGATATTATTCATTTCAATGCACGTGAACGATTTGATGATCTACCACAAAAAAAGGTCAGCAACTTCAAACTCACGAAGAAATATCTGATAAACATTTCCTAATCATAAATTGGACACTCTGATGGTCCATAATGTTCTTTAATTTAATTAACAGGAACAATTTGTCGTACTAACCATTCACTAATAAAAAATTAGTCAACAACTTTAGCAAGAGTTATTTACAGGTACCTTGACATCTGCCAATAAAAAAATGTTTCTTGTAATGAAATGTAATGAAAACAATAGTTCTACATTAGTAATGCCATATTTTCTTGAAGTAGAAGTACATTCTATAATTCATTCCGTGCAAAACATTTAGCAGGGTGTCTTTTTGGACTGGAAGCCTTTCAAAGAGTGTAAAGACTTGTGATGAGCGGTCTCTATTTGCGATACCAATATTTTTTTCCTCAATATCTATTTCCACGATTTTAGTGTGAAAAATTACCTAATTCTGTATGCAAAACAAATCAGGGTGATAAAGTAGTGTCTCCTGTCTTAAACAGGGTAGCAAAGGGAGCATTTTTTGCCTTAAACAGGGTCGGGGTTTGAAGCCCTCGGCGGCACAGCTCTACCCAGACTTCCCTTGAGTGCAATATGCAACCTCGTCTCCAGGGCTTTTCTTTTAAAAAATGGGTGGGGCGGGAAAAGACACTTCATTAAGTTGTTGACCAAATTTAATTTTTTTTCTCGAACTGTTCCTGTTAATTGAGGGTGCATTTGTCTCATCGTATGGAATAAGAATATCCAATGTTCTTGCAACTCTCATCTGCTAAGATTATTGGAACAATGGAATGCTGATAGTATCGTACTTTATCTTAACTCAAGTAGATTTCGATAAGTTACTTTGCACAGAATGCGAAAACAAAATATTCATTTCTGACGAATTCTAGGGATTATGGCATGTATTCCTATTCTGGAATAGGCACCCTGAGTTGAAAAGTATCACGAGGTTCTATTTAAAATAAGACATCAGCTATTTTTTCACAATCACATTGTAGAAGACAATCATGGGTAACTGCATTGCAAGCTCAGTACCTTTTCAGTTGCCATGGCAGTTGGAAAAATATTTTTGAATATTTTTCCAACTGGTAATTGCCTATTAAAATAGGCAATTACCAATATAAAATCAAAAGTTGCCAATATGGCAACCTGTGTTTGGAGACCTGAGGATGGTCTTAAATCACAGCCTTCTCATTATAGCGTGGTTTTTGACACCTACTGATAAGAAGCATATCCTTTTTGGCACTTTTGGGGATGATATCAGTAATCAGAGTTGCTTGAAGAAAGGATCAGTAGACCCCCGTCTCAACAACCTTAAAGATTAAGGTAACACGGCGTTGTTTCGCGCCACACTCAAATGATAAAAAGATGTTGTGAGCACGGCAACGTCACGAGTTTTTGGAGTGTAAATAAACTTTGCTTCGGTGATTCTCTTTTTATCGTCTTTTTTTTAACGCTTCCCTGGGCTCTTTTAAAGATTCTATCGTCGATGTGATTTTTTTCCGCTATTGACACGTACAGTGATCTACAGTTCCCAAAACCTGGATTTGCCTTGTAATTCTTTTCCGGCAACAATGAAATTCATGATATGCCAGACAAATCTGAAAAACCTCGTAGATAGTGAAAAATGGTTAACTGTGAGATTTGTTTTCTTCACATAAACAGATTGAAATCTAGCAGTTAACGAAAAATGGATTAACTGCGAGAGTTGTGTTTCTTCACATTAACAGAGAGACATTTCGCAGTTAACAAAAATTGTTAACTGAGAGGCGCTACGCGTGAGATTTCTCTCCCTCAGATCACATGTGGTATGATTTAAAGAAAAGGCAAAAGAACTCTTATCAGGTTGTATGGAATAATAACTAATGAGCTAGACTACAGTGCTTTCTCTTTTTTGTTGAAAACTTTTGCCGCGGCAGCGAGTTGAAAAATACATACAGATTGCAGACAGATTTGAGAACCAACTCATCAAAGTTTTAGCGCCGAATCGGTGTTTTCGCGGGAATGTCAAGCAGAGTCAATAACACAAAAGTTTTTAAATTGCGACCTGTTTAATTAACGTTAAAGGAAAATTAACGATCTAGAATCATCTCTTAGACTAAAAAGTCAAGATAAGGCGCTAAAAGTCAGAAGAAAACTAACTCAGCTAAATCGATGTTCCCCAGCGTTCAGCAACTGCAGAATTATAAATTAAACTCTTGCTGCCTGTAAACTCTATTTAAAAGGCAACTGTCTCTGATTTCTTGAATCATAGTTCAGGGTCAAGTAGTACAGATCTTGCTCCTTGATGTTAGCTTTATACATACTCCAGGTTTTTCTTCAGTTCTTGAAATGAATCCGCCTGTTAATAATTTCAAGTCTTAGGCTTAAATAAAGCGTTTGAGGCTGTGCGCGATTTTCACCAAAAGCCCTTCACACAAGTAATTCTGTTCGAATGTCTAATGAGGGGATGATTATCGGATTGTCTTCAGTGACGAGAAGCAATAAACGAGCTGCACAAAAAGCGTACGCCAGTCCAGTAAAGAACATATACAGTTATTTCAAAACACAAAGAGTAATAAGAAAACTCGGTGAAGAATAGACCTTGTCACGATTTTCGACGCCATCTTGAAGAGTAGGCAAACGCGTGAGAAATTGCAGTGATTGTATGAGAATCTAACGTCGAATAATTTCCGTAGAACGACTGTTCTGAAAAAAATATGATTTGCAAACTAAAGCTTCACTCCTAAGGATCCTCCTGAAAAAGTTTGAGGGCGTTACATGCATTAGAAGACCTAGAACCACTTTTTAAAATTTTCAATACATTTGTCTGTAAGATAGTCCCAGGAAAATTACAGACAAATATATGGACAATCTAAAGCAAGCCTCTGGAGAAATTTAAGCACAGGTACACCCCCAAATTTTTTTAGGACAATCCTTTGCTTTGTAGCTTTAGTTTACAACTGATATTTTTTTCACAACAGCCGTTTTACGGAAATTATTCGACATTAGATTCTCATACGAACACTGTAATTTCTCACACGTTTGCCTACTCGTCAAGATGGCGTCGAAAACTGTGACAAGGTCTATTTTAAGAAGTGGATCTATCCGCGGTAGGCAAGCTTTTGCAAATAATTGATGATGCTTCGATTGACTTTAACGTGGCTCTCTCTCGCACGCGCTTTTGGAAAATTTTCGTTAATCGCGCCACAAATGCTTTAACACTTTTCCTGGCGTCCTTTCCCTTCTTTCACTGAGGTTCAAAACCAGCCTAGTCCCTTGGCGTTCTCGGCTCGGTCAACCCTGGACTCTACCGTGAGCTGTGACGTCACCTAGAGATACTCGCCGAGAACGCCGTTGTCTCGCCCGCTCTTTCCTAGACTTCCCGCGGACAACGGGGCAAGAGAGAACGCCTAGGAACTAGGCTGGGTCAAAACAAAGTTGATGAACTGTCAAAATGTGTCCAATCACAGGGCTGGCTGTCAATCAGCCAGTTCATTTCAAACTCACGCAAAGGCTGGTGAACTGGAATACGATTATTTAACAATTAATGAATGAGGCTGAGTATCTTATGAAGAATTATGTTATCCGTTGAGGCCGTAGGTCGAGGCGGATAACACCCTCCGATTTCTCAATAATTCTTCTTATTATATGGCTTAGTCTGTTTTCGCCATGCGATTGGTTAATTTGCGGTCCGTAACTTGTTATACGGACCAAAATTTCAAAGAAAATGCTCATTTCGGAGCTCTAAGTCTCTTTACCTCGGAAAAAAAGGTTGAAATTAAGCTACAAGACGTGTATCAACCTTGAAGACTTAGATTTTGACTTTGTCCCTCAACATTTTAAACCGTGTGTTTATTTGTGAAAGAAGGCGGTGAAGAAACTAACTTGTTATCCTATCGAAGAGGATTCTAGCCAGTGTTTGAAAATTTTGACGTAGTACACAGTTAAGAAGACGAAAATCGACAGGCAGAGATTCGAGATGTTTTGCCTAAGAGAAAATGAGGAATTCCTTCGACAATTATGATAACAAACATACCTGCAAACGATCATCTTGACAAGCTTCTTTGCCATTTGCAGTGTTTTTTTCAAAGACCAACGAAAGAAAGATAGAAGCGAGTTCGAGCCAGACATGTCCAGTTTTCAAAAGACTCCATCGTCACATTAACGAGTGAATACTTTCAGTGCTCTTAGTTTTGACTGTAAACCCTGAGGACTGGGATGTTGACTTTGCCTTTCTAAATTTTAACCTAACTTTGCTTTAATGAGAACGAAGCTGATGTAGAAACTGAATCGTAACCTTACCGAGGAGGAGAATGCTAGTCAGTGTTTGAAAATTTTAACGCAGATCACAATTGGAGACGAGAATGAACTGGCAGAAAGAGAGTTTTTTTCTAAAAACAATTAACGAGCGAATCCTTCGACAATGACGACAAACTTACCTTGAAAAGCTTCTTTGCCTTTTGCAGTGTTTTTTTTTACAAGGACAAACGGAGGAAAGATGGAAAGGACTTCTATACAGACACAGTGTCCGGTTTCCAAAATACTCCAGCGTTACAGTAAAGAGCTAAAACTTACAGTTCTCTTAGTTTTGACCGAATTAACTTTTTCAACATGGCGAATTTGTTTTTACTTTCTCGGAAAACCTTTGTTATGTGGTATTGTTTTCGTGCGCCAATAAAAACTTTCTTTTTTCACGCATGTCAAATGACTGTCAAATTGTGCGTCCTGCACTTGTTTCGGGGCCCCCAAAAAGGAAGAAGCCATATAATAAACATCTTATTAGCCTCGTTTTTTCGGTCCGTACTGTAAATTACGGATCCTGGTTTTTTTTCCATCGATTTTTGGCCTGCGCGCTTCGCGCTTGGGACATAAATTGATGGAAAAAAACTCGGTCCGTAATTTACAGTACGGATCGAAAACTCGGCTAATAAGAGGTATATATGATACGAAAGCCGAATTCGATAATTGTTTTATTATTCATTCAAAAGAAGTCCTAGTTTAAATTATAGCTAAAACAAGCTTACCTGCATCGATGTTAAGTTTATCTTCGATAGGTTACGTTTAGGTTTGTCCAGCTCCGCAAATATTCTCCAAATAGCAGATGTCGCCCTCCGAGTTGTCGTCTTTCTGTTTTTGCTGTGTTTTTAGCCATTATTTCGCCTAGTTCCAGCTGTAGTTCTTACTGTTAAAACGAGTGAAGTGTCCGCCATTTTAGTTTTTACAACGAAAACAACTCAATCTCGTCCCCAGGTCTTCTCGGTTAACGGTGCATTAACCTGTAGAAGGCTGTATTTTTGACGTCAATTCTTCAGCAAGTTTTCTTACTCTACGTGGTTTGAAATAACTGTATATGTTCTTTACTGGACTGGCGCACGCTTTTTGTGTAGACTGCTTGCAATCCGCCTTTTCTCTTAAAATCCGTCTAGTTCTTATCTAATACAGCGCGATTGCAAATTGAAGGGATTGAGACGAGACGAGAAAAGACGGACTGCTGACTCTTTTGTAGTAAACAAACCCTCCGTCAGCCCAGAAACGGAGTAACCGATTGGTCAATTCCATAGCTGTTGACAGATCAGTGACTGGTCTGTGGTGAGATTGTAAACAATAAAAATAGTCACGCGTCGGAACCAACTGCAAACAATAGCAAACCAAGCAGAATCTCAGCAATATAAAAGTTTTAGGATATCTTACAGAAGGAAACTGCTGTAAATTTCCTCAAGGGAAACGAATTCAAGGCAATGTTACCAGATTTAAAGAAAGTGTATTTTTTCAGTTGTTTATGTCCTATTTATAAATCGTTTCAAGTTACTCAGGTTTAATTAATTGATTAATTAAATTACCTTGACAGCTTCGTTGTCCCCAGACAGAACAAAAGAGTCAGCAGTCTCTTACTTTTTCTTCTCGGGCTTACGCCCTCGTTTCTCGCGGCAAGCGGCTTCGCCGCTCATGTGCTTATATAGCAGTAACTTTGCAAAGAAAAATAACTACTGCTCGTAGTCTACTTTTTGTGCAGCACGTTTATTGCTTCTCGTCACTGAAGACAGTCCGATAATCATTCCTTCGTTAGACGTTCGAACAGAATTACTTGTGTGAAGGCTTTTGGTGAAAATCGTGCATAGCCTCAAACTCTTTATTTAAGCCTAAGTCTTAAAATCAATATATAGATTTAGCCACGGCTAAAGGCGAAGCTCTCGATACTACTTATAGTTAGTTCAAACAAAATATAAAATCGTGTAATGCTAAGCGGCGAAGGCAACGCCGGAGAACGGTGAAAAACAACAATAGGTCTAATTAGCAAAAAAGCAACTTCGCACGTGCAGAACACTTTTTTCGTACATTTCTTTGCCGTTGTTTTGCACGACTACAACGTTAAACTTCCAGAAACTTCTTAGCTACACGTTTTGTGGAGGAAATGTCAAACGTTTTCTCGTTCACTATTTTTCACTGCCGCTTATTTTCACATTGCATTGGTGGCCGCTAGCACTATTTCTCATTTTGTCACCGCCGCTACAAAATTTTCGTGTTGTTCTTCCAACAAAAAAATGTCTCCTTTGTTTTTAATCTCTCGCTCCTTCGCTCTAGACCTCTGTCGCCCTTTTTCTCGTTGAGCTTCGCTGGCCTGCCGCCTACTTTCTCTTTTTCTCTGTGTTTCTCTTTCTGTATATTCCAAATCTGTGGACATGAAAATTAATCTAAGCTGAATACTTTAGAAAACACGGATACAGAGACAATTTCCGCTTTCCGTTTTCGTCTTCAAGACGCGGGTGGCTATTGGATTTCCCGTCAATGAAAATAACCTTGAGTTGCATTTGGGCTGCCATACCTGTTGATTGAGTTATTTTACATTGGTATACCTGTGGTGCGGACGGACGTCGGGCGGTCGGTCGTTGTACGGTCACGTTATTACCAAATTTTCTCGAATGGGCAGTTTACCACATTTTATTACCCATGGTGCTCCGCTGCGCACGCTTCGCGCGCGAGAGGTCCGCTATTAACAGCCGGGTTTATTGCAAGAACTAAAGAAAAACCTGGAGTATGTATAGAGTTAAAATCAAGGAGCAAGATCCGTACTACTTAACACTGAACTATGATTCAAGAAATCAGAGACAGTTGCCTTTTAAATAGAGTTAAAAGACCAGGACTTTTCACAAGAGTTGCGCCCTTCTAGATGAAATGTCTGTTAGTAAGCCTGTGTTCCAGTATAGAAAGGGGACACCAGAAAAAGATCAAGTTTGGGACACCATCGCTTTAAACCTCAGTGCTATGGAATACCCAAAATTTAAGGTCCTCAGGAGGTCATGTAGAGACCGCTGAAGAAGAAGGAGAAAGAAGGCTGCAGACAAATGTATAGAAAATTTTAAAAAGTGGTTCTAAGTCTTCTAGTGCATGTAACGCCCTCAAATTGTTTCAGAAGAATCCTTAGGAGTGAAGCTTTAGTTTACAAATCATATTTCTTTCAGAACAGCCGTTCTAAGGAAATTATTCGACATTAGATTCTCATACAAACACTGTAATTTCTCACGCGCTTGCCTGCTCGTCAAGATGGCGTCGAAAACCGTGACAAGGTCTATTCTCTTGGTTCTTTATGTGAAGCCATGATCCTTCATCTGTAGTCTTCTAAGGCGCCGTCCTTCTGAGTATTCACTGCGATCTTAATGTTTGAATTTTGGCGGGAAGCGACGGCTACCTCAGTTCCAGGATTGCTCTGCCAGTCCGGTCGCCGTCGCCCCGAAAACGTCTCTATCTTAAGTTCCCTACCATCAAAACAGCTGCTGCTCCACACACAGGCGCCCCAAGCTCACTATAAGCACGTGGACGTGACTTTTGCTTGCGAGCGGTTTTGTGTTACAAACGAATATTTAGAAGCCTTAAGAGCGGATGTCAGTAAATATCGACCAGAGGTCTACAAAAGTGAAATATCGAAAATTCTCAAAAAAATTCACAAAGTAGCACTAGGTAAGCTATTAACATAAATGTAATTTTTACTTCGATCCGATAATTATTTTCCACCCACGGGGGGTTATTGGTTTCGCGGCTCTCGGACCGGGTTTTCCAGGCCCGAGACCATGTGTCGCAAAAAAAATCGTTTTAAAATTCAAATCCATTGTAATGTGGACAACAAATAACTTATTCAGGAGAGTACTTAATTGCACACATTCTAAGTGGTGATTTACTCAGTTTGAACGAAAGTGTAATATTTTGGAGATTTTTCATTATTTTCAATATTTTGAACGTTTTCGTTCAATGATAGAATGGCAAATTTCAAAGCCCAAAATCGTCGACTGGTACCTCGATTTCAGTAACGAGTCTTATACCACGTTAGAGAGCGTTATCTCTTCTTTCAAAATCTGTTTTCAAAACTACGGGCAACTTAAAAGAAAATGTTTGAGGCCAAAAAATACTAGTAGTACTTTTCTGAAATTTGAGCTTTCCAGACTCAGCGGGTCGATGCTAAAAACTCAGAAAAATGCAATAAGAAATCAGTTTGAGCAACAGCGATTTAACGCTATCAGCTATCAGAAAACAACACGTGTTTATCGAGCGATCTGATAAAATTTAAAGCCGTTTTCCAACAAGAAAAGCAGAGTTTAGCCATCTTCTGCTACCAAACGCACGAGTGACGTAAGGTTGTCAAAGGGCAAAGCACAATAATAAACTTCAAAAAGCACAACGTTTCTGCGTCCAGGAATTAGACTTTAGCGGACAGAACAATGCCTACGAGTGTATATTTCATACCTTAGCATGGGTTTCCTAGATACTGGAAATAAAAAACATCAAGGACAGCATCGGCAAGAGCATCTTCGGCTGCTCTCAAACGACGGAGATTGCGTTACTTTTCACAGATTGACCGCTTACCACCTGTTTTTGGGCTCGCATTTCGACGGAACGCTTGCCTCGAGAGGCGCCCGGCACGGATCTGAACTCTTCTTCACGAGACATTGAGCTGAATTTATCGGAAATATGCCACCACCACCAACAACATGAGCTTTTTTCGGGTATTTGTCGTTTTTTATGCGAAAAGTTCGGGTAAGCAGATTCTCGCAAAAACCATTTGGCTTAAAAAATGTGTTTAAAAGCTCACCCTGGATTTGAAGCAAAAAGTATTTCCTCGAAATAAGCTAAAAATACCCAATTCACGCGGTGAGAAAATGGATGATTATGGCAGGATTATCGAATTCTTGCCTAACCTGAGGGATTTCCGGTGATGTAGGATTAGGGCTAGGAAAAAAGCCCATAACCGGCTCCTGACGTTGTGAATTTCCTCAAGATCAAAAATTTCAGTGAGAACCGAAAACAACAGCTTAAAGGAGGTGCACACACCTTGAGCTAGCCAGGGAAAAGGGGCTTCTGATTGAGCTAAACTGTCATTGATGCACGGTGCAATTAGGTAGACCTGTTACTATCCCCCGCGCAAGCACATGGGGAGTACTTTAAAGCGGTCCTGTAGGGGACTTTCGGGGGTAGGGGGCGGGGAAAATCGAAAATAACTTCTCTTTGTTTTTGTGTAGTACATCAATTCTCGCACGGTTGACAAGGTGACGGCGGACTCCGTACCTTTAGAAAGGCCCTTTTGAAACATGTCCTGGCAACATGCAGGGCATCACGAAATTAAGTTCAACACCTTGAATCAACTCCATGAACAGGGAGAGGCGATAAGTCCCATCTTAAAAGATACTTGATGTCTAGGCGTGAATAGTCTGTCCACAGTCATTTTTCAATTTGTATTTCGGGACCATTTGACAGCGTACGAGTGAACCGGAGCGCAGTAACGAGCCCTAACCCCACCCCATTGCCCTTGCGGTCAATAAGTCATCGCGTTTTTCAATTTTTTTATGCGCGTTCGAGAACCTCCAAAGGGAATATTGAGGGCCTTTGGACAGTTTCAGTTTATTTTACCGACAAAAAAGAACAAAACAAAGCAAAAGACAAGTATACAGAAACACGCAGAAGCAATGTGGTGTGGAAGCCCAAAAAGAAACCATAAGTCTTAGGTCACAGCCCCTTTTCGTTCGTTTAGCGTCAAATAGGTTTCCTGGTTTTGGGTGGGTCGGTCGGTGGGGTGAAAAAAAAAAAAGTCAAAAGAAATCTGAGAACGGGAGGCTTGAAACACCAGCATCATTGCCGTGGAGACTGAACACAACAAGACATGGTCACCAAATCGACACAAACTCAATATGGCGGAACATTTGATGGTCAATATCATAAAAAAAGGCCCAAAAAGGGTAAAAAGCAAAGAGGATACACCACCGAACGTTTTATGCCTCGAAATGATGTTATAATGCTAATTTTTTAGATTAAAATAATTAATCTAAGCCCAAAAAAAATAAACCTTGTCGTTTCTTTTTCTTGCTTTTTTAAAAAATGCCAAAAAACTGGGTCTTTTGGACGACACTAAACGAAGAAAAAATTAATATAGATAATAAAGTTCCCTTAAAGTATAAAAGTATAAGTTTACAAGGACAGGATCGAACGTATACTGAGTAACTAAATGATAAAAAATTGATCAAAATTAAATGAAAGGCTAAGAGCCTAAGCGCTGTCTGATAACGAAACGGTAAACAAGAAGTGCTGCCTCTCATTTAAAAGAGACGTGAAATACCGGGTGGACCACATCCTGAACTCCCGCGAAAACCGCAAGAGAGGAACGCTCAGGGCTAAGCAGACTTAACAGGGGCGTAGTGACTTGTTCGCACGGTTTGCACGTGCGTACCCGAAAACGTTGAGGAAAAAAATAGAATGAAATAAACATAACTAAAAAACATCGGTTTCCAGAGAAGCGACGACATTAATTGGAGAACCGAATCTTGGATGATTTATTTATATAGCAAGCTTGATGATGTAAAGCGTGAACGCGTTGTTTTCTCCACGACTTGTCTTCGGAGTAGACGAAGTAGTGCACAATTACGTCAATGTGTGGTGCTTTTGCCGGTCAAAAATAATGTGACAAAAAGGGGTAAAAAGAGTCATTTGTAAACTAAAGTCGGAGGTACTACAAGCTTGATTTTTAATACCTGAATTAATCATAAACGGTTGACGTCAATGAACATAACAAGCCGACAGAATTAAAGAATTTTAGAGGTTTGTCATTTCATAAACAGCAAAAATGCTTTTGCTTACAACCGTTAACCCCACCTTTAATAAAGGCACCTTAAAAAAATGTTGAGATTTCGGGTGGGGGGGGGGGGAGGGGGGGAAGAAGATGTAGAAAAAGTTGAGCGTACCTCCGGAAAAATCCTGACTTCGCACCTGCTAAAGCCTGAAACTGAACAACAGGAGTCTTGACGAAACGTCCTCAGTTATCACCTGTCCGGGGTCGTACTTTCAAGGAAACGCTGATCAAGAATCACTCATGACGGAATGAAAGTTTTTAGCATCGGCCTGCCGCGTCTGGAAAGCTCAAATTTCAGAAAAGTACTACTTGAATTTTTTGGCCTCAAACATTTTCTTTTAAATTGCCCGTAGTTTTGAAAACAGATTTTGAAAGAAGAGATAACGCTCTTTAACGTGGTATAAAACTCGTTACTGCAATCGAGGTACCAGTCGACGATTTTGGGCTTTGAAATTTGCTATTTTTTCATTGAACGAAAACGTTCAAAATATTGAAAATAATGAAAAATCTCCAAAATATTACACTTTCGTTCAAACTGAGTAAATCACCACTTGGAATGTGTGCAATTAAGTACTCTCCCGAATAAGTTATTTGTTGTCCACATTACAATGGATTTGAATTTTAAAACGATTTTTTTGTGACACATAGTCTCGGGCCTGGAAAACCCGGTCCGAGAGCCGCGAAACCAATAACCCCCCCGTACGTGGAAAATAATTATCGGATCGAAGTAAAAATTACATTTGTGTTAATAGCTTACCTAGTGCTAGTTTGTGAATTTTTTTGAGAATTTTCGATATTTCACTTTTGTAGACCTCTGGTCGATATTTACTGACATCCGCTCTTAAGGCTTGTATGGGATGTAAGCTGTTTTTCTTAAAAGAGAGGTAAATTGTTATATTTTTAAATAATGTCGACTTATTTTATTGCTTTGTTGTATTCTTTGTTGTTTGCCCGCGTCTCAGGCCGTTTTGAAGCGTTTTCGGCGAGTTAGCGCTATTTTGGTGTTCCACTGCTAAGAGCCGAAAACTCTTCAAAACGGCCTGAGACGCGGGCAAACAACAAAGAATACAACACGGCGATAAGGTAAGTCGATTTTATTTAAAAACACAACATTTTTTCTCTCTTTTAAGAAAAACCGTTTACATCCCATACAAGCCTTTGTAAATGTTCGTTTGTAACACAAAACCGCTCGCAAGCAAGAGTCACGTCCGCGTTCCTTTCGTGAGCTTGGGCGCCTGTGCTCCACAGAATGTCTTTGAAAGCAAGTCACTGTCGATATAAATAGCCTCTGTACAGCCGCCCCCTACCCCCTCAGAAAAAATCGGAGATGGGGCCTCAGGCTACTTAGGGCATGACTATCTAATTAAATATGCATATGTTGATAAAAATCTATTTAGAATGATTTGCTTCTATCAATTATCCTGAAAACTGAACTACAAATGTAGTTTAATGGCCTTAGCAATACGAGACATTTTAGAACCTCAAATTTACGTCACGTGACTGATAATTGAGAATTACGATCAAAACATTTACTCTAAAATGGGGAAAGGATAATGAATTAGCAACAAGTCCTTTAGAGGGTATCAAAAAGAATCTGTTATATCAGAATAGGTAAATATAGAGAAGGGGGTCACGTGACTTATTAATTAGTTAAATAGCTAATAGTATAAATAACACCGAGGGGGGGGCTACTGCTATATATGGGCTATATAGGTATGTGCCGCTGTGAAGGGTATGGTTTTCAAGCAGTTTACTCTAGGATAGGGTATATAAATCAGAGCGTTTGGGTCTAGAATAGGGTATCATTTTTCAGGAAACTGATCAGTTGGTTGAAGATTTTATCTAAACTAGGGATTGTGGTATAAGGTTTTCCTTTGCTAGACTGTGCTAGTGACCTCAGTAGTTTCTGGAAAACAGCTACTCTAGGATAGGGGGGATTTGGAGAGTTAACTCTAGTATAGGGTAGCAAAATTCAGTTTAACTAGCTCTGGTATAGGTTAAGGGTTCCAGGGTCCCAGCGGCACATCCCCACCCAGAAATTCCTAAAGTACCCGCCCGGGACCTGGGGGAAATAACATTTCCAAACATACAAGGCAGATTTAAGAATTACACTGTTTATGTAACATTTTGGTAGTGAAAACTCCTAAGATTAATATTTGCAACCCTTCCACGTTTAGGAAAATGTGTTTTGTGACGCCATTGACGAAGCAATGTCACATGTTGTTTTCGTTGAGCCACATTTGTAGTTCACTTTGGAAGCAAACCCTTCTAAATAGCATTTAACAAAATATGCATACAGTGTTTAATTAGGTAGTCATGCCTAAGTGGCCCGAGGCGGCTGCACACATGCTAACTGTCAATGACTGACACAAAGTCAACATCAACCCAAGCGATTGTCTAAAATAAGGTTCACTCCCGCTGATTCGATGTTACCACCCATATTGTGACGTCACCATACACTTCCCTCCTTCCTGCATTTCCTGATTTACCACATTTATACCCATTGCATACTAACGAGCGGCCCTTTTCAGGTAAGTCCAGATTTTTCTTGGTTTGCTAACTACCTGGTTATACTAACCTACGGTAAGTACTTTTCTTTTTTATACAATTTTGCTTCCTCTCGCGGGGCAATAACTGTCGCTAGACTGTTCAGTTAATTTGAAGGTAATTACCAAAGGAGGAACTACATAACATCGTACTCCGGTCTAAAACTTCACATTATCTGAAACTACTGTTATAGCTAGTGCTCTATTAGCCAATAAGCAAAGATTTTACCTATATCCGCTCGCTGTTTAGAAATGTCATAAATTACCGAAATTTACGAAAAAGATGATAGTTTGAAAGAGTTTGAACACAATTCGATTGCATAAGCGAAAATTGACTTGAAAATAGTGAACTAAATTGTTCTACTGCATAAAGAATGTGAAATCCCAACTTTACATAGCATTTTTTCGAGATACTGAAATTGATGTTTTTGTCCGAAGTTGCGCACAGGTCATTTCGCGCAAAATTTAGCGAACTTAGAATCCTCGAAAAATCACAAATCCGCGAATATTCACCATACAGATTCATATTTGGTCTCTTTTTAAACGCGAGGAAGTCTACTTTTCAAGACAAATGAAGATTTATGGCGCGCCGATGAAGCCTTCCGAATTATTTTGTTTGAAAGGCTTACAGGCGTTATTATGCTTCCGCCTCGCACGCAACCTCGCGTCTTCGCGCTGCTGCTCGTTGGCAATAGAAAATGAAAATGGATAGTATCTATGCTTAAATTAAAGAACGATCACAGTCGGTATAATTCTCCATAAATGGTGTAGCTTCCATTAAAGCTACAACTCTTTCTTGTAAACCTGGATCTAAGGAAACGTTTAACTGCTTTTGGACTAAGCTTACTCTGTCAGGAGAAAAAAAACACAGGAAGTCAATATATAGGGAAACGGCTAGCTTCATGACCTCCCATGTAAGACAGGCTGTTTAATAACATATGCTCAGTCAACACTAGAATCCTTCCCCGCTAGACAGAAAAGAAGAGGAAAAAGCGGCATTTTAACATCCCCACTCTTGAGCGACCACCTAAGCTACCAGCAGATTACTATAATGTTGATTTATTTTGTCCAAGATTGTAGAACAAAGAAGGGAAAATAACATTTTTGGTGAGTTATTTTAACATCCAACGATGCAACAGCAACAGGAAGGTCACAAAACACAAGAAGTTCTATGAGCAAAACCATAAATTTGCATGTGCATCACACTTTTTTGTAATTTGTTCGCCGTTTTTGCACTACGACGACGTGAAAATGCCTAATTTCGCGTTTTACGGAGAACGTAAACAAGCAACGACGAAATTTTATTTCTCTCTCTGAACTTAAATATGGTCCCTTAGAATTCATTTTCAGGAGGGTTCGCCTACATTTGACAAAGTAAGTGGGTAGGAATAATCACGATAAAGACTGAAAGAACGCAAATTCACTTTTAAAGCGACGATCTCGTTGCCGTCTCGTCGTTAAATCTTAAAGTCCCTATTATGTTGTCTGTTGACGATATAGGTTTTTTGCAATTTTATAATCTCTCGGGGCTACACATTCCGGACGACCTGAGGGTTTGGCATTGTCGCAAGAAGGTCAAGTTTGTTAGTTGATCCACAACTGTTTATAGTAATTTTATAGTAAGGCTTGGCAATTGTTAAGCTAACTTAAGCTGAGTTATCAAAACTGTTCCTACTTGTAGTCCGCTTTCAGGCACTGGACTGAAGAATGAATAAAGCTTTATTTAATCTCGGGTTTGATGAGGTTCATAAGACCTCTAGCAAAAATTATATGTGCTAATAAGCCGAGAAAAAAACCAAAACGAATAAATAAAATAATAGAGAAGTAAAGAGAAATCCATATCTCTTATTAGCCGAGTTTTCGGTCCTTACTGTAAATTACAGATCCTCGTTTATTTTCCATCGATTCATAAATCGACGGACAAAAACGAGGATCCGTAATTTACAGTAAGCACCAAAAAAACGAGGATAATAAGATGTTTATTATATGGCTTCTTCCAGTTTGGGTTAGTTATGTTAGTTAAGAGTTAGTTTCTCCATCACCTTTGTTCACAAATAAACACAGTTTAAAATGTTGAAGGGCAAAGTCGACATCCAAGTCGTCAACTAAAGTTGACAGACGTCTTATAACTTTATTTAAACCTTTTTTCCGAGGTAAAGAGATTCAGAGCTCCGAAATGAGCATTTTCTTTGAAATTTTGGTCCGTATAGTTACGCAACGCAAATTGACCAATCGCATGGCCAAAACAGACTCGGTCGTATAATAAAAAAACTTACTTACAATATAAAGCCTAAAATTACGTGATATAACTGTTTACAATAAAAAAAGCCTAATTACATAATAGATGTTTGGAGAACACTCGAAAAGCTTGTAAATAACGAGCCAAAGGCGAGTGATTTACAAGCTTTTCTCGTTTTCTCCCAACACCACATCCCGCGTGGGTCATCACGCCGCTAAAGCCATAGAAAGTGTTGTCCATTACTTATTATATATTTAACAATTATTCACCGAAGGCTCAGTTTACATTGTTGAATAATCCCCTCGACTTCGTCTCGGAGATTATTCAACAATATTAACTGAGCCTTCGGTGAATAATTGTTTTAGTATATTCACACGAAGTGATCGCAACAGAATCAGAAAGGAAACCATAAAAAAACGATTAGTTTGATTGACGGGTGAATTCGTGCGTGAACACTAAGCCGTAAACAGTGGATGCGCAAAAGTTAGATCTTTACAGTATCTTCAAACATGGCACATGATAGTTTTAATCTTTTTGTATCGAGTTTTGTAAGCTTTAGCATCAACGGTTTAAAAGAAAACGCCGAATTTAAATCACTACCCAATTCTGAGAAGAAAAGTAGAGCTTTACTTGTTTCTGTCAACTCACCGTGAGTGAGAAAGTTTTCATTGTCGCTTTTTGCAAATGCTGTCAACAGCGGCTACCATCAAGGTGAGCGTTGTTTATCTCCAATGTTCTTTGCCTTGTTAACTTGCTGGCACGTACAATTTTAAAAAAATATTTGCCTTCCTCTTTTCTTTATTAATTAACTTCTATTTATAGGCAAAATTGGTCTTGCGAGAAAATCCCGAAATCACAAAACAGTGACAAAGCGACGTCAGTTTCCTCTGTAGTGGTAAACATAGCTTCGAGCGTAGAAAAAGTCAGCTACAGTAAACCACTTCACAATTAATCACACTGTTTAAACATCATGAAGTCTTTTATGCCTTCAAAGTCATCAGCACTTGGATATTCGTGTATTTTCAAAAAGGTTTTACTATGAAACTTTGGCAAAACACCCAGTTCACGACAGCGATTTTGTTTTATTTCTTTGCTTTATATTTACAGCCTAGCGCGGTGAATATAACGTGATAGTCCGAGATGGCTAACCAATCAGATTACTTGAATTACCACCAAGATCACTGAGTGTGTATATACTAAAAATAGATATTATTGAGAATTAGCTAGAACCTTAGATGGCGGACTACTTTTTTAAAACTGACAATGTACTTTAAGGATCTTAAGGTACCAGAAATCTTGTTCTAAGTAATAGCCTCCGCGTATTTTCCCCTCTCAGGGTTTTGATGTTGTCTCTCAACCTAAAAGATCTCTCTAAAGAGTTTATGGTTATGTTGTGTCTGTCATTCTACTGTACTCTTTTTTTAATATTTCCCATTCCCAGAAGTAACCATGGACAGCTTTTTTCGGATCGTATTTTGCACAGTTCTATTATTTCAACACACGTGGTCTCTAGGTAAGAAGCGTTTTATGTTATTTTTTAAAGCTTTTTCGATTATAAAATTTTCTGAAGCCCTAAATGTTAAGCATCTTAAATTTTGTGTGAAAAAAAAGAACTCGTAAGTAGGGAAGCTTTTTGGTTTTTGGTATCTTCATTTTCTGTCAGTGGTTTGGGGTCTTGAAGTCGGGGTGTACCCATCATGATATATTTCAGTATTCCACATTGTTAGGCCTGTTCCCATCATCATCAACCCCACCCGATGTTCGACACAAACAAGGCAAATGCTAAGAAGGATGTAATGCTCGTAGGAAACTATTGTTATTATTATTATTACAGTACCATCATCATCATCATCATCATTATTATCATTAAATATCATAATCTTGGTTCATTCAGTCTTGTCCTTGAAACTGAGCCCAAACTAAATCATGGAGCTAATATGTCTCTCACTACTTGATTGACTGAGTATTTTCTACATGGTTGTTTGCCGTCTCTAGTAGTGTCGTGTTTTGAACTTCATGAAGATTGATGTTTCCAGGGATGTTACATATATTCTCTTCCAGTCTTTTCTTAATCACCCCAAGGGATCCCGTGACAACTGGGACGATTTCTGTCTTCTTTAAAGAGACCTTCAAGGTCTCTATACTTTGACAGCTTTTCAAGCACTTTGATACAAGTATTTCTGCCAGACGGTGTGGTTAATCGATGATAGTACTTTTCTTATCTCTATTGTTCTTCGCAACGACGTCTGGCGGATATGGTTTGAGTCTGTATAGGTGGGCATGGTCATACCATTTGTCTGCTGCATTTATATGGTATTCTTTGCACAATGTCAAGTGTAGGTACATTGCCACCTCATGCACGCCTTTGGGGTATACTCAGTGTTGGCGAGCTCAGGGTAGCTCATCCCTTTTTAATCCAGGTGACCCACTTAGTTTGCAATTGTTCCTGGCTTTGACGCTTAATTGGCTCGGCATACTGACTACAGAATTCTAGAAAGCATCCCTGGCAGGAGCTCTTTGAGATCCCCGGGTTCCCGGGTCGAAGTCTAACTCATGCTTATCTTTTTTTAGCGTCTTGTGGAATGGAATAAAGTTTTTCCTGTCCTGATGTTGGCGGAAGTATTGAAGCAAGGGATTGGTAATCGATGAAAAATATGCTTACAGGCCATGGTAGTGATTTTTTAGTTCAGCTCTTGATAAGGAGACCTTTCGCCTTCCTTTCTTGGCAGATGTTTCTCTAGAAAGGCACAACCTTTTCAAAAGAGGGATGGTTGTTCACCTGAATTTCCTTTTTTGCGAGCTCATTTTATGATTTTTATGATTTTTAGATCTTCTTCTTCCTTAAAAATGCGCTTATTTCATAATTTTGTTTATCCTTGAGCTCTGTCGAACTTTGGGTTAGATTTTCTGCTTGAGTATCTCTCTGCGACTATAGACAGGTCACCTGTAGTCCTGGGCAGCGCTGACCTGAGGTTAAATTTTATCCGGGTTTCTTTTCCCCTTTTTCAAAAGCATTCTCCCAAATAGTTTCTCTATTCTCTTACGATCATCCAATCATCGTGTTGTAGACAACAAGAATTAAACTGAATTTGCTTTTTAAGCTTTCAAATGTGAATTCAGATTTTGAACTAGCCCTGGGTTACCTTAATCCAGCTTTGAACAACTCGGCCCTGGTGTTAAATCTAAGCCAGTTTCCTCTTTACTAATTTATTATGTTGTAGTCTCTTTCTAAGTATTTAATTTCTGTATTTCCCTTGGAATTCTCTTTTTATGAGAACTTTGCTGCTGTGTTTTTACACCCTATTTTTGTGCGATAACTGCTGCGGTGACGTAGATGAGCTGGTTAATTCCTATCAAAGTAAGATGGGTAGGGAGCACTTTCTTACAATGCGAAGTCCTACTATACTAAGTACAGTGGTTGTAAGCCAACCAGCAACCCATAAAAAAAAAAAAACAAGAAGTTACTCGAAGCACACAATTTATATATTCAGGGCAAACGTTTTCCTAGAAAGCAAAATATTTCACCAGACAATGTTTTTCTATTCGAAATTTTACACAACACCCAGGAGACATATTTGTTTTGTTTGATACGCTGTTTTTTTTGTTTTTTTTTTATCTGCTAGCAATTTCTTCGCTTCCATTGCCGTGGTTTGCATTAAAATGTGACCTCAAGTCAAAATTGCAACTGACATTTACATTTTTCGCCTCTGTCACTCAATCTAACGGACCTCTCAGAAAAACAAGGGCTTCCTTTAGCGGGTACAAAAGGTCACGTCTGTAGGTTCTGATTGGTTGATTTCGATACATATTGTTTATTTCGTTTCGTGGTAGTTTTATGATTGATAACTAGCTTTCTCGGAATGTACGGTTATTTTCCTGTAATCCGATTGGTGAACTTGGTCTAGGTGGCCGTGGTTATAGTAGTCGCACTGTAATACCCTACGTCATACTGAATGATACATTTCACATGATGGTTTATCTTTGTTTCTTCGGAGATATTCATGTAGGGATTTTTTCAGTAGTGAGTTATTGAAACTAGACTTCAGTATGTGGACGATCTCTCAGTCTTAGAGATTATTCCTAGATGTTCAACCAGCATGCTGCCCTTTGTAGCTAGGGATATTTGTTCTTATGCTAGTAGTCATGGTATGAAGCTAAATCCATCCAAATGTAAAGAGTTACGCATAGATTTCTTACAGTACAAGCCCTCCGACCTACCTCCCTTACAGATGTCGGGCAGTATTATAGAGCAGGTGCCATCTTATGAGTTGCTCGGTGTCTATCTGTCGCACAATTTATCGTGGTCTATTCACTGCGACTATATTGTGAAGAGAGCACGCAAGCTTCTCTACGTTTTGCGTGTCTTAATGAACTCAGGCCTCCCACCAGCTGATCTCATTCAGGTTTATTGTAGCCTTGTGCGGCCCATTTTAGAATATGCATCTCCGGTGTGGGCCGCGTTACCCAACTGTCTGGTTCAATTGGTGGAAAGCGTGCAGAAGTCTGCATTAGGAATAATTTTTCCAGATTGCTCTTATGAGTCGGCACTCGTGCGCTGTGGCTTGCCTACACTGTTGTCGCGCCGTGATGAGGCTTGCAGGCGTTTTATATCTAACATCAAGGAGTCCGGGTTCCTTTCACACCTGCTGCCGCAGCCCACGAATGTCGCTCATGGGTACGGGTTGAGGTC
>NC_133208.1:21224473-21251973 GCF_958299795.1 Porites lutea
CCTTCATGATTCTTTTTTGTTTAGGTCTAGCTTTTTCAGAAGGTTTTAGTAGCGTCTGGTTGCGGGCGGTGATTTCCGATAGATTTTTCTATTCGGAGTTCGCCAGTTGTTGCCGAGCACAGCTAGAGTTCAGTTTTTTTCTTTTCTTATCGAAAACACCTTGACGATGGGAGGTTAAATCGCGTAAATTTCAACTCGTACCCTTGACGATTGGCGTTGAAATCGCGAAAATATTGTCCTCGTCGATCGACGACCCGCTTTCGGCATGGACTGGACTTCTGGATGGGACACGGATCAGGACATGAGTAAACTTATTATACCTTGGAATCAGGGATAATCATTGGAACTATGTTAACTTTAAGACCTTGGAAACACATTGCAACTAATTTTTAACCGTGTCAAGATCATCTTGGAATATTAAACTTGATCTTGCATTAAAACATTGGAACTTTATCGAACTTTGTAACCCTGGGTTCGACCCTGGATAAAGCAAGCGGAAGTTTTGTTTTGTTTTGTTCCATTAACCTAGATAGAACGCCATTATGCTTCCATAGACCAACGCATCCCACGGAAACGACTTTAAGCGTCTTGTTTAAGTTAATCTGGATTTAATTCCTATTCAGATTATATACGAAAAATAAGGGGAAAAAAGGAATAGGAACCGGAATAGGAAGGGGAATATAAACAGTGTATAGAAAAATGAAAAGGAAAAGATATAATCGTTATACAAATAAAAAGCCAGGGAATGAATTAAAGAAACAAGAAAACACCCTTGAAATGTTAATCTAATTAACCTTTCTTTATCTTTAGCCTATGACACATTGTGTTTTCGTGTCAAACATAATAGCAAACTTAAGCAACGAGAACGATGGAACGATGATGGAACGCTTCTGTCTCACACAACGAATCTGAATTCTTCATCTTACCTTCCACTGTGCGAATTTGTTGAGTCAGAGCACCGAAAGACAGAAAACATCCACTTCTAGTTTCCATTTCTCATGTCCTCGACGTCAACGTTCTGGTTGCTTATTAAGGTCCCTATTGCACTCGGTTGAGGTAGATGAAGTGCTGGCTGGGATGGTGATGGAGGCGGGGGGGGGGGGGAGGTGGTACGTGTTAATACCCTTTTTAAGCTGTTGACTATCTATCTCTGGTTAACTTCCCAAATTAGCACATTACAATATATCTATGCAGCAAACCAGAGGTGTTTGACAGCCCAATAAACGTCTCCGATGGGTGTCTCGTTTACATATGGTCTGACAAATAATATTAACATGTTATAACCTCCTTCCTGTGAGAGACAAAAGGAACCTTAAGATCTGAGCTGATCCGACAAACGGCAACGCCAGCGAAAACGCCACTGAGAAACTGAATTCGGGTCTTAATTCAAACTATTTCTCATTAATTCCAAATTGTCCAGTCTTTTAAAGGTTGGGAAATGAAGCTGGAGACCGCGTCCGAGCTCAGAAAGACACAATAATATTTATCGCCTGCCGTTCACGTTCTCAAGAGAACTTAAGATTTGATCATTGACGTGGTAGTTGTGCATAGGCGGTGAAGAAATTGACAGAAAGCGCGATGCACTCCCAAAGCTGTTGCTTTACTTATTTAACTTGCGGCTTTTTCTACCTTCTCGTTTCCGTAATATAAAGAGATTCGTGGGGGGGGGGGGGGGTGGGGGGAGCATGATACCAGACTAGTTTTCTTATTTTTTGTATAAATTGAATTAGAATTAAAATAATTTAAAGTAAATGATGTCCCTGTTCTTGTATCGGTTCCCCTTCACATTGCTGTTACTCTTCCTTCGCCGTTTCCGGTTCCGTTTCCGGTTCCGTTTCCGGTTCCTGTTCCCATTCCCGTTCCTATTCCGGATTCCGGTTTCCGGCTTTTCCAGACGCCCCCTTTTATAATTTTTATACACCAAATTCGAGGTGAAACAGTACTATTTATCATACAGAGCTCGGACAGAATGCGGTATTTCACAATTTTTCAAGACAAATTGCACTCAGTCAATATTCAGGACGAGCCAAACCGTTCAAAAATTTCAGAAAATTTCCAAAATCACTCATACGGCCAGCTGGTTCTCGTTTCTATAGTGCGAGCTGTCAATGTGGTCGCGTGTTTGAATGAACTTTAACACAGTTACGCTTCAACATAATAGCGAATTTATTATTATTTGTTTTGTTATTTAATGGTTTCAGCTATAACGATGTGTAATCTTATAAAGCGTTTGATACGCGCGACATTTTTTAGTACTCCTGCAAGCGATGGTCATGAACGATGAAAACAAACGGCACGGACAAGCGATTAAAATTGCAAGAGAGACTACTAACAATCAAAAAAGAGATATAATTCCGTGAAACATTTACAGAGACAACAATTTTCATTCACGAAGACAAGTATTAAAGTGTCTCTAAAAATCCTGAGTCTTTAAGCGTAAAGCTTAAGTTTATGTTTTAGCCGGCTTCCCGGCGCAGTGTTTACTGTTTTCGAAGGTGAACTCCTCGAAGCAAGAAAATCGCTCAAAGTTTTCTTTCTACAGCCAAATTTATAAGTAAATATTCTTCGGAACGTTTCCTTTTTATTTGTGGTGAGCAAATATATCTGAAGGCTTTTTAAAGTTCTGTAAGCTTATATCAAACCTGATACTAGGTCAGATCATTGACTCAAATCCTACAAACGTGCATAAACTTGCCACATAAACTGTCAGCGTGAACTGTGGAAGACTTCATGAAAGCATCAAATACAATAATTACTTAGGCTTACCATTCGAGTCAGTCCCTGAAAGCTATCAAGGGAGGCCACAGTTGCTTGAGACTTTTAAACCCTCTTACGTATTAAGCAAGGTGAAAAACGAAAACGATGCCATCCGAAATCGAATTACCAAATTTTGACAAGCGACGCATTTCTCAACCAAAACCCAGTAAACAAACCAGCCATGAATAACAGAAGACTCTTGATAGCAGCTATATTTCATTTTGTACATCGAGAGGAAAAAGACAGTTAAAAACATGACAAGTTGACACAAAACTCTGTCAGCTTCAGCTGTCAAAGTAAACTACTTTCAAGATGCTGCATATTTTCCGCATGAACTCACCTGTCAAATTTTGACCAATCAGAGTACAAAAATTGGACGAAGAGCGTGACCAACGCGTGACCATGGTAAGATAAGGTCTTCCCAGTCTGTGCTTTTAAAAAAACTGGATGAATTTTCGCTTCCGAGGTCAGTTTGGAATCAAAATTCTAATAGTGCGGGGCCATAGTGACGTAAACACAAGATATTTGATATGAATCCTTGGAAAAAATAAACTTGAGCCTGCGATCATTTGAAACTGGTAATTTGTCAGCGGATAATTTTCAAAAAATACTCGACCTCGATGGGTCGACACTTGAGCCCGCGGTACGGTCAGGTGATACTGGTCAGCGGACGCCCTGTTTTGATAGCTGTCAATTGATTACAACATTGATGTGCAGCCTGTGCAATTAGTCTTTTCTTGAGCTCCCAAACCAGCTAAAAGTGTGAGAGTAAACACTGGTTGTCCTGTGGTGCGGACGGACGGCGGGCGGTCGGTGTACGGTCACATGATTACCAAATTTTCTGGGACGGGTAGATTTACTTAGCAATGGGGCTCCGCCCACGCGCGCGCGTGGAGCTCCGCTATGAAGTACCTACTATTTTTATAGGTAATACCACTGACCTCTATGACCTGTTAAGCACGTTAAAAGAACATGGCGGCCTCAATCTGAAACCAAAACAAAACGCTCGAAGGAGCATTTCTGCGTCAGTAATGAGAGTAGTGGCTGTATCTCCTCGTTTCTAGTATTTCTGGAAAATAACTCCTTACGCATTGAAAAGGCATCGTGCTAAAGGATGTTTCTGCAAAGTTTATAGAGGAGTTCACGCTCATAGTTGCATCATGGGTAATCAGGGCAAGATGGCGGGAAATTCAAAGATTTGTTTTGAAATTCAAAGCCAGCTACTTCTTCCAGAATTCATATATTTGACGCTTTTTATGTGAAAAGTGTACCTTACGAGTTCAAAGAAACTACACCTTAAGGTGGCTGAACACAGTTTCGGCAGTTTGTTAGTATATGTCATTTGCCAAATCATGACAAGAGAAGGGTTGCAGTTCACAAACTGAAACTTGGTAAGTGAAAAATATATTGATGAAAGACTTTGATTGACAGGTAAAATTTGGCATTTTCGTAGTTTCCATGCCAACATGAACTATTGAATACAACCTTAAAATTTCACTTTTGCTCAGTTTAAAGACAATTTACTCATTAGATTTTCCCATAAACTTGCACATAGCTTACTATAATTAATCATTACCATTTGAAATTTATTTGACCAAATTTTAACATAGGGGTTTTTAGATAATCAGTAATATAATTGTACTGTAATTATTAAATGTGTCACAAAAATCGTCGGTTCAACTTCCATATAAAGATCTCATTATCTAAAATACGATAAAAGTAAAGATTCCTCCAAATATCACAAAATTTTAATGAGTAGATTTTGAGAAATCGTCTTCTGTTTACCTTTTTTTTTTCACCGCCATGTTTGTTTATCTAAGTTAAAACATTCTCCGTCACGCGAGTTACCGCTGACCGCCCGCAAAACTGTGTTCAGCCACCTTAAATCTGGAGTGCAAAGAAGTCCGCGATCAGTTTTTAGAGAACTTCAATTTTTTCCATACATTTTCTGTAATTTTGATACTTTCGAATTACAGAAAATGTATGGGAATATCATGAATATCATGGAATAACGTGGAATACCTTTTCACCGTAAGTAATTTCAAGCATCCGACATGTCCTGTCTTTCAGTTGCACAATTAGTATCAAGAGTCTCTAAAGCGTACATCGAATTGCACAGCGTAGTATTTTACACACCTTTAACCTAAGATGCTGGTACGGAAGAACATTTGTCAGAAAATTGAAAAGCAGAAATTAATGAGGTTGCATTCAACTTTCTTTCAAGGACAATTCGCACTCGATCAGGAAGAGCAATTACCACACCCCAAATTGTTTCGTGACTTATGATTAAAGATTTCACTGTATTCTAGCCAAGGGATACTGGTGTTCTGGCCGACCATCGGCCAACTCGGGGACACACTGCAAAAACAGGAACGCTCTAAGCTCTTCCGTTTTGCCTCTGACAGGAAATTAACAATTTAACAAATAAAGTTGCATTTAATCTTAGTTACTTCAGTTATAAAGAATAGTTTTCGAATAACACGGTTAAAACACGAGCCCTGATTTGCGGATATGCCGCTAAACGTTTTGCTGACTTCTGACCTTTTCCTGCCTCTGACAGACATTCAGCAATTATTGAATGGGGCTGAGTATGATATGAAGAATTTTTCAGATCGGCCGAGCAGGATAACACCCTCCAAGATCTGTATAATTCTTCTTAGTATATACTAAAACAGTGGATAGTGTTTTTCGCGCGCTCTGATTGGCTACTCAATCAGTGAATATCCTGCACTATTCACTGATTCACCTCCAGTTCCTCGGAGCGAGCGACGGCAAACTCGCGTAAGTTGCAAGCAAAATGCCTTCCCGGTTTGCTGCCGTAAACAAACAAAGAAATTTCACAACTAATCAAGCCAGCTGTTTCCGAAATACAGGAAGAAGGTGACAAAGTTTCGGTTGGAAATTTTAACAGGTAAAGCTTTGTCTTTTTGACACGAATTTATCGATAAAACCGGTGAAAAAGTTTTTTGTTTACAAATGCAAATTAAGCTGAAGTCTTGCCTACTTTATTTAGTTGAGTTGTTCATAAATAAGCTTAAAACTAAATTTAATAATCTTTTTTTATAGAATGATTTTAAATACAAAAAGAATTCACAACTCCTTTTAAAGAAATTTCCCCGTAAGAGCTAAACAAATGCCTTCAAAAGTTTTAGTTGTCGGCAAGAAAAAGCGACGGCCGCGGCCGCCCGGTCATTACGCGCCAAAATTGTAATCGTTGGCAACAGTATTTGATCAGTTAAAAATCGTCATTTTTGTGCTCAATTATCTCACTGTTTTAGTATATACTAAAACAATTATTCACCTCAGTGTCGGTGGCTAGTCGTGGATATTTACCTCACTGCTTCGCAGTTCGGTAAATATCCAGGACTAGCCACCTCCACTTCGGTGAATAATTGTTATATATCACGAGAAAGCTGAACCGGCCAGTAACAGTTTTAAAATTCGTTAAAAATATTTTTCCACTTTCAATAAAACTTGGTTACCTCCATCTATATAGTGTTTCCGTCTTCATAACACTTAGCTGTTTCAGGTTAAGAAGGTATGCTTATTCTAGTGGACACGATTCAAACAGCAGACAAATGACCGGTGTTGAAAAGACTAAACTAGGGTTGAAAAACACAAGTTTAAGACTTAGCTAGAGCAGCTTGTCACATGAGTAACATCTAGCACGTTATAATTAATAAAAAATACCGTATAAATCACTTTCCATTTGCCAGCCTTTTATTTCAAATCTTTCCAAAATGCTAACGAATGCTTTGCCGCTAGACAGCCCGAAAAAATGACCACGTAACGCTTGGTAAGGATGTGAGGCAATCCAGGAAATACAAGTAAAGTTAGATTTTTTTCTGAATTTACAATGAAAATGAATGAATTTGAGTAAACTGGCTAGCATGAATGTAAACAGAAGAAAAAATAGCTCCCCCCGACCGATAAAAAGTACAAATGAAGCTTACGCCTTGTTAATTCTGTTTTTATCCTTCTGCTCTTGTCTTTACCGGCTCTCTACAATTTTTCTCAGCTAAAGTGAGTATACAAAACTATTCCACTCCAATTTCCATGAAAAACATCCTTCACCCCTCTGATTGGCTAGAACTCATTTGCGTATGAAAATTACGACGAAGCTTTTCAGTATGTGTAATTAAAGGTAATTAATGTCTCATCTGGACCAGAATGGCTTGCTCTCTTACTTTCAGTATGATGTCCGTCGTAATCGCGCTGAACCCCCTTGACCGTGAAACAGTTAATAAGAACTAGTGCAAAAGAGCACAAATAAACAAAAGAAGACAATGGAATTAGTAAATAATAGTGCGTAGTATTCTACTACCTATTACACGGGGTAAGTAAAATCCCTCTATAAGCTCAACCATTTTTTTACAAGTGTCTCCCAGGAGAGTATTTTGGGGCCTGTTTTATTCATTTTCAACTGTTTTACACTTCAGCTCAAGACATTGATACGATCCAAAGAAACCTCAACGAAGACGTTAACAAAATTATTTATGTCACCGATTAGAAGAAAACGAACTGATAACCGATAAAAATTGAAGGCAAGACTGAGACTATGCTTTTCGTAAATTCAAAAGGAACCACCCTCAAGGAATGGAACTTTAAACATCTCTGTTAAAGGGACATGCACCAACAATACGTTTTCCTACAAGAACCTGGGCATTGACCTACATACAAATATGAGTTACACTTTTAAGATCAATCCGCCCTCGAGCTAAAATACGCTGAAACAATATATCTATCAAACTATAATATGATTCTACCACAAATTTTTTACATACTGCGGATCACGTGCTCTTGGTTGGTAAGAAACCCGGAACATTCTAATAAGGAATGTCGAACAAAGAAGTTTGAAAATCATTAGGAACAGTAATTTGAAACTTTCATCAGTCCAAATCATAGTTAAACGCAAAAGCGGTCAACTGGTCTTTGACTATCTTCAAAATATTGCCTTTTGCTCTTCCTTTATAATTGTATTTTATAGACTAGATCATTCTATGATTGCAAGAAACAATGGTTTTTATAAAAAAATTACCTTAAGTTCGCCTCGAATATGGAAAAAAGCGGAGTTTTTACTATCAACAGTATGAACGGGAGCTAAGGTTTTTAATGCCCCCTCAATTGGACTTCTATGGCTTAATTTCAGGCGTTTTCTTTTTTTTCGGGGAAAGGGAAAAAGAAGAACGCCTGATACATTTACTTCACGGGTCGTCTGCCGCCCCTTAACTAAGGTATCTGTCAACATTTGTGTTATTGTCATGTGTCGCATTTTAACGGAAATTCAAGCGGTTTCCATCGAAATGATATTTATCTACCCGCGTTACAGGCAAGCGGTGAATTTTAAGTTGATACAGTAGTCGTAAGCGAAAACATCACAGATTTTAAAGACCAAGTTAGCACTGCTGTTATTGCGAATCTTGCCTTATCGTTACCGTGTGGTAGCTTAGTTCAAACAGTACTAGTAAAGTCAAACAACATAACTCATTGAAAACAATAGTGGCGCAACCGAATTCTGTATTTTATTGGAAGTAGTCAAAAGTATAGGAATTGATTCGGCGGCAAAAAGTCTTCATGGTCAGTTTCATCGGTTCGCAAAAGTGCGGGTTTAAAATCGTCAATAAGTTATTTTTCACACACTTACACGAAGTTGAACTCGATCGGAAATCAAAGACAACAATTCTGCCCAGTAGGAGCTAGAAAGCATCGAAGAAGAAATAGCACATATCCTTACCGGCCGCAGCAGATAACAACTCGTCCTCATCTCAGCTGTCAAGGGTTTTCTCTTCAGTGTCATCTTGTGGTTTCTGTCATGAAGAGACGAAGGTGACCATAAGGTGACAAAACCTACGTAATAGCTCCGGAAATCAGATATGTTACCTGACCGGTGGGCGTAGCGCTCCGAAGGATCTTTTGTTTTCCGACCAATCAGACAAAAGTCCAGATTTTGGACTACGGGCAGACAACGCGTAAAGTAAATAAATCCGGCGTCCCCTTCCCCTCGTCTTCCAAACAAAAAGGGAAGAATGACTGCCTGATCGCAGGTTAGACTTTTATTTAAGAAAGCAATTAGGTAATCTACGTAACGTTTACAGGACCCCATTGATAACAGTTTTTATACACAGATAGGTTTTGTCGGTTTTCTTAGATCCTGTTGAAATATTCCTTATTCTAATCCTTCTTTCTATCATTATCATTATCAGTATCATTTAAAAGAATAGTCATTTCTCACCTTGCGGACACCTCGCTATTTCCGACATCTCGATAATACAGAGGGCAGCCAGAAGGCAGCCGAATCCCCGGCAAAGCTAATAACGATTGAGCGAAACATACTCATTGTCAGATTCTCAACATCACAATTTTATCGTTCAAACACTTGCGAAAAAGAGCACCGAACTGCCAATCTCCATCATTCATACACACTTATAAAACATTTCATAGTATTTTTAAAATATTTCATTGAAGTCGTTTTGGCTGGATTTACGACGGTTTTTCTTCGCCTCAATGGAAAATGCAGAAAATGTAAATACATGTTACCAATCTTATGCAAAAATTGAGAAAATTCTCCTTGCATCCCGTTATTTAAAACGTTCTTTATTAAGTACATTACCTGGCGCTCCCCATGGTGTCTGCAATAAAGACAGTTGATTGTGTACTAGAAGTAATCGGAAGTTAGGAGAGTGCGTTTGATATGTTTGTTAGGCCTACAGGTAGCAGTTGAGAGGGAAGGGTGGGTGGTTGTTGTGATAGATTAATTTGATCATGGCATATTTTAAACGTATAAAGGATTGCTTACAGCGAAACCTCTATTTAAACTGTGTATGATTATGAAAAAGTGTTGAGGGCTAGTGTTATTGTATGGTTCTTCTCAACAAGTGCAGTAATTTAGTCGAGTGTGTTGATTTCAGTGACTTGAGTGGAGCTACTGTGGGCTGTTTATAAGTTTTTCCGAATAAATAACATAGACCTAAAATGTTCGTTTGTCCAGTGCTGAAAATATCACAAGTCATGATGAAATGGCGCCGCAGAGCTTCACATCTCGGCAGATTTACTTTGGGAAATAAAGGCCGCCAGTCGATTTAAATGTTCTTAAATCATAGCCAGTCTTAACGTCTTATTGATGCTGACAGTTTCGATGACTGTCAGCCATGTTTATCAAAACTTGAAAAACATGAAAAGTGTCAGAAGCCTTAAATAGGCTTCTGAAGGTGTTAATTATTGCGATAAACGCGCAAAGTCACTCTGTAGACGCCCCCTTCACCCCCCCCCCCCCCCCCCTGGTTTGGGGGTGGAGATCAACCTAAGATGTAAAGACGAATGTGTCATTCCTACAAGCCTCCGTTTAAAGTGCCCTATTAATTCCGTCAAAGCAAGAAACATTGTAGAGAAAGCCAGAAAGAACCTTCTTCGAGAGAGGATTCGGCTAACAAACCAGAAAATAAGTCATCTACAAGACAAGAAGCGACGTTTAGCGGAGCGATTCCCAAGCGACGTCCAACAACAATTAAACACGCACCTAACAAGAGTTCATGAGAGTGTGCATAAACAAGCAAAATGCAAACAGCAAGATAAGCTTGCAAACTTAATCTCAAAGTCGAACAAAAATAATCCTTCTGAACCAGACCTTAGTGGTACACAGATAAAACGGTGGGTTGTCAATCTTTCCAAATACAAACTTAACCAGGATCAAACTAGTGTTCTGTCGAAAAGTTTAAATTTTGCAATAACACCACACCGCATTCCCACAAACGCCATCATAGTAGCTACGGAACTGGCATGCAAGTCGCTCCCTACCAACGAAGCAACCCAACTGAGAACAGAAACAGTCGGAGCGATCAAGTCATCAAAGGTCCCGAAGAGCAACATTTCTAAAGGGGAAAAAACGGCCCTTCGGTCACTGAAACAGGAGGATTCCATCATGATACTGCCAACAGACAAGGGAAGAGCCACAGTAGTCATGGATTAGACCGAGTGTGAGGAAAAAGTCAACACCATGTTGAATGACGCTCACACTTATGAGAAATTGCAGGCCGATCCAACCAGTTCTTATAAGAGAAAGCTGATCGAAAAACTGACTAAGCTAAAAAAGGATGGCAAGATAACGGAAGATCAGTACAAATACTTGTACCCTACATCTGAAGCAACACCCAGATTGTACTGCACACCAAAAATCCACAAGGCTAACAACCCTCTGAGACCTATTGTGGATTACACAGGATCAATTGGTTACAATACATCTAGAGCCCTAGCTGACCTCCTGGGACCTCTGGTCGGCACTACGAAACATCATGTCAAAAATTCCAAAGAGCTTGCTGAAGAATTATCCTTAGTCACATTAGAACAAGAAGACATCTTCAACTCCCACGATGTTGTGTCACTATTTACCAAGATCCCTATACAGGAGACATTAACCATCATAAGAGAACGCCTAGATCAAGATCAAGATCTAAAGAAAAGAAAAAACCTAGAGGTTGATGATATAATGGATCTAACAGAATTTATTGCCACCACCACATACTTCAGTTTTAGAGGACAATTATTCAAACAGAAGTTCGGCACAGCCATGGGCAGCCCAGTATCCCCGATCCTGGCTAACTTCTTTATGGAATGGCTAGAACAACAGGCCATCGCCACTGCTCCCATAGACTGTAAACCTGAGCTATGGAAACGATATGTGGATGACATCCTAGAAATCATTAAGAGGGGAAAGGTGGAGGCTCTGACAGATCATCTCAACGGAATAGACAAAACAAACAGCATCAAATTCACGCACGAACTAGAGAAAAATGGCCAGATCCCATTTCTGGACACCCTTATCACCAGGAGGGAGGACGGATCCATCAAACCACTGGTTTATAGGAAAGCCACACACACAGACCAGTACCTGTCGTTTCAATCGCATCATCCACTTCCGAACAAACTTGCTGTCATACGGACGTTATTGGAAAGAAGTGACAGCATTGTCACGTAAGTAGAAGACCGTAAACAAGAGGAAGAACACATAAGAACAGCACTCCATACATGTGGTTACCCGGATTGGGCGATAAAGAAGGTCAAAGAGCAAATTAACAGAAAGAAAGCTATTAGAAAAGATAAATCCAAGAAAGATAAAGCACAAGGAAAATCAAGAGGAGTGGTGACTGTCCCATATGTCCATTCATTCACGGAGAAAATACAACGTATATTCACTAAACACAGGGTAGCCACAGTGGTTAAACCTCTAACCACCCTCAGACAGGTTTTAGTTCACCCGAAGGACAAAGTTGAGAAGCACAAAAGGCTGGAGTGGTGTACAAAATTCCGTGCAACCAATGCGAAAAGGTATGTATCGGTGAAACAGGGAGACAGCTGGGAACCAGGATCACAGAACACAGAAAGGAAGCAGAAAAGATCTCTGACAGAAATTTCACAAAATCCAACCGCAGAGCTTCTACCAATGAACCATAACAGACCACGTCTGTCACAACAATCATATTATGAATTGGGAAGCAAGTGAAATAGTTGAGCAGGAAAGCGACAAGTTTAAGCGATGGATTAAGGAATGCTTATGAATTAGATCGAACACTCCTACTATGAACAGAGACGAGGGAGCCTATCAGCTTTCTCCCACATGGACACAAGTGATCTCCACTCCCAAACCAGGGGGGGAAGGGGGCGTCTACAGAGTGACTTTGCGCGTTTATCGCAATAATTAACACCTTCAGAAGCCTATTTAAGGCTTCTGACACTTTTCATGTTTTTCAAGTTTTGATAAAGATGGCTGACAGTCATCGAAACATGTCAGCATCAATAAGACGTTAAGACTGGCTATGATTTAAGAACATTAAAATCGACTGTTTACCTTCACTAGCCTAATGAATTTCTTCAAGAAAGGCCGCCAGCTACACAGGTCGGTAGATTTACTTCGTGGCACAAGGGCCGCCGAAACTTTTGAAAGATGAAAGCTTTGGAAGATTCAGCAAACACAGATCGATAGTAGACCTCCAGAAAACTCTTGAACTATGTACGCCTTACGAAGATTCAGCAAACTTTTATAAGATGAACGCTTTACGAAGACAGAATAGCAGACCTCAGCAAACATGTAAAAGATGAACACCGAGGACACACGACTAGTGCGCCAAAGTAAGGCAAAACGTAAGCAAGCGCCTCAAAGCGAGGCAAATGTGTGTCGACACAAATGCAATCTCAAAACACCTCGGTTGTTAATTGCACAGGACACCCAATAATGCACAGAACACCCAACAGAAATTCGGGGTTGCGTTCTCGTACCTCGAACGCAATAACATTGGACTTCTGTATTGACCTCCATAGCACCATGCGCTGAACCCACAGAGCCAAAACATGGCTTGAAGATGGATCGAGATTTCAGACACGGGCGCTCTGTAAGGTTTTACTGCTATAGCGGATATCAAAGAGTCGGGGCTGCCTCCATTACGTGCAACGATGGTAAATGGGATGGTTGGGTTCCACTGTGTAAAGGTTAGGAACATTATATTTTCGTACTTGATTTTATTAGTTGGTGACAAGGATTAACTGAGATAGAAAATGTTCTAAGCCACAATCTTGGATCTATAAAACAGACAGAAAATTTGGATCCTCCCTCCCCTAAATCAAGGATGGGAAAATGGCGCGTTTCGGCTTTCGCGCGGATTCATCCTTGACTTGGGGGGATGGGGGTTTGCTGTTCTATTTTATTATGTCCAAGAGTGCAGGTGGGAAAAACGACAGGTCAATAATGTTATGAAGCAAATTGTTTTGAGGATTATACCAATAGAGAGGAGAAGTCGTTACGTCACGTTGCCATGATAGCAATTTTTCTGGATGACGACAAACCGAAAATATCACTTAAAAAGTGAATTCGCACTGTTTCAAACTTCATCGATCTTATTCAATTTCATTTTTTGTCAAATATTGGCGAAATATTCTGGGGGTGAATCCAAAAGGACCGTATCTACGTTTAGTAAAAGACAATTTTTGTGTTGTGTTTACCTACTCCACTGAATCGGGCGCATAAAAAGTAGGAAGTTTCGTGTCATTGTCGCAGTCGTGAAGCGACGGCTAAGAAATGTACAGAAGCATGATGCACGTGCGGAGTTGTTGTTTTGCTAATAAAAACCTATTGCTTTTTTGCCGTTCTCGTTGCCGTCGCCGTCGACGTTGGTTAAGCTCCCAATTGTTGTGATCCAGCCATAGTAACGTGACGTCACACTTCTCCTCTCTATTTCAATCACTGCTGATTTGGTAAAAATTTCTAGATTATAGCGTCGCTCCACGCGCGGCGTTTAGCTCCATAGCTAAGAAAATCTACCCATCCCAGAAAATTTGGTAATCACGTGACCGTACACCGACCACCCGCCGACCGTCCGCCCGCACCACAGGGAAACCAATGTTTACTCTCACACTTTCTAGCTACAGCTGTAGTTTGGGAGCCCAAGAGGAAACTAATTGCACATCAATATTGTGACCAATTGACAACTGTCAAAACAGGGTATGCGGACCAGTATCACCTGTCCGTACCGCGGGCTCAAGTGTCGAGCATTTTTTGAAGTTATCCTCTGACAAATTGCCAGTTTCAAATGATCGCAAGGTCAAGCTCATTTTTCCAATGATATGTGTTTATTTATTTTTCAATTGAGGTTTGTTTGTGGGATATTTTTTCTTAATCATTTAGCCCCTCCTTCTAAGGGTGTCTGATGCGAAAGGCTCTTAGGAATGTGAATATTTCTTTTTTTTTGGCTTAGAGTTCATGTTATTACTTCTTGACTGTTTTACCATAAGTATAGAAATGGAGGCTTCGCTTTTAGCCCTGGCTAAATCTATATATTATTTTATCTACTTATTGTATTGTGTGAAAGGTTTGAACCCAGGAGTCATTTCAAAAGTAGGTTGAGTTTAATCGTCCGGGTGAACGTAGTCCTGAATAGGACTGTTGTTGTTGACAGTGACTGACGTTTCGACAGCCTGTGCGGTAGTCATCTTAAGAGTCAAAGTGTGTGATACAACTCACTTTGACTCTGAAGATGACTACCGCACAGGTTGTCGAAACGTCAGTCAAAACCAAGCACCAATTATTTGAAACGAAGCTTCTCTTACAGCGGGGCCCTGTTATGGAATAACATGCCAAAAGCTTAAAAATGCTGCATCTGTTAAACATTTTAAACGAAATACCAAGATGGTACACGGCAATCATGTAAAGCAGTTGTAATTAGTTTTAGTTTTAAACTTAAGCTTAACTAATGATTTTCCTTGTATAAATAAAGATTTATACATCTGACTGAATTTATGAAACCATCGCTTCAGTGAGTGTCTACAAGTCCTATGCTAAGTCTGTCCTTGGTACAAAGACTTTGACCCACCCCACCAGGGACAATAGGTGACTATCTGCGCCGCCCTTCGAGCTCTGCAATTGTCATGATAATCATTCTCAGCAGAGGCCTGATTCAGCTGGCTAGGGCAAATTAAGAACCGGGTATTTGCCAGTCAAAGCCTCTACTGATCACTGCTGCTTACCAAAACAGCCCCCTTCCTACCCCACTAGTTTTGACCCCAAGGCCTGATCCACCCACCCACTGTTACGGCAGCCCCTGGGCTAAATATATCTACTCGATAAATTTGTAAATATAGTTTATTTTATGTGAAGACATAATTTTTCTTTCTTGTGACGTATTTATTTCACAGTTTTGCGTTTGAATTATACAATCAAACTCTTTTTCAATGAAGACCAGTGCGTTAATTACTTGTTGTAGAGTAACTTCATTCATCTTTTTTTTCTTTTAGACATCAACGAATGTTCTACCAACTCTCATAGCTGTGACGTAAATGCGGTGTGCGGTAATACTCTGGGTTCTTACACATGCGCTTGCAAATCAGGATACTCGGGTAATGGAAGAACATGCTCTGGTAAGTTGAACAGTGTAATTTAAAAGCAAAGTGTTTATGCTGAATTTGTCTTTAGCAGTATATGAAGCAATTACCCCACGCAAAAACTCACAAAATCTGATGACACTATTGTATGTAACCCAGTTAAACAGGCAACGATGGGTGTACATAAACTAATTATAAAAACCTAAATACACCAGATGAATTTCTAAAAATAAATCTATTCGATAAAGTTGTAAACATAGTTTATTTTATGTGAAGACATATTTTTTTCCTTGTAACGTATTTATTTCACAGTTTTACGTTTGAATTATACAATCAAACTCTTTAAACGAAGACCAGTGCGTTAATTACTTGTGGTAGAGTAACTTCATTCATCTTCTTTTTATTCTTTTAGACATCAACGAATGTTCTACCAACTCTCATAGCTGTGACGTAAATGCGGTGTGCGGCAATACTCTGGGTTCTTACACATGCGCTTGCAAACCAGGATACTCGGGTAATGGAAGAACATGCTCTGGTAAGTTGAATAGTGTAATTTAAAAACAAAGTGTTTATGCTAAATTTGTCTTTAGCAGTTTACTGAAGCAATTAACCCAAGCAAAAACGCAAAATCTGATGACATTATTGTGTGTAACCCAGTTAAACAGGCAACGATGGGTAATCATAAAAAATACATCAAACTAAAAGCTAAAATACACCAGATAAATTTCTAAAAATATATCTATTCCATAAAGTTGTACTGTATGACTTGCCCAGTATCGGGACGGTACCAGTATCCGGACACTTGAAACAAAAACTCAATTTTTGAGGCGCCCTTTTCAGTTCTCGGTAAACGAAATATTTCGAATGAAACCTGAACATTTCAGCTTTAAGATGAAAGTTTTGGTGATTTGAAAGCTTGCGAAACAGTCGCAGAAGACGCCGTTCTGTTCAAGTGAGTAAGCTTTTCATGGCTAATATTTACGCTGTTTACTGCGCAGCAAAATTAGTGCTGCTCAGAAAAGGGAGGGTAATGTGTGATATTTTCAAAGAAACTGTTTTATTTTTAAAGTGAAGATACTTAAGGAAGTCAGGTTTTCAGAAAGTTTATTAATTCTTTTTTGAAGTTCGATTTGTTTGGAATAACGGAGGCCAGAATCATTCACTAAGTATTGATTTTAGGTGCCCAGTATCCGGACAGTTTTTTCTTTGCTGTACAGAATCGATGAATTAGCTGTGTACATTATCCGGATAAGATTTATTTCATATCAGTAACTATAATTAAAGCTTTGATATATGATATAGTCGTAAAGTGTAATTCTACTCAACTCCGTATGGAAATTTTCTTTACTCATTCAGAGGCGACTTGACTTCGTGTGCACGGCTTGTTTCGCGTGCCTGCATTTTCTATATATAACCGAAAGCGTCTGCGTTGAACCTGGAATTCTCGTACTTTCCCCAGTTGTGACTGCTAGAATGGGGCTGCAACGGTCTGAAAAATGTCACAAAGGGATTGAGAGACGTGAAAGAAGGAGGAATTAGTGCTAGATAAGAAGGTTTATTGTGGGGACTGAGCATGAAGAAATAAACACTGCAGGTCAGACTAAATAGGAGAGTGACCTTTGACCGTCGGATTGAGGTCCCTTCTCCAAGCTTTTTTTTTAAATAAACAATGAAGAAAAAAAGTCGTCTGCAGATTGGCTAATTGAGCTTGCAAACTGCGGCTTCGGCATGTCCACGGATGCCTTCCTTAAATCATTGTAAAAGTTCCTAGACAAGGAAGTGAGAATTATACCATTTTTAAAACAGCCGCTCGCATTCCCCACCATACCCCAGTCATTTGTTATGTTTTATTTCACGATGCTAGGTTATATTTTTGGAATCGATTGCCAGACTACTTTGCAAGTGCAAGAGAAGCTTATAAGTAGCTTGCCTGTCGAAATTTATGTATAATTATGTTGTTATTGTTGTGTCCGGATACTGGGCCAGCTGTCCGGATACTGGGCAACATACTGAGCTCTACAAAAATATTAATTTCGCGATGGAAGCAAAGGCAAAAAAGTTAAACTGTCTTTCGTCATATTAAGGACTAAAATGATTTTCTCTGGGTCAAATTTCAGAGCTCTTGCGATTAACAAAGGACAAGAGAGGATAAAGGGTACAGAGAAGGCATCGCCAATACACACCCTATTCCATAGGTAATTCGTCTCGAGTTATTTTTAGAATCGGGATAAAGTTACCTCACGCGCTGAGTGGATGTTTCGTGGAGGTTTCGCATGACTGAACGCCGTGCAAAACATGTCGAGCGAAAGGCAATGAAAGCGTAAAGAGATCGAGAACATTTCTGAATATTGAAGCGAAATGAGTCGGCGCTCACATGGGAAAAGGGAATAGCTGGACTCTTTGACAACCCGTGAAATCAGTTTAACTCGAAGTTGTCGTAACCTTAGTGCTTTAATAAAATGAGAAATTTCGCCGGTCTATTGAAACCGGTCGTTTGTAGAATAAAAAAAGTAGGACGCCAAGTGTTATTTTCGTTGACTAATAAAAGACTAATAAAAGAATAAATATCAAACCAGAAATTGCTCTCTTGAAACTGTAAATTATAAATGATCCTGAGAGAAAATTCAGTGTGTTAAGGATTTCCTCGCTGTACTGTTTGCTCTATACAAGAGAGGAAGGGCGATTCTTTTTTAATTTCCGTTTTACTGACACAGCTTTAACAGAAATCTCTCTTTAGTCGTTTTCGTCGACAGAACAAATAGCAATATCGCTCTCCGCGTCTTCCACCATTTTTTTCCGCGTCAATTTGTGAAGGACGCGTGGCTCTGAGCGTGGGTCATCCACCCAGAACACATTCGCGCCATGTGATTGGCTGTTGTTTAACTCCCCTTGGGATCTATGGTCTTAAAAATAACTCGAGACGAATTACCTGTGGAATAGGGTATGTATGGGGGATGCCTTCTCTGTCCCCTTTATCCTCTCTTGCAAAGGAAAGTTATTGCAATCTTAAACTGAAGTGTCCAGATACTGGGCAACATACTGTAACTATAGTTTATTTTATGTGAAGACATATTTTTTTTCTTGTAACGTATTTATTTCACAGTTTTACGTTTGAATTATACAATCAAACTCTTTAAACGAAGACCAGTGCGTTAATTACTTGTTGTAGAGTAACTTCATTCATCTTTTTTCTTTGTTTAGACATCAACGTATGTTCTACCAACTCTCATAGCTGTGACGTAAATGCGGTGTGCGGCAATACTCTGGGTTCTTACACATGCGCTTGCAAATCAGGATACTCGGGTAATGGAAGAACATGCCCTGGTAAGTTGAATAGTGTAATTTAAAAACAAAGTGTTTATGCTAGATTTAGCAGTATACTCACAAAATCTGATGACACTATTGTGTGTAACCAGAAACTCATAAGGGGTTAAAACATGTAACTCTCATATGTTTGCTTTGTCCGATGCTCGTGATTATTCATTTTCGAAAGTACCAGTAGGTTCCCGCGCCCGCTTGAAAAAAATCGCCGACAAACGGGGGAAAAAACTCCCGAAAGCCGAGAAAGCTTTCAAAGTTTGAAACCAGGAATCTTACCGAAACACTGAGCAAGATATTATTGCCTCACCACCCGGGCCTAACATAACATTATGAAACCCACTGACGTTCTCGCAGCTTCTTGAAGGGTCTTGAAGTTGTCACTTCAAACATGGATCAGAACGATGCCTCGTTGACCCTCTGCACAGTAAACTTATACTGCAAATAGGCTTTTAAAATTCTTATATTTTCGAATGAAATTCATTAGCTGCGTATCAAAGTGTCCAAAACCTGACATCTTTGCAAAAAGTGATGCGTGTAATGAATGTGAGAAGCATTAAGCTTAAATTCAGCTTGGATGTTGTAGTCATAATCGTGTTTTGAGCTAATTTTATGAATGAACAAGTAGACGCCTGAAGGCGTTTACGCAGGATGTGTGGGTGTAAGAAAGAATTACGGGTATGTTGGATGGCAATGGAAAGTTGAGTAGTGTATGCAACAAATGCGTGCAGGAGAGACGGAGATGTTCTGTTAGGGACTAATACACTAGAAGACGAGTTACACACAGGGGTTCCTTTGCTACTCAAAAAACTTACATCAATATTACCACCATATATGTTAGGAGTATGGGGTAGTTCACTAAAATTTGCATTCCTTTCCTAATGTCCTCAAAAAATGCACTTCCACATCTAACAATAGCATGTAATGTATCATACTTCCAATAACTACAGGGCTGCAAGGCTGTGCTCTAGGGAAACTTTCAGGGAGCCCTTTGGGCTCCCCAAGCATTTTTAGCCCAGGGTGCCCCGGCCTCCAAGCTGGTCGCCCAAATTTATAAATCAATGAGCTGTTAGTTAATTATTAAAAATTAAACAAATTATTTTCTTAACAAGTCAAGCAGAATTTTGTGGATATTTTTTTCATGAAAAATCACCTCCCTTTGACCTCCGGAGTGTGCGAAATAAAAACCCGCAAGTTGTCATATCAAAGTAAGTTTTCGCGCCATATGAGAAACATGGACAACGCAGCCGAAAATTTCATGTTTTTTAAATGGAAAAGTAAATTTTGGGTCAAAAATAAGGGCACTATTCTTTTTACTAATCATTTTGCTTTAAAGGGGCTATGTCACCCCACACGCATGCGCATATAAGTTTCGTGGTTTGCAGGCTGTTAAATATATATATAATCTATAGACGGTTGAAATGGACCTTCCTGGACAAACGAGATGTCAATCCAAACGGATCAATTAAAAACGACAGCTGTTTTAGTATCTTTCAGCCTGGTTTTCATATGTCGGGAAAATCCCAGACGATCGGGGATTTTATTGTTTCCCGACTGTCCCAGATTTTGATGACTAATGAAAACTCGACATCGTAAATATCTCCGATCGTCTGGGATGGAAGGGGACAAATTTGGAGAATCAGTAGCGTTTCTATTTTCCCAACGCGCCCGTCGACGCGTCCCAGATCTCTGCAATGGTCGGCGATCATTCCCGACAAATGAATTTGTACTGTCGGGAACGTCGGCGATGAATTTCGCTCACCACCAATCCCCTAAATTGCAGGGCTCCAGTCCCCAATCACACATAAACATGGCGTATCTGGGACAGACTTGTGGCGATTATCTGATTTATCGGCAAAATCTTGGACGGTCGGCAAAAAGTAAAATCCCCGATCGTCTGAGCTTTTCCCGACATATGAAACTTTGCGAAATTTCCTATTTCTTCTATACTTTACTGATAGCAGTTTTCTTTAAATCTTTTTTGCTAAAATTGCGAAAAAAATTTGCTAGCAAATTTTTGCAAACAACATCGATCCTGGACATAAGTGGCGAATCTAGGAGCTCTTTTTAGGGAGATCCACAAGTTTGACTGTAATGAGTTTAACCATCTTAGTCAGTTAAAAAGAGCGGCGTTTCTCAAGTGATAGCAGTAAATCTGTGTATTTCCTTAACGATTACCCAAGCTGATCTCTACCCACATACTATTTGCCCATTCCATTTTTGTACAAGACACGTCATCCGAAAAAGGCTTTAGTGCACCAAAGACAACCAATCCAGCGAAAAAAAAACGTGCCCCTCTCGCTTTTACTGCGCTTTTCACAAACATGCGAACTCTAAAGTTCAAAAGCCGCCTTCACAATTGCGTTTTTCGCTGCCGTCAATCATACGATCACAAGCAACGAACCTTGAAACACAGAAACTCACAAAACGGATCGAAACCCACCAATCAGAAATCACAATCATTGACCTTTTGAACTCGTTAAAGTAAAGTTTTGTTTCCTAAGAGGTCCGTTAAGATGATTGAAGGCAGCGAAAAACGCAATCGTCAGTTGGCTTTTGACATAGGCTTACGGGCAATTTTTTGCCAGGGGGGGGGGCGGTAATCCATTTGCCCAAAAAATTCTTGCAAGTTGCCCAAATTTTTACAAAAGAGTCGAAAGGAGACTAGGGCCATACAACAAAATAGGACGTACTGGCATATGAAAGTGGCTCGATACAGTTTTTCAGAGTCAATACCTGCCAAGTTTGAGCATAAACTACGTCGCCACAAACAAGAATTTGGAAAAAATTACCACCACAGTTGTATTAGATAAAGAGGGAAATTTGTCATGATCAGGATTGCAATGACATCGGAGCTGTCATAGCAACGAAATGACGCCATTACCTATTATACTTGCAGCAATATTTCTCACTGGGAACTGTTCTTACAAAATCGTTCAGGGGAGCTCTTTCCTCCAATAGTCGCCTCGATGTTCGTGAAGTTAAACGTAAGAGCGTTATCAAGATTTTTAGGATGAAGTTTTTATTGTTAGAAATAAGGTTAAAAAAGGAAAATCTTGATGTTTAGACGTAATCTGAAGAAAACGGAGCGCTTTTTGACCTGCAATTTCACCTCATAGTAGTTTCAATCTTTTTAAAAACGTGTATGAAAGATCATGGAGATAGCTCCTGCCAATTGCTATAAGAAAGGATTTGATTAGCGCTCGATCTTGTTAGGGGTTTTGTAAACATTTCGGTCTACTTAAACAAATTAGTGAATAATTTTTAAACCGCTCGATAAATTTTTTTTAAAAAAATTATGATTCTTCTCGTAATTCAAACTGAGAATTGGTCAACCACTTCACTTTCAGACCCATTGCTGATGCGTGTTCTAGGAGCGAAGGTGATTCTAGAAAGTTATGCGGAAGTTTATTCTAATCAATTCACGACTGGAAATAGCCCACTCCAGCTAGTACAGTGAAGTACAGTGCCCAACAACAACAACAACAAAAATCAGCATATGATACCCTTCCCTTATAACCAGAAACTCCTCACCTGCTAGGCAACCATTGTCTCGTGTAAACGTAACTGAATATAGAAAATAATAATTTATCTCTTCAAAATAACAATAATAATAAAAAACATGGAAACGTCTTTAAAAACTGGCTTTGCCCAAATTTTCTCTTGCTGCCCAAAAAATCTGAGTTGCCCAAACTTTGGGGGGGCTGCAGCCCCCCTCGCCCCCCCGGCCCGTACGCCTATGGGCTTTTGAACTTCAGAATTCGCATGTTTGTGAAAAGCGCAGTAACGATAAGCTTAGAAGCAAAACTTTATTTATTTATTTATTTATTTAGACAGAACACATCTTCTGACGACATTTATGCTGTGTGACGCAAACAATCTTCTCGTGCAGTGCCATCCCGATAACTGGAAGTTCAAGTGTTTAGTAATCGACGGTAACAACCAGTACTACGTTTCATGTGAGCGGGATACTATTAACGAGGCCATTCGCTGTAACACATTGACTCATAAGTACACTCGTTTTATGTGTTGCCAACCTAGGTGCCCATAAGACATCCCAAAGCGTTCTATTTTCCCAGCTTTTCCTAAGTTCTGATGTTGATACTGACAAAATACAATAGGTAGACACAAAGGCAGCATTAAGCTATTGATTCGGATCATCTCATTGACTGGATAGTACAGGAATGTAATAAGCAAATATTTCCTTTTCTATTTTTTTCGTTTATTTGGTTTAAATAAATAGGCACCTATTAACATTTAACCTTTGTCACAGTTCTGTCATCGAACATATGGCGATGATGGCTCCGCTGACCAAACAATAAGAAATGCGAAGTTTAGAATTAATGTAGCCTTCCGTATAGTACAACAGAACTGAAATGATGCTGAATAAAATTTACTGACTAGAAAATTGCTTCTGTTCTACTATTTTCTTCTTTCCTGAAAGTTGCTGGTTGCAAGGATCGTTCCTGATCTATCTCTAACCTGTCTAACTAGATCAGTTTTGAGGTGACCAATATTGTCATCTTCAAGCCGCACAAGGGTAATAGTTTTGTTATCTTAGACAGGGAAACATAGAACAAAAGCACTTTGAACCTCAACAAAATCGACAATGATCCCACAATATCACGGGAGAGCAAGCTTCAACGTTTCTTACGCAAACCAAAAAAGAACTTACAACTATTGTCTGGCAAAATGCCTGTGTACTCTTGGATCCTGACATACCTACTGAATTTTAGACTCGTGACACGTTTTCGTTTGTTAATGGCACTGCCAAGTCTTGACACTTTAGGTATGTTTCTGGTTTACGGTTTCGTTCCGATGCTGAAAGTCTCTTCAGTAACATCCCCCTTAGAATCTATTGATTTAGCTATTCATTATAACTAAAATGACAACTTGGAAAATAAGCTAAAAAGTGATAGTCTCAAACATTTTTTCTGCCACGGCCCAAACTCACTTCCTTTTCCAGCGCAATGGTGCTCGGTGCTCGCGAATCTGTTCATGGGCCACCTTGAAAAGATTTGGCTTGAGCAGTATGAGGGATCCAGCATTCTGTTTTACCGCAGACAACAACCAGGCAGACAACAACCAGGGTACTGTGGCATTTTTTAATTACATTGACAGTCAACAACCTGATATACTATGTACAACGGAGAGGGATATCAATCACAAACTGCCCTTCTTAGACGTACTTTTCAAGTAGTCAACAGCAACCCTACATTTCTCGTCACATCCGTTTTTCGCAAAAGTACTTTTACTGGTCTCCTAACTAATTTTACAGTTTTGTACCGTTTTCCTACAAGTTGGGCTTAGTACACACTTCATGGATAAGGTTTTAAAAATCAAAAATACCCGGCTCGGTTTAAAGGACTATTTCTTCTTCTGGATTAATATCTTTGTTCAGGACAGTGGCTTTTTTTCTTAGTTTTCTATTCTCTTGGTCATAGCGTGTTAAACTCTCAACAGTAAAAGACCTCACGTTAGAAAAGATGATACATGGGAATTTTTCTTAATTGTTTCTTTCAAAACATTACCATATTTCGGACGATTTCGAAGGGCAGTGAAATGAGGTAAATTGAAGACACTGTACGAATCCTGAAGCCACCACAAAATGCAAAATAAAGGCTAGTGTGACAGGAGTGTTAGAGCCGACATTATATATATGTAATATCATATATCAGATTGAAATCTGCACGTTGCTGTTCTGTATACTTTCAAAATTCAGAAGTGAGGTTTTCGTATAACGTCTCAAGAATGCTGCACGCATGATAATGACGAAAAACGGCAAAGATTTGTCTACGTGGGATTACAACGTTGGAAACAAATTAAGAAGCACTGGAAAACCCTAACAGCTTAATTTGATACGTAACCTTAACTGGCTATTTAGAAATCCACCAGCGGCTTCACTGCGTTGGTATCCAACGGTCAAGGGAAATAACACCTTGTATTAAACTTGTTTCCAGGCGTTCCTCTATTTTTTTTGACCGGAGTTGACTGGGAACAAGTCAATATCCTACGTTTCGGGGGAAAACTTTAGATGACAGCTTACACAGATCTAAAATTCAACTGACCATGCGGCTGATCTAAAAACCCAACTGACCAATGGTGCAGCGGCAAACTGAGCACCCCAAGTCGCGTCCAATCCTTTTCGCGCGCTTTCGCGTTCTCATTTGACGTTACATTTTCTCTGCTAAATCCAACAAGCACCAGAGGCACTAGCTTATGAGCCACAACATATAAAAGGACGCTATTTACATCTCACTACGCCTTAAGGTCACTTTATGAAATTTAAAAATGTGAATGATACTTGCAGTATATTTTATATAAAGAAAATTATTCATAGGAAACAGGAACATCCTCAGTTTCGCGAATGATGCATTAATTTGTGCGCCGCTTTTCAAGGCGCATTCAGAGATGATGACGAGTGGCGTGACGTCATTTTTGTTACGAGCCCAAAAGACGTTTAGGAATCGTTATCACCGTCATCAGGAAGAGCACTTCTTTTCTTTTTGACATTCATTTCATATATTTCAATTCATAACATGTTCCTTTCGAAAAATATAAAGGACAGTACGGCCGTCGATAAAGGAAAAAGTAAACATGGTTGAGTGTAAAAAGTAAAAGACGAGTAGACTTGTTAAGTGATTGAGAGAGCGCTTAAAAATCGAGGCCAACGTGGGTGGTCCCACCGCCTATTTCTTTGACGATAGAGCACGCTTGGGACGCATGGCGCGTTTTGGTGATATAACTGAATCTGTATTCTCTACTTCAGCTCAACAAGGAGAGCTCTTCGCCCCGGGGGCTCTATCTCTCCTGTAAAGTCGTGGTCACGAAGTCTCATGCTTTCAGACAATTAACAGATAGACCTATTCGGCTAACTCAATGTTGTACCCAATTCAAACCCTTCGGGAATAAAACGTTTTGTTTTCAGCAATTTCCAGATCATTTAAATGTGAATGCCACATTATAATGCAAATACAATACACAAAGAATCTTAGCCCCGGGAGATTTGAATTGGGTACAACATTGAGTTAGCCAAATAGGTCTATTCATTTCTCGCGCCAAAAAATATCCCAGTCAATAAGAGCAGAGTATACAATACTCTGTTCTTATTTCCAGCAGTAGCTGGTGCGATTAAAGAAGTGTAAAAGGTTTATAAAAGATAAGAACCAAGAACCCTTATGATCTAGAAGATCAACTGCCATTATTGCATCGTGCGGACATTCTTGAACAAACCGAATTTCGAGGTCAAAGTATCTAAAAATAGATTCAGTTGAAAGTCTGTAACACGGCGGGCTCTCCAACTGACAAGCTCCTGAGAACATTAATTCTTACTCCTGGTAATGTTTTTAGTAACACTGCGGCACTGTATCAAATCCATGCTACATCCGTTGTTGTGGAGACTTTTTTCTCTGTCCTTCGCGGCGTTACTATTTTGTAAAGTGGTGCGCCGTCTTCGTCTTCCCCTCCCCCGTTCCATTAGAATCGATTACCGCAGATAAAACGTCCGCAAGCGTGCTACTGTTGTCCACGTGCGCAGGTTCTGCTCAACCATTGCTGCTCGATTTGGGCCTAGGCCCCTCATCCACAATCCCTGTATAATTACCATCAACCGTAGAAACCTCATGTTTGACTTCAACAAGTTCTTAATAGCCGGAAGCGGCCGATAATCTTTTGTCCACATCTGTACCCTTATCAGGTACCAATAATTCGTTATTTGAAAGTGGCGTATTATCACTTGAACTTGGCACAACTTCATCGTATAGGCTGTCCTCCACACCTGTTGAGGACCATAGAGGTATTAGTTTCACTGCTGCAACTGCGGTGATCATCTTTCATATAATTCTTCACCCCGCAGTTCACATATATGATTTTCATATATTCACAACTCTCAGTTTCATTATTATTCATTCAAAATATTTCTTCGTTTCGGATCGGGCTAAAATGACGCACATAATTTATCATAACCAGCTGGAAGAATTTTGCCAAATTGAACCGATGACGTCAAAAGTGCAGTAAAATTGCAAATTATTGGACCGTTAACCGAAAAGACCTGTGGACGACTCTGAGTTGTTTTCGAAGTGAGTAATGGCGAAACGTTTTTCTTGTTTCACGGCAAACCATTGTCTAAAATCAAAGCTCTTTTTTTCGATTTCACGACGATTTTTGGACTGTAAACTATGTTAGAATTTTCTAAAAAGTTATTTGCGGGTCCAATAAGTTAGAATTTGCAAAGTTTTTACAAAAATTGCGGATGTGCAAAATATTTTCGGATTATTGAAAAAGTTGTTTGTGAATCCGCGAATTTTCTTAGGATGTGTAATAGTTTTTTAAATTTGTCAAACTTTTCGACAGTGATTTGATAATTTTTTTTTATTTGCAAAATATTTTTGGATTGTCCCTTTTCGCCTTCCGTAGCTGTCACATTGTTCGTTCATCGTCCGCTCAGACTTTCCGATTGACCGAGAAGCAGTAGTACAAGTAGTACATCCCATAGAAAGTGCTGTATTGCATGTGGCGCAGAAGTTGTCGCTATGCTTGAATATTCAAATCGCTTAGTAACC
>NC_133208.1:21256973-21306973 GCF_958299795.1 Porites lutea
TGAATTTTGCGCGCCGTAGTTTTTATTTTATGGGTGCCTCGATTCACTGCCATTAAGTTTAAGAGATATTAATTCTAAAATTTTATTTAGGAAAGCCTTGGACGATTTTTACTTGTAACTTTTATTGAAGTTTTAAACGGTTTTTAACTTAGTGTATGCTTGCTTTTTATATATTTTGGATATTCTTTAGTACTTCTTATTACTTGTAACCTTTTAGGAAATCAATGTTCCGTTGTTCCCCATTACAACTCAAAAGTTCCCTTGTTCCCTAAAAGTTATTTTAAGATATCCCTTCTTCCCTAAAACCCCTGGAAGGCCCTCGTTATTCTTCCAACGTATTTAATGTGTAACGGGACTCATTTTGTTTACAGGAAATTACTGAACCTCCTCCTCAGACGCGGTGAGTCATTGGACCAGAAGTTTGGATGGATTACTTTAGTTCACTCTTAGAGAAAAAGAGGCATTTTTTAAAGACTCTGGAAAAACCGTTAAGTTGAATAAAAGAACTGAACAGCTGTTAAATGATAATTTCCAGTTCAACATTAGCTGTTTGAATGAAGGTAAATTTTTTTATGTTCGAGCCATTTGTAGTGCTAGCTACAGAAAGGAAAATTACAAACTATGCTTTACTATAAAAAAAAAAAGAGTCATCTTCAGCTGTTATAGATGCTTACTGTACATTTAGAGCTGGCAAAGGTGGTTGGTGTAATCATTTTTATACACTTATGAAGGTCATTGCCAGATTTTCTGTGGAAGAATCAAAGTGCATCCCTGAGCTTCTATCCTGTACTTCCAAACCATGTGGTTGGAAAGTACCACAAAGGCGGCAACAGAATGTCTCTAAATCTTCAGTTATGAACACCACAGTGAAAAGAACAAAGCCAGAATCCAAGGTAATTACATGCAATTTGTACTACTTTGTACGAGAATGATGTGACGATTAACACAAAAGGAGTTTTTGTCGGAAACGATCTGCATGGTGAACAAGCAGGTAAACGGAAGAATAGTGGAAGCCGCGAACCAAAACGTTTGTACACGGATTTATGTGGACATGGGCTAAAGCAGTGTAAGGACAAGTCCAGGATGGTCCAGCTCCTTTACGCCCGTTGCTCCACATGACAACGGCCTTGAGGTCACGTTTGCAGTTTACAGTTCACGTTTAAACCGCAGGAAGAGCTTCCAGCGGTAAGTGATTTTCGGCAAGGTTTTTCGCCACTAAAAATTGTACAGCCTCGCGTTTAAAGGTACGAAGTAGCTTTTTATATCCGTTTGCGATTTGTTTGTTAGATTTTTGATCTCGAATCAATGAATTATTCCTGTTTTTTGGGCGATAAAAGTGATGCACTTCGACTTGACGAAAAACAACATGGCGGCACTAAACAATGAACGCGTTGTTCAAATCGATTTTATATTCCCTTGCTGTTCTAACATAAGAAAGTTTTCTGTTCCAATCCAGAGTTAAATTTTTTTTTTCTATCTTGTTACTGAATTCAAAACTTAAGTCAGTCTCTGTTTAGTTCCTATTTTAACGTATCACTCCGCGAATTTCATTTGATTTAGCTTATTTCTTTGTAACTGGGGAGCCCAGGTTTCATAACGCCTTCTGGTTTCTTCTGAGGTCATTTGCCAACTTAAAATTCCTATACGTATTCTTATATTGTATTATATTTTGGCTAAATAAAAATGAAATGACCTCAACTGAACTGAACTGAACGCCTTGCTAAAATTTGAAATCTCGGCAACGTGAAACTGCAAAGTGCCAAAATAGCTTTTAGTGTAGACAATTCAGAAATTAGATGGGCCCATTTGGTTCCATCTTGAACTGTTCTGACTCTTTTCTTTTCTCTTTTTTCTTAATGAAATTATTTTATTTTAATCATATTGTCATGTACTATGATGACTGTTTTCTCTTCTTTTTTTTGCCATCTATGTGCTTTCTTCTTTTTTTTTTTATGGTGCGTGTCTTAAGATGTTTTGTATGTCTAGTTATTGTGATGTCCTGTACATTCGACACTACTTTCAAAGAACTAGTTGCAAGCTCGAAAACCTTACGGTTATCTAGCCGCTAGGCATTTCCTTCTATGTAATAATATTTAGTTTAAATTGTAATTGAATATTCTACGTGTTAAGTTACTAATTATTCAATAAGTTTGACAAACCCTGTAATGGAAATGTGAATAAAGTGTTGTTGTTGTTGTTCTTTCTGTCCAAAACGGCCCAGCGTGTTCCAAACTCGTTCTAGAGAAACTGGGGCCGATTTGGCCTTTGGGGTCCATTTGGCTCTTTTCACTTTACACATCACAAGCACAGCAACAAAACCTAGGGAGAAGATAACACCAGTGATGACACGAAGCGGCGTAGGATAGTCTACGAAAAAAAAAACACACACAAAACAAGGATACAGTTAAACAAGATGAATGACTTTCATAGCGGTGTCTAAAGTATTGCCAGCAACTGTGCAAAAGACATTCAGGATAACAACATCACCTTGAGACGCAAAGCGACCGATTCAACGACAACGTTATTCGACAACAGTAGTAATGTGGAAAAGATGATTTGCACACACCATAAGGTGCGCGTTCATGACAACACAGTCTCCAAACTGTAAAGAAACTCTTTTGCACCATTGACTTTTTGCTGAATACTACGCGCGCCATCATTGGTCGTTACTCATGACCTGTCAGAGTAAATACACACGAATGACTTAACAGAAAAATTGTATTCTCTGCTTTTTCCAAAGTGGCGTACAGTTTACAAGATGTTTGCATTACTCATTATTTTTACTGAATTAAACGAGCAGAGGCCGCCACGAAATTTGCTTTTGGCGACTTCAAAACATCCGTCGACCAACTGCAACAAATCGAGCTCTACTTTTCTGTTCATTGCAGAAAGAAAAGAAAAAATCATGCGATGTTTTCGTTCAGTCATAGATCAGAGAAAATGGCGTCAAAATGAGGTAAGAACATCAATGACACAGGCCGATCACCACACTTTGACGTCATTTGCTGTCTTTTACTGAACAGTCGCAGGACAATACGGAATCTTTTACTTGAATGGAAGCCTTTAGGGGGTGCTACACATTTCCCAACGTAATGCCGCTTCTTTCGTGCTGAGCAAAACTCCCCATAACTTAAGCCCGGTTTACACAACAGAACATTTTTGGCACGGCTCGGGTGAAATTGGATGGCACGGGTGCTAAAAAAGAGCTCTGCAAACTTTGTTTACACTACACCATTTTTACCGTACCAAAAATACCGTGCCAAAATTTTTGGGCCCGCGTAAGTTCCCTTGGAGACATGCGCAGTTCAATTAGAAGCAAAGATGGACGACGAAACCTTCGTGCTGTATCTCTGAAGAGAGACAGTTCAAAGCTCAACTGTGGACACCCAAGTTGGCAAGAATTTGCCGGCAAGAATCCTTTTATTTTAAAAATGAAAGGAATTAAGGAAACTTTTTATATTTCTTGTGGTTATAATGTTGACAAATCCACCCATCGATAGGAACGTTTGGTCGCTTCTTTCATAATTGTAAGTAATTCTTTTACGTCGCGTTCTTTCCAAGTTCTTTCCAAGAACGTCCGCGTGATTTTGGTGGAGAACGAGCACTGAGCCATCTTGAAATATACGCAAGAAAACTGCTAGCCTATATGAATTAAGGCACAAATTTGGCCCGTCAAAGTGTTTTCACTATTTGTTCTATCCGAACCGTGCCGATTTTTTCAGCACCCGAACATTTTCACACGTACTCGGAGTACCTCGCCGAAGGTCCCAGCACGGGTAAAAATTTTGGTTCGGCAAAGATGAAATTTGGTACGGACAGGTTGTTTACACTGCCAATTTTATCCGAGCCGAACCCTTTTTGGGGGAGCCCGTGCCATTTTCACCCGAGCAGTGCCAAAAATTTTCTGTAGTGTAAACCGGGCATAAGTTGTCAGCGCTAAGCCGTCTGTCGTTGGTTAAAAAATGTAACGGACTGTGTTTTAAAACATTTTTTTTTCTTGACTTTATTGTAGTATCGATGGACTTGGTCATGTTCCAAATAGAAAATGGCAATAAGTTTGGCCTACCAGGTTTTGAAGTTGGCTGTGTTGTTGTAGCAGGTCTTTCTGAGGTGTGGCTTTTAGGTTTTCTTGAAGAAGGCGAAGTTGTTGAATATGTTGCAGGTTTAACCTTTGTAGAAATCGTCGAAACATGTAGGTTCTTTGATAGGGGATCCTTCTCTGTTCCGTACAGAATTAGCGACCAGCTGTAAAGAAGACCTTGAACAAACAATTTAAAACAAGAAGGTGGTCAGAAAAATATCAAATGAGGTCACTGGAAGAAACTCTTATTCATAAACAACAGTTTCACGATCCACTTAAATCAAGATTTAGCTAACTGGTTTTAACACAAGCGAAATTCTCCTAGAAAGGAAACTCCTGATAATGAAGAAAACACCTAAAAATATTGTAGGATGTTTCTCCACTCCACTGCGGTTTGTTCCCACCTTCCATCCGAGGTTTAGAACCTCTGGATTATTCAAGCCAACATTCAATTTCCCCAGAAATTTCGAAGTATCGAGATTCCAACTCGCTATATAATCTAGTTATACGGAACGTAAAGAAGACAAAATGAATGGTTTTCGGTGGGCGGCAAACGTCTTGCTTCGTAGAAAAGTGACACTTTCGATGTCAATCTATTAAGAGCACGAATGCATTTAAATATCTGGGCGTTGTATCGGATATAGTTTATTCCTTTACCATGGCGGGGCTACTAATCTAACAATGACAACATTACCAGTTTGGATTGAAAGCCAGGTCTTAAGGTAGCGTTTTTACTACTACTATCCTGCTAATAGCATTATTGTCAGTCTTTTATTCTTTGTAATTTTTAAACAGCAGGACTTATATTGATAGCACTTTTCTCTACAACTGACACAGTTATCCTTGATAAGTATGCATTATTTAGCAGTTATTAAAAGAGCTGAGTAGGATATGAAGAATTCCGCGGATCGAGGAGTTTGTATGTGACTGAGTACAAACTAAACAAATATGTAGCTAATACTGTCGATAATTTTCCAAGACTGATTTTTTTTTTTTTGGCCTTTTATGTTCACAGTTATCATAGTAAAATGGCACAGTTGCTGTCAGTGTTCATTTGCTTCATTAACGCGGAATATTCTCTTCTGACTCAAAATGAAATTATCGTGGAGTAATACCAGAAGCATTCTAGTAATACTGATCCCCCCTTAAAGTTACCTTATGTGTAAGTACTGAAAAGTATGGGGAAGGGTTTCATAAGGATGTTGATGCTGGAAAAGTATGCTTGACAAGTTAACCTCCAGAACTTCAAGAGCCAACTGCCTCAAACCCAAAAAATAACAGTGGTATAGCTGTGCGTTTCGGTGATGTCAGTTGTTCAAAGTTTCAATATCATAGTTTGACCCGGACCATTTTTAAATGAACCAATTTAAAATGCCATGTGGGACACATGACCCACTTTGACTAATTTCTAGATTGAACGCTGTGAAAGTTTTCCGCTATGTTGTTCATTTGCACCCTTGTGGTGTCATTTGGTCGTCCCTGGCACTACGCAGGCGTAAACAATTAACATTACCTTAAAACGTTAAAAGTCACTCACCGGCTGTTGTGTAATTTGGGTCCAAATTTTCAATTCTGAGCTTCCACTGTCCTTTAGGATCTTCTCCCCAACTGAATAAGGTAGTGATATACCAGTTTGTCAGGTTTTTGTCTCCATATATATTGTCCACTCTCCTCTGACGAGTCAATGGAGATATGGTTCCACTACGCGCAATCAGCTCCAAATACAGGTCTCCACGACGCTCAAAAACTAGATTTACCCTCACTTGAACGTGCTCCAGAAATTTAATGGTGCAATTACCAACTGTCTCCGTAACCTCTGAAGGTATCACTCTGTCAAAAAGGGGTGTTAGATAACAATTATTTACCGAGGTGGAGGTGGAGGTGGATAGTGGTAAAATTTACCGAGCCGCGAAGCCATAAGATTTCCTCCAAAAATTTTAACCCTAGTATGACGTGGCCTGGTTGTGGAAGAGTTAAGATTAATAAAGTATTTTGGGGGCAGGCGAGTAATTTTTTAATTGTTAAGTCTTTTATTCCTTTTAAAAATATACCGATTTTCGTACCTACCAACGACGTGTTTACTAGCCGTGAAAATGGTTAAGTTTGAAACAAGTTGCATGAAGGACAAAGTCAACTGGAAAGGGAAAGGAAAGTTGACGGATTTATCTTTTTTTAACGGTGGTAAATTGAATTTACTAACAAACAACAAACTATTGAAGCCAGTTGTTGTTTTTATACCATCGCTGTCGGATACAGTGACGATATAATGCTGTACGGTATCATTTTTATTTTTTCCTCACTTTGCGAGCGGGTGGAATAGACCTTTTTAGCTTGTATGTTTTATTTTCCCAATTCAGACCACGTGATTTTCTCTTGGGAATTTGACTTTTGTCTTTTCATTAATTATGCATATACATATGCACGTGGATGCATGTGCATAAGACGACAATTGAAAGAAACAGTTCCGTGGGGTACCATAACGTGGTCTTCAATGGGAAAACAAAACATACAAGCTAAAAAGGTCTATTCTCAAACTCCTGCCATCCTGCAATCTGATTGGTTCTAGGAGCGGGCACTTTTTTTACAATCTTTCTCGATAACCCGGGCGAAATCGTTTACTGCTTTATTCACAAGTTGTTTGTTGTTTGTGAATGAGCAGAAGCAGTGACTTTAAACCATTTTCCTTTAAACTTGCGCTCTTATGAGTACTGGCTAGAAAAGTTGAAGTTTACTATTTAGAGAAAATGTCTTAAGAGAGAATCAAGGCAATCAACCGGGAAAAACCGCTTGAGTAGCACAAAATGGCGGCTCTTAATGTCACTCTAGCAGCTTAACCTACGTTATAAGTACTGCAATCTTGCTTTTATGCACTGTTTATTCGACATTTTTGCTCTGTTTGTAGTTCCGCTTTCCATGTTTGCTGTCTGAATTGTTAAAGCTTTGAACACGAGAATCGACAAATGCAACAACGAAAGAGCCCCCTAAACAACAACAACAACAACAACAACAGTAAAGGGGAAGAGGAAAGTCACAGCTACAATACAAGGTTACAATAGATGGCCTAAACAACGACAAGACTTTACAATACAATCAGCAGAATAAACTAACATAAAACGCTGTAAGTAAATAACAATTACGAAGAGGGACTAAGATAACGTGTAAAACAACTTTATAAGGCGGGGGACTTCAACTATTACCGTCTTCTGACCACAAGAAATTTAGTAATAAATCCTTTATCTTTTTCCCAAAAAGAAAGACGATCGCTTGAGTGTTATAATTGAATAAGGAATAGAGCTCCAAATTTGAGTACCGATTCTCGTGAAAAAGGCAGACATTTTATGGGTCCTAGAGAACTTAACAAAACAAAAATCGTTAGAGAGATATTTTTCTGTAGTTATTGTTCATCAGCAACAACAACGAACAAAATAAAAAGGTTCAAACCTGTTTTCATTCCCGCCCTTAATCTCACATCTCAGCTGTGAAGGCACTGTATTCCACTGTTTTGCTAAGTGCACCATCAAGCCACCATCCATAAAGCCAAAGCCAAAATACCTACTGACAGATAAACCAGCCTTGTTCGTTTCCCAGAATCCATCGGTGAGTGAAACTCCTTCTGGTGCGTGTCTCGCACTTCTTACTATAATGTGTTGTACGTCACGCCATGTAAGGGAGGGGCTTAAAAGTAAAAAATTATAGTTTAAATAGTAAGGAAGGAACTAAGGAGCAAGCAGGCAAGTAGACAGCACGTAAGTAAGTGCGTAATACAGAGTAGTTAGTAAATAAGTAAATTAGTAAGTGAGTAGTATATAGTAGAATATCTCATTAGCGTGTGGTGCAATACATTAACAGGCAGGTAGACGGCAAGTAAGTGATTAAGTAATACAGGGTAGTTAGTAAATGAGTAAGTAAGTAAGTATACCTTCTGATAAGGCGATGTTACACTGGACGATTCGCAACGACGACTTTTAGTGCAACAAAACGTTGTAACATTGTTGCGACGAATGGTCACAACATTGTTCCAACATTGCAACGCTGTGTTTCGTTAAAAATCGTCGTTGCAAATCGTCCCGTGTAACATTAGGGACCTTAAGATACTCTGGACGCGGTCGAGGAGGACGTCAGCCGGAAGTGAAATGTTCAATTCTTGGAACTAATTAGCATAATGCCAAAGCGTCGACCTGAAGTCGCGACGGTGAAAACTAGAAGTTTGGCCGCCTCGTAAAACGGTGAGTTGGTTTTCGTGTTTTCAGTGGAGAAATTGCTTTTCGTAGAGACACATTTAAGTGTTTTTAGTGTGGTGTTCTCTCAAGATTGACTCTTATTTTTTTGCTATCAAGCCTTTTGGGTTCAGTGTTTTGGCGGCAACTGAGAATGAAAGCGCTTAGTCTTTCGACACAAATGTAACACTATAACTGTGTGTTTTTAAGGGGACAACGTTCTCGCTTTAGTATAGTATTTGAAAAATTTAAGAGTCGAGAAGTCGAATAAAAATTGTTGGAAAACAAAATCTAGGCTTGTAATAAACTTGAACATGTCGGAGAAAATTGAGATCTTGAACAAGACGCCATGGTTCATTTATTAACTTTTATAATTTTATTTTGTTCATTTTCAGTTTAGCGATGGAGCGGTCTGAAGATCAAAATCTCGCCTTAGTACGGGAACTTCTCATAGCAGAACCATATCGTTTTAAAGCAGGATCTAGAACAACGGAAAGCGAAAAAGTCTGGCAACAAATAGCTGATAACCTGAACTCCGATCATACCCTCAAGTTTCCCTTGAAGAAATTTGTTTTTTTTAGAGGAACCGGAGTCATAGCTGGCAGCACAAATTTTTCTTCCAATAAAAGATCGTTAAGGTATCAATCAAGCAAGACTTCACGAGTTTTTCTAAAAGACATCATGGAATTAAAACACCAAAGCATTACTTTAAAATATCCTCTCTCGTCAGGCGAGCCGCACTCAACCCAACCTGCTCAATCTTAATTTGTTTTTCCCGCGGAGGTGGCGCCGTCCTCGCTCCAGGCTTTCTCCGTTCTCTTTACCGCCGCGTCCAGGGTATCTTAAGGTCCCTATTACCTTTACAGCACATCAAATCACACCCGTCAGTCCCAAGGGACGTGTTGTTGCACGGGCGTCCTTTCCTCCGGAGAGTAAGTAAGTAAGTAGTATAGTGGGGGATATTTTAGGCATTTTTTTGCGCTGGAATCTCGCTAACGCGCGGTGTAATACATTATTTCATCATTTCATTTCATTATTTCACGAGGGTGATACGTGACAGTAACTACAATTGCACATAAGATTGTGGTTTTCTTAGAAAACAAAACTGCAATGATATATAAACCTACAGTAGCAATAGCCTACATGTACAACCTACGCCAGGGTCATTTAAATCTTAAACACCACATTTCATGTTAAGGAGTACATAAGGGCAACGTCAGTCTAATGGAAGGGTGGGTCCCGGCCGGGGGTAGGTACTCGACAAAGTTTTATGGTGGGAGGCTCCGCCCCAGAGACCAACCCCGTAGTACGACAGAAAGAGTATCTTCGTATACCTTCTATTGACAAATGGTACCCCTTCCACATACCTAGTTTAGACTTTTGCATCCCTTTTAGCTGCTGTAAATGCACTGTCTTTAAAAGGTGAATAAATCACAAAAAAAAACGGACGAATTCTCGACTATTTCACAGCCATAAAATGCATCTGTAAGCCCTTTCGGATCTTTTTACAGACCGAAATGACAGATTCTCCTACTACCCGGAGCGGGGGGAGGGGGTTGGGGGGGGGAGAGCTACTTCCCATACATTCTCTTCAATGAAATCCAAACGATGTTGTCACAACTTGCAAAGCGCATTACCCAAAAACCAAAGATCAACGGTTTTTGAGAAGGTTTGCTCTTTGTTTTAATTCGCAGAGTTTAAAATGTGCAACATATGGCTTATAAGAACCACCGAAGAGTTGAGCCATCGAGTAGTGTTTCGCTCCAAACCTAAGGAAAGTTAAGGTCGATTCAAGGAACCGAGCTTTCACCTATAGTTGTCATTTGTTTATTAGGATCGCTTTGACTTTTAACTTTGAATTCAAGGTGTTGATTGATCGTAATAAACGAAGTGTAATGTTATCACTGTTGTTATGAAGTGAGAATCTGTTTATCTGTTTTTCCCCAGTAACTTTTATCAGCATCATAACTTCTTTAAACTTTCGATGTCCTCGCGCGGCAAAACGATGTTAACCTATAAACTCGATCAAGGTAGTCTCCAGCGCGGGTTATTGTCGGTTTAAGAATTTACACGGTTGCAGTGACTGCCGCTTGCGTTTTGCAAGTTCATTACCAAAGGACTAATACGATATGCGAAAAAAGCAAAGAGGCATGATATTATTTTTATAATTATTGAATAATTTCCTCTGCCGCTTCGCTTCTCGCTTCTAAAATATTTACTGTGGGAAACAAACTACAATATTATTATCCGCTGACCACCACACGAAGTGACCGCTTTGCAAGTTGTGAGAACATCGTTTCTCAGTCCCATACCCCGTCTCCCCTCCTCCCCCTGTTCCTACCCTTTTACATACTTCAAATAATGAAATCCCTACCCTTTAATATACCTAAAGCCTAAAGCCTGAAGGTACCCCTTTCAGGCCAAGCCTCTTCGTATAGGCCCTTATAGGGAGTATACCCTGGGGTCCTGGTTGATCCTCTTTCCTCATTCTGAGCCTATATGGTTACACGACAGAAGATCAAATAACATTCAAAGCATTAAGACTTACTTTGCTTCTAGTGTCAACGCAATAAGACCTGAAGCCATCGCTGTAGCTGCTGATGTTGCTTCGAAGTTTTCAATGCATCCTGATTTCTGATCAGCAGAAATCTGCGGAATAGGATAGTAATTTAGTATACAAAAATATCTCTAGACTGTTGCCTGAATAATATACACAAGAAAACCACCTGAATAATATCTCCACAAGAAAACCGCCTAGTCTCCAAGGGTGCACTCCCTTATTTGGTCTAAACGGGCATGTGCCGCTGAACAAGTTATGGTTTTCGGGTCTTGAGTCTTTCACTATTAGCGTCTTGAACGGGGTGTCTTTTAAGACCGGAAGCCTTTAAAAAAGTATGAAGTTTCGCGACGAGCGATCTACTTTTGTGATACAGGCTCAGAGTTTAAAGGAGTCGGTGGTACACCTCTACCCAGACCTCCCTGGAGTGCCCTCTCAGGCCAGGGGGCCTGTCTCTCGAAAGCACGGAAACTTTTCGGGCCCGAAGGCAAATTTTAAAATCCAAACCTGTTGAATAGTAGCACCGTTCGTAGCCCACAAACCAGCCAATTTTGCTTCGTTAGCTGATACTTTCATTGTACCATTGTTAAAATTATTGAAACTTTGAATTTGAATGTAAATACGGCAAACACAAAATAGCTTTCCGGGCCCGAAAAGCTACCGGGACTTTTGAGAAACAGGCCACTGGCCCATATATTATAGAGCTCATTGCATTTCCTTACGTCCAATACACCAGTTATAAGGTGTGAGAAGTGCTTTGCCCGGGGTTAAAACTAAACAGCTACCATTACGGAATGTACGCCGAATGAAGGATTGTAGTCGATAACCGTTCTCAGCCGAGTCGCGGAATCGGAAATTAAGGGTTGGTGAGCATACCTACTCATACGTATTATCTACAATCTACACATTTCCTTTAAATGCCTTTTAAAAACTTTTTGACAGGAGAAAAGAAAGAAAGGCCTAGTGGAATCACTGGCCGTAAAAACGTTTGTCATATTAATGGGTTAAAGTCATATCGCTATACCTTATAGGCAACAAGATACCTTAAAATACTATTCTTTTTTTGCCCTATCAATCTGCAAGATATCACAGATCACTTGAACGCTCAGTTATCCACTTTGAACAACCTTCAACAAAAACCGTCACGGTTTGTCGCATTGATTGCTTTTCTCACTTGCAAAGCAATCCAACCATCCATTCGACTGGTCGAACTAACAGTAACAAAACTGTGAAGAAGACAACGACTGCTCGGGGACTCAAAAAGCTGGTCGTTATCATATTAACGAAATTGTAGAATAGGGAAAGACTTTTGTTCCCGAAAAGCACATGGTTGTAATAACTTTAAAAGGGGTCCTCCGTATGGCGAGGGTTCGGTTTTGAGGTAGAAGTGCAAACAGCAAACCATATCCAAGTGATTTGACCACTTCACTTACAACTTTCCCGACTCCTTTCGCTGTGTCCCTACTGTAAGCAGAGGCCATTATACCAGCACAGTCTTCCGCATAGGACGGTCTAGAGTTATCCTGGTTCACACCACTGATTGCAATAGTAAAAATACTATTAACATAACCATTATAGGCACAGCTGTCACCAATTAAGCCGCCATTCCCAGTTGCAAAGGTGTAGATAGCACCCTTGCCCCTACGACCCTGAAATACAAACAAGGCATAATCTATTTCAGTTGCACAATGACTTTTACTGAAAACATCCAACGGATGACGTTACCCTTTGTGCACACGCATGAGCAATTAGAGCCCAGCTGCCCGGTTAGCTACCCCGGGGGGGGGGGGGGGGGGGCACTCAGGTATTTTTTGGGTGGGTATGTGCCGCCCGGGACCCCAAATTGGCACCCCGTTCTAAAAAAAAATTCCCCTAACATTGATAACCCGTTCTAGAAATGGGCCAATTTTTTATACTCCGTTCTAGGGTGCAACAAGAGTACAACACTTTGCTTGTTAACGCATTGAACCGTATTTTTAAAAGCAATCTGTCCTTGCATAATTTCAAATGGCTGCTTACAAAACTGGAGCTTTCGTGCGTTCGAAATATTATACCCCGTTCTAGAAACGCCTCTGAAATGGATACCCCGTTCTAAATCAGGAGCTTCAAAATCACGACCCCGTTAGGCGGCATATACCCGTATAGGTAATGTATGGGAGTACCCCCCTCCGGGTTAGCTACCCACCATTACACCTCTTAAAGAAAGAATTTTGAAGGGGTAGACTTACTTAATGGTGGTGACCAATAGGTCAATTAACTCCAAGCAAATAAATAAGTATCGCATTGCACTGTTTATAGCAGAGCTCCACGCCCGCGCGGAATTCAATTTGCTTTCAGTATACGGCAAACGTTGAATGAATTGAGAAAGACATTTTATAAAGCATCACTCGAGAACTTTGCTTTTGGCCTTGGCTAAATCTATGTATTACCTGCTTTATACCAAGCTCGATAGCTATTCCCGTAAGAATTTCAGGGCCCTCAACTTCCGTAGCCGTGTCCCCAGGTCCCCAACTGTTTGAATATATGTCAATTTTGTCGTGTTCATGGTACAGGGCAGATGCTCGTCCGGCATCGGTAGACAGGACATGGTCATCAAAAAGGCGAATACCTGTAGAAAAAGAAAGGTGCACATACACTGTAAAATTTGTATCTTATTTTGGGACTGTATAATAGCGTTTGACGTGACTGCATAACAGTTTGCTGGTCTCTCAAGAGCGATGCTGGTTCTAACCTCAAACTCGACATCTAACCACTAATGTTTGAGCCATACTTTAATTTTTTTTTCAATTTACGGTTGAAAATCTCCCCTCTCACACACCCTGCGTCCCCCCATTTTCAACCACTATTTTAGTAGGGACTTGGAAACCCGTTCATTAGGTGATTCCATACTTCGACAAATGTCCCTGAAGATTACGAAATTGATTCCCAATTCTTTAGGCATTCGCAGGATTCCGGCACAGTAAACTCCAGGGGCAGAAACTTATTGGAAATATCTACCGCATTAAATTTGCGAATTTTCAACGGGAGGACTGTTGGTGACCTAGAAGGTGAAAAGACCTACTTTCACTACAACGGCAGCAGTGTCAGAGATTATGTCATAGGCTCTAAAGCTATACTTCAAAATGTGCGATAGTTAATTGTTAACCCCCTAATGCCACATTTGTCAGATCACTGTCATGTGACTTATGCTTTTAAAGCTATTCTAGCTGGCAGCCCAGTTTCTTCTAGCTGCTCGAACGGATGTGCCTTGTAAGAACATAATAGACTATTATGGGATACCAAACTGAAGTGTAAGTTAAAATAATGTCTGGAATCACAAATAGTTCAGTCTAAACTACAAGCGGCCTTAAGAAACGATAATGTTGACACTGCGGCTGAATTGTTTAGTGAAACTCTGGTGGAAGCATGTAAAAAAGCCGGCTTGAGAGTCCAACGTAACAAAACTAAAGCCATACCACAAAATAACTGGTTCGATTTGGAATGCGAAACTGAAAAAGAAAACTTGAAATCCCTTGGGGAACAAATTTCTCAGGAGCCAAATAATTCCCAGCTGAGGCACCTTTAACAAGACAAAAAGAAGAAATTTAAACGGACATGCAGACGGAAAAAACGAGAGTTTGTCAGTAAGAGTATAGGTGATATTGACCTCCGTAATCCTCAAGATACCTGGAAACAGATAGGTAAAATCTCTAATATTAGAAAACGGCAACCACATGCAACCGAAACAGTAAGTACGGAACAGTTTTATGAATACTTCAAACAACAAAACGCGGCTCCAATGAACGGCGACCAGACAGTTCTAAAAGATACTGGAGTTATTGAGGAAGAGGCAGGCCACCTAGACTATGCAATATCGGAAGAAGAAATTGATTTCGCAATCAAAAAACTGAAATTAAACGAAGCTCCAGGGTGTGATAAAATATTAAATGAAGTGCTAAAAACCGGGAAAGATATCATAAAAGGTCATTTACTAGAGTTATTCAATCGTATTTTAAGTTCAGGTAAATATCGTACGCTCTGGAGTTTTGGCCTCATCGTCCCTATACATAAAAAGGACGATCGATCAAAAGCTGAAAACTACCGAGCATCACGTTGCTCTCTGCATCAGGTAAACTCCTCACATCCATCCTCAATGACCGGTTGTATGATTACATGACCAAAAAAGGGATTCTAAAAGCAGAATAAGGTGGCTTTAAAAAAAGGCACGGTACAGTAGATAGCATCTTCATCTTAAAAACACTCATAGATAAGTTTGTTTAATCTAAACCACAAAAACGCAGAAACTTGCTTTTCTCGTGTTTTGTAGATTTTAGAAAAGCTTTTGATCGCATACCCAGGCAAAAATTATTCGAAAAACTCAGAAAAGAAGGAATTAAAGGGCGTTTTTTAGAAATAGTAATGTCCATGTACTCAAAAGATAAATCAGCAGTCAAAAACAACAACAAAGTGACCGAAGCTTTTCCATGTTACACTGGAGTTAAGCATGGTTGTATGTTATCACCCACCCTTTTTAATCTCTATCTAAGTGATCTACTCGAATTTTTAAACTCACCAAGCTCAACCGATATTCTGCTTGATGACTCTGAAAGACCTAAAAACTGTTTATTATATGCGGATGACTTAGTGATCTTTTCGCGGTCAGCAAATGGACTGCAAACACTCCTCAACAAGTTAGAATCCTACCGTGAGAAAACTGAACTATCTGTAAATCTAGACAAAATAAAAGTCATGATCTTCAATAATTGTGGTAACTCCTTAAATAACTACTCTTTTAAGTATGGAGTAAATAAACTAAACAATGTTAAATCTTATAAATATCTGGGAATGACACTGAACACGTATGGAAATTTTAGGTTAGCTAGAAAAGAGTTAAAAAAGGTTGGGCTTAAGGCACCTTATAAATTAAGAAAAGAGATGGGTGACAACTTTAGAGAAAATATTATGCTGACAATTAAGCGATTCGATGCTCTGATATCCCCCATACTTCTCTACGGAAGTGAAATTTGGGGTGTTGACTGTAACGGCCAAATAGAAAAAGAAAAAGAAAAAGTTCAAATTAAATTCTTGAAATGGTTGCTAGGTGTAAATAAATACTGTAAATACACAACAATGCATGTAGGGCTGAAACAGGAAGATTCCCAATAAAAATCGAAGCACAATATAGGAATTTTAAGTTTTGGATAACTCTAACCAAACACCCAAAACACAAATTATCACAGGTGGTTTATAATGATATGAAGTGGAGGATGAATAAGGAATTATGGAGCCAAAAAATCAAACGCGTATTAGACCAAATAGGGCTGGGATACCTCTGGACAAAAGCACATGAAAATGACATAGGAATCTTGAACATTATCAAACAAAGACTGAAAGACATCGAATTACAAAGATGGTTAAGTGACGTAAACAATGACGTAAGAAAAGACGCCAACCAAAAGAACAAACTAAGAACCTTCCGAAAATTTAAAACAATAGAAAATTATAAATCTGAAGATTATCTCCGTCAAGTAACCAACATCCGGCACCGGATAACTCTAACTAAACTCCGTCTAAGTAATCACAAATTGGCGATAGAGACAGGTCGGTATGTAAGTCGTTATAAGAAACCGGAAGAGAGGATCTGTCCTATCTGTAAAAAAAACGTAGAAGATGAAATACACTTTTTAACTCTGTGCCCAGCGTATCAAGAAAAAGGAAGTACTTTATTTGAATACTTAAACAAAAAATACAGAATATCAGTAAACAGAATGGCACCAGATGATGTTTTTCTGTTGTTAATAAACCCTCCGAGCAAGAACAAACCAGTGCAAAAGTTAATTGCAAAATACGTTTTCGATTGCTATGAGAAAAGAAGATCATTAGTTCTTTAGGTTAACATTGATTATAGTTCCACTAGTGTGCAATTTGTGTTATGATTTTAAATTATTCGGATAAAGTCGATGTACATAGGACTGTATAAGACTCCAAATAAAGCATTGTCTTGTCTTGTCTTGTCTTGTAATGCTCCCCCAGGGGGGGGGGTGGTACTCCCATATATGAAATAGATAGGCATGTCCTCCACCCTTAATAGGGTATCGTTTTTGCCCTTGTTAGCGTCGTGTTCTGGTGTGATCCTTACATACGGTACCGTTATTATCTCAGCCAAAATTTAGGTGCATTAACGCCCAAAGTATCTTTTGAAACTGAACTGTGTGTTACCATTAATTTCTTAGTTTTGTTTCTCCCTTGAATAGGGTGTAAATTTTCGTTTTTCTCATTCTTAAATAGGGTCTGGGCTTAAGACCATGGGCGGCACGCACCTACCCAAAGTTGTTGGAATGCTAGGTGAATCTACTGTTATTTTTCTTTTTTTGCCCCCGCAGGGCACTCTAGTAGCTCGCGCTTATATTAAGGAAAGTACTTACAGTTGAAATATACAGTCATAAAGTCAATATGATAGAAAAAATCTCGATTTGCTTGAACAGGGGCCGCGAGGAATCGGTAGGTAATGATGACGTTTCTATTGTTTGCGCCCGCAAGTACGAAATGGTTAGGATGACGTAAAGACAGAAAATCCCGATGGGACCGCTCAGGTAGATTTTGTGACATTTTTTGTGCAGTCATACTTCGATACTCTTTTGTGTTACGCAGCGACATTCTGTGGAGCAGTTGTTTTGAAAGTTATGGACCAAAAGACACTCGTTAAGCGCAGATGAGGTTATAAGGTGCGTTTAACTGTGCATATAATAACACTTGGGGAGTTTGCCAAACAAATCACAAACTTTGATATATATTGGAAACCTTGCCACACACTCTTTCTCTCTCTTTGACCGGAATAAGACTCAGCCCCAAACAAGCAAGACGAGTGAACAACGGCTAGCTTATCACTAGCAGAACGATGGACGATCACAGAAATTCGCCGATAATCAAATTCTGTGCTGACTTATTCCCTGCTCACAGATGTCCTTCCGTTATAAAGTTTCAAATAAGACTAGAATGCGCGAGCGTGAATCAATCGAACGTCCTTTTAATTTCTAAGGCTTACTTTCCGACAAATAAAATAAACTGAATGTAAAAAGGGAAACAGTAAAAGCGAAAAATTCAACTTCTAATTAAATCTTTTCTTATGGTTTAGAATAAAATATTCTCGAAACTGAGAATGTTTTGATCAAAGCTGTGTAAATCGAGCTGAAACTGTGCATGGAACCTTGCGTTTCCTGTATTTATCTCACCTATTGTATGGAATATGTGTGAAAACCTTCCTCGTTGTATTTCAAAGAGCTACACAACGAGCAAGAATACTATTGACCGACAATATACAGAACGGGGGCAGCTGTAGTGTCAACTATTACTAGTTGAATATCGTTATAGAGCGGTTTTCATTTGAGTGTCGAAAAGTATCTGGTTTTGCACTTTCTACACGATGCGATTGGCTTAAAAGATTCGCGCCACCTTTTCATCCAATCAGAAGTAAAACCAAAGCCAATTGTGACGCGCTGGCATGCATTTTCCCGCGCTTTGCGTCAGCCACATGTAATTACTTTGAGTTTTGATTGGTTCAATGTATTGTCTGTGTCCTATGTGATTGGCCAGAGTAATTACTTTGGTTTTGATTTTACGACACTCAAACGAAAACCACTCTATCGTGTATTAAAAGAGCAACAATACCTTATCATATTGCTCGCTCGCTTCAGGCTCGCTCGCGCGGCAGCAATGAACCTGTCTAAAATTAGGGTTCAAAGGGACAATTCCTGTTACAGTTATAGCGAAGCATCCAAAATAGCGCATGCACGTTACACGTGCCTATGTTTGGAACGACTAAGAGTAGACTGTGTTCTCTGACTTTCCCAAACGTAAGATATCTTTCTTGACAAAAAAAAAAGATTCTTCTAACAAATACTCATACCCTCCTGTACTGTGTCAGTGTACATTAAAGCTCTTAGAGGTCTTTGGTGAAACTGTCATTGAAGAAGGCAATCACATTAACCTACAATTACCTGCAATTTGGGCGTTGTATGCAATTCCCACACCACACAAACTGTTATTAGCCACTCCGGCTATAACTCCAGCACAGTTGTTACCATGTCTAGGGAAAATTCAGAAGAAATTAGCTTCACACGAATCCGAGTAAACGTACACAGACGTGTGCGTTTACGGCTTCCATGAACGCCGAGATCGAAAACCGACATTTTTGAACACAGTCTCAGGCCCGTTTCTCAAAAGTCTCCGTAATTAACGGGCCCGGAAAGTCGTTGTTATTATTCCAGATAAATGTTTCAATAGTTTTTCGGATAACAGAATAAAACTGTTGGTTAACAAAACAAAATAAAATTGCTTGTAAGCTAGGATCCGCGCACTTTTACTATATTTGATTTGGGCCCGGAACTTTCGAGAAACGGGCCCTACGAGTAGAAAAAAAAAATTTTTTCATTAATTTTCTACAACGTACATTTTAAATCTCTCACGGCCGCACAAAACAAAGTAATTCTTTGAATCTGTCGAGAATTCTCCCAAGCCCTTGAGTGTTTTTATCTGAGGCTATGCAATTACAGGAAAAACGTTTTCTATTGGTTTATAAATTAACCCCAAACAGGCTCCTTATAAATTAATCACCTCCTCATTTCTTATCTAACCTCTAAGCAAGCTTGACTGAACGCTTTAAGATAGGTTTTTTGTTCTTGCTAATCAGAGGGTTTCAAACCCTTAAAAGCACCCCTTTGTCTACAAAAGAATACATAATGTAGAGCATTTGACATTCGACTTTTAAGATAAAACAGCCATATAAATGCAGACATACCCTGAAACTGTACCATGCTTTGGAACTGGTATTGGATCATTGTCCACATAATCACGACTTACTGTAGAATTCTTGAAAAGAAAAAGTATAAATAGTGCCATAAGTTTATACACAATAAAACTTAAATATTCCATCAAACATTCTAAATGAACGAATGATTTTATGTATAGAGAGAGAGAGTGACTGAAGAAATCAATCAAAACGTGATTTATTTTCTTGCTATAAATTGCAGCGGCATATAAAAACAAAATCTGATAGGTCGATCTTGGCTCTCACTATTTTGAAGAGGGCAGGGGAATAAATTAGAAAGAACCCTGAGATTTCAACTTTCCTGATAAGGTCGGTGTATTGCTTTTCAAGCCAGGCTTCAAATTTTCAATAGCCCAGGGAAATCCCAGCCTCCAGGCCTAGATGACAGCCCCATAGTAATTCTTCGTATATACTTCAAGTCCTTCAACATGGAATCTGTGCGTAGCAGTTTGCATATGAAGTACAGTAAACACCCACATAGTAAGAATAAATGGATTAAGAACATCAGGCTGAAATTTTGCCCAGAAAGCACCATAATAATTATAGAAGAACCAGTCCAGCCTGATAAATAAAACATGTTCTTATATCATAAGGGAGGGGGTGTTGGAATAAAAAAGCAATGTAACTATGGTTACTGCTGGCCAATATTAAAAAACTTTAACAGCTGGGGTGTCTTTAGGATTTTTGTTTACCTACTTGTTTATTTATTTATAATAAAATATGCTAACTAAATCCCTGGTAACATATTATGTGTTGTATTTGTGAAACAAAGTTTAAGAACATATTAAGAACATCTTCAGGCTGATTTCTCACTAAGCACCCGATAAATAAGAACTAGGTCAGCCTGAACCCTGAAATCATGTGTTCTTATATAAATGCAGGTGTTTACTATACAGTGTAAAAACAAAACATAAACACATGTACACACACACAAACAAACAAAAATATGTTTTGTTGTGTACGTATAAGTTCAGTTGTGGTTCAATTATTTTTATCACTGGTTTAATCCATTCTCACCTTCGACTACTTTTGTTGACTTTTTCACAGCTACAAAATGCATCTAAGGGGCTATTTACACACCAAAATGACAAATTTCCCTACCCTTTTATGCGTGTATACTTCAACTAGTGAAATCCCTACCCTTTCATATACATGAGGCCTAAAAAAGAAACCCCTTTCAGGCGAAGCCCCACTGTATAGGCCAGTATAGGGATCACCCTATGGGCAGGGAACATGTCCTGTGTACCTACTGTGAAGTGATCAATCATCAATTTTAATGATGACATAGAATAGTTACTATGAACTTTCTCAACTAGAGTAAAGATAAAAATAATATTGAAATCATTACATAGTTTGAAGAAAGTTCAGGATGATTTCCATCAACTCCATCATCAACTACTGCCACCAAAATTCCTCTTCCTGTGTATGCTGGCCAGACAGAAGTGATGTTGAAAGTAGGATTCTTTGGTCTTGTCTACAAAAGCGAAAAAATCATGCCTTTGAGAAAAAATAATAGCTGATTTTGAGCTGTTCAATTCCAAAGCCTATTCACTTTGCTTGAACAATTTTTGCTTACATATGTAAACTATAAATGAAGGGCCCAGGGCAAAAAGAGCGTATAAAGTGACAATTTTGCTAGAAATAGAAAGTTGCTCTAAAATCACCAGATTTTCCCATGCACCTGTTACTTCAATCCATTTTGTTTCCTTTCTTTCCCTTTTCCTTTTTGGCCTTTTTCTTGTGCACTCCAACTGGCAATTGAAAAGCATCATTAAGCCTGGTAGTCTCCCTCGCAGTTGTTTTTTGGATGTCACGCAATGCTGCCTCTCCTGCTCTTTTGGGGGAGCATTGCGTGACATCCAAAAAACGGCTGCAAGGGAGACTATAAGCCTGGAGACTTCCAAGTCAAAAGTGCTTTTCAAAGAAATGGGATGGGTTTCTGCTGAGATTTTTGAGGAGCAAGTATATATTTGCACTGAGTTGGTTACTTCACTTTCTTCTTTGCTAGTGATCCCTAGCCTGTGCACAGACCCCCCTCCCATCCCCTCAGAAAAAATCGAACAAGCAAAGGAAGTCTATGATTCACTGTTGCTAATCGTGTATGGAGGCCACATTATTTTTCCCAGAATGTGTGGAAAATAATTTGATTGGCTGTTACTTGTAGATCACTTCAGCATGTAAATGAAAGATTTTGATTGGCTTTAGGGCCTGCCATCAAAACATAGCAGGCAATCGGAAATTTATCACATTCACGGACAACTACACGCATGTAGTTATTTAGATCCAGGGATTTTGGAGAAAAGAAAAGAAACTTAAATCTTTAAGGAAAGGTTTTTTAGCTGCACTAAAAAGCTTTAGGCTTCAAAGTGGTCAAAGAAAAACCGGAGCTAAAAGGCACCCCTGCAAGATCAAATCCTGACACAAACACCTACAGAGACATAAAACCACAGGAAATAATAACTCAATATGCATGAGACATACCAGCTTCATGGCCTGTAAATGTAAGAATCAAAGGAAAAAATAAGATTTGTTCAGTCAAAGTTTATGGTATTCCATACACTGGGATGAATAATGTAGGTGCTATATAGCCTGTTCCAGGCATTCAGATCGTAGAGCGCGGTCGACAAATTGATGAGGAAAAAAAAACGGGATTTGTTTTTTTCCCCTCGTTTCCTCTGCATAACTTTCTGGCTCCCCATTATCTGAACACAGCGCTATACTTTCTGAATGTCTGGAACAGGCTAGGTGCTATAAAGAAAAGGAAAAAAATGTGTGTTGCTCAAGCAAACGCGATATAGTCATGTTTAACACTATGACGAGCTTATGAGTCACCTCTAACATGTCAACACTATTTCAAACTAATGACTTTCCGTATCCAGTGTGAAGGCTTCAATAAGTAGGGCTTGTAAGAGCATTTTTCTTGCTCAGTATAGAGTAAACCTATTTTAAAAAATCTCACTCTCTCAATTGCTGGATGGAAATAAGTCGCATGCACCAGCATTTTGAGAGCTGGTATGAAATGAAACACAAGCTACGCAAATTGTGGTTGGCAGAAACTATTTTTTTCAATTTATGTAAAATTATTCCCATACACGATTAACGATGGTGAATCACAGATGCCCCTTCTCCGATTTTTTCTGAGCAGAGGGAGGATCTGTAGACTAGCTAGGATCCCGCGCTCAATCCCCAGCTGTAACCTTGAATCCTTGTCTCAACTTCTTTCACTTTACATGTAGCTTGAAGTACCCATAATACCTGTAAAATGAACCACTGGGGAAGGGGTGGGGGGGGGGAACGAGGTAAAACAAGTGAACCGTCAGCTTCAGTTTTGTTAGCCAGACGATGGTTAATTTGAGAAATTTTAAATCAATATACAATATCTTATTTTCTTTACAACAGCTGAAAATAAACAGAAAAGTGAGTAACTTACAAGGTACCATTGTTCCTCAAACAAAGGATCATTAAATCTTGGAGACAAAAGTTGATAACTTTTCTCTTTCTGTTGCATAAACCACCCAATCTGAAAAATTGTAAGTGAAGATCATTAAATGTACTAAAAAAAAGTGGGTGCCATGGTATGCCACACTCTAAATCCTGACAGTTCAGCTACATTACCTTATAAATATGACAAGTATTCCTCACCAACTGACATGTATGAAAAATATCATCTGTTCAGCAGCACATACCTGCCTAGGCTAAATAAGGGGGTGCCCCCACCCCAGGTATGAAGGCATGTTTATAATTTGGGAAATGGGTCGTTTTGTGTTTATCAGGGGTAAGGGAGGGGGGCATTGGTATTGATATTGGGTGATGGTTCAACAATCAATGTCTCCCGAAGCAGACATTATAAAGGAACGGAACCAAAGTTACTTGTTGTTATTACCGCACATGTTGGACTTTACCTTGGGTTCCCCATCTAATATTCTGTCAATATCCACAGACTCAGCTGTCTTTTCTGGTGTTTGTTCTACTTCTGTCCTTTTAAAAATGTGATAGTCTTCAAAAAGCTGAGAACAGATAAGTCAACTTTATTTCAGTACATGCCATGTAGTGTAAATTACATAACTCACAACTGTATTTATTTACATTAAATTCACACCTCATCTTTCTCTAACTGCCTATGTGCAAACAGGCCCCTGAAAATGTGAAAGGTTTGAACCCAGGAGTCATTTCATAAGTAAGTGAAGTATGACTGTCCAGGTGAGCATAATCCTGAATAGGACTGTTGTTGACAGTGACTGATGTTTCAACAACCTGCGTGGTATACATTTTCAGAGTCAAAGTGAGTTGTATCACGCCTGTTGATTGGTCATAAACTCTGGCTATTTATCTGATTGGTCAATCAAGTTGTGGTGTTATTGGTCATCTGTCAGTTAAGCTGTGATGTTATTAGCTATAGCCCTAGAATAGCAACTCTGACACCTAACTTGCACAGAGGGAAGTTAAACAATTATTACATTCAGTCAAACAGGCCAGAGAAAAACACACAAAAATGAGTAACTTTGAGTAGACAATTCCTATAAAAATCTTGTTCTACCACCCTCCTAGCTGCACATGCAGAAGTTCTTAGGGCTTCATCATGCGTTCTTTCCCCACGATCGGCCGCTGAAACAAGTGGTTGATACAGGGCTCGAAATTACACTAATACGGTCGCCAATGCGACTAACATTTTCTCCTTGGCAACTAAAAATTCTGGTTTAGTTGCCAAAGTGGTTACCAGATTTCTCTATGATTTAGATTTAAATTAAAAGAGTAAAGTTAAAATGAACATTTCATCTTATCTTGCTTAGCTTTCATCATAAAAAATGTGCCAAATCGCATAAACAAAGTCAGTTTACCTCCAAATTTATACCGACTTCTATCCATATTTGCAAATCTGATCGATCGCGCCATACTATGCAGGGCTTCTGATATGTCGCGGAAAAAAAGTCAAATTAATTTTCATGGGATTTTTAGGGGCAAATTCGCGGAAAAATCAGCCGATTTCGCAGGAATTTTCAGGGCAAACTTCGCTGAAAGTGAGAACAGCGTTTTTAACATTTTTCTAGAAGAGGACATCATTTGCTCTTTCAACAACAATACGCTCCAGAAATGAACCAATGGCAAAGTCTTTAGGAGCTGGCTAGTGCCCAGTTTTTCACAACATAATCTATGCTTGATAGTTTCGCGACGTTGTTTACACATTTCAGTGACGAAGTTTCAAGATAAATTTGCAAGTTTATGGCAAGTAAATAGCCCCAATAGCTGAGATATGTTGTACAGACATGTATTTGATAAGATTTCTACTGAATCTCGTGGTATTTTGCGTGTTTTTGTGAATTCAGTGGCTCCAGCACGACTGTGGGAAATTTCAGAAGCGCACACTATGAATCTCAGCTGGGGTTCGCACTTATGTATCGGTCAAATCGAAGCTTCAACATCCCCCCCCCCCCAGGGCAACCCCTCCGGGCATTTGACTTTTTTCAAAATTATTGTTCAAATTCCCCCCTACCTGAGCCAAAATGCCCTTCAAATGCCCCACACTGGGGTCCATTCTGGTGATCAAATGCCCCCACCTCGGGGACAAAACTCTCGTGCATTGCGGCGGAAATCGCTGCTACAAGGTCACTGAATGCTCAGCTTTTCTTTGTGTTGCATGCAACATACAAAGCGTTCTATAAAAAAATCCCAGCTACTAAGATTACTACATTCCATACATGCGATATTCATGACCATTCCACTGTAATTGACCTCGGTAATTGAGCCTTTTATTGTTGAATTGAATCGCCAGTTTACAGTAGGTCAGGATATAGGAATTGTAAGCACAACTTAATACAATCATACATTCAAAGCCTGAATCCAATGTTAAAAATATTAAAATGCAAATACCTTCAAATATAGCACGAAGCTTGTTTAAGCCCTTTCCTCGTAACCAATTGGCCACAAAGGCACAATCTTTCCACGAAAATCCTCTACGCGTCCGCCATGATAGCTCCCAGAGATTTCACATGAAATCGAGGTTATGATTCAAATTCCCCATCCCCTCCCGGGACGGCAAATGTGTCAAATGCCCGGAGTATGCCAGGGGGGATGTTGAAGCTTCGATTTGACCGATACATTACAAGATTCTTACGTTCATGATAATATTGAACGTTCCTCAGTCCATTGTAAAATTTAATGACGACCAAAGTAAAATTGGGTTGATTTCTTTCACAAAAAAAGTGTAGCAGATCGTACCGGATCATGCGCAAAACGTCAAAGTGAGCGTTGTCAAGCTTAGCAACGAATCAAAATATCATTTGGCTGCTGTCCGTGTAAACTTTATGTAGAACAATCGCTTTTTTTCTTACATTTAGATGAGTGACCGTGATTCGGGGTTGTCAACCCCCCACGTCTTCAAATATTGAGAATTGATAGGGAAGGGATGATAGATGACGTCATATCACACGGCATATGGCGTCATTTGAGCAATAAATACCGATGTAAATACCCCATAAGACAGTTCATATTAAGCCACATTATTGCTTAATGGTATGCCAGAGTTCATGAGGAACGTGCCATGTTAACAGTAAAATTACTTCAAACAACGCAAAAAAATTAAAGTTTTAGGGTCAGAAAGTCGAGCTGAACTGAATTTGCTACTACTGCAGCCAGCGTTGTTACAGCTCTCTTGTAGCACTTCTTGAAGCCATTCTGCACACAGGGAGCCCACACAATCTGTTTGTGTAGCCGATTGTTATTTTATAGTAAATGTAGTGGATTTACCGTTTGCTTCACCTATAGCGATATATCGCTATAAATATGTATATAAATCAATGATAAATAAACGTTGAATTACCTTACCTGTGGTATATAGTCCTTATAATAAAAGATATATATGGAACAGTCAACGGCGAACTCAAACTCCTTCAAAATCGCTCAAAAAACCGCTTTTGAGGTAAAACGACGACTATATACCACAGGTAAGGTAATTCAACGTTTATTTATCATTGATTTATATACATATCGCTATAGGTGAAGCAAACGGTAAATCCAGAACATTTACTATAAAATAAAACCCCGGGCAATCAGTTACACAAACAGATTGTGTGGGCTCCCTGTGTTCTGCAGCTCTGCAGAATAGCTTCGTAAGGGAAATCTTGGCTTGTCTAGTTTTCCTTTCTTGGTAAATAATACAGTTCCCATTTTTAGCAATACGCGTTTCAACGATACAATGGTGATATTGAAATGGGTTTTGAGTAGATTTAACCAAATTTAAACTGGAAGAACTCACATGTTTGTCATAAACGAAACCATGCTTGAACGACAATTGCTTCGCGTCCTGTAGACTTCCACGTACTTTCACAACCCAGATATTTCTATAAACATCTTGTGTAGAATCTACCGTCCCCATCAAATATATTATCCAAGAGAAAAAACTTAAAAGTTTTGTTTTCGAGACCGCCATTGAGGTAGAAATTTCCCGTCGCAGTGATCGCGAGAAATGGTCGGACGTACATTTGTGCATATCAATGAGCCATTAAGATGGCTGGCTAAACATGTCTGTCATACCTGAAACCATGCTTGAAGGACAATTGATTGGCGTCCTGTAGACTTCCACGTACTTTCACAGCCCAGATATTCCCATAAACATCTTGTGTAGAATCTACCGTCCCCATCAAACATATTATCCAAAAGAAAAAACTTAAAAGTTTTGTTTTCGCGACTGCCATTGAGATAGGAATAGCTGTAGAAACCTCCCGCCGAAGTGCATCGGGAGAATTGGTCATACATTTATGTATACCAATTAGCTATTAAGATGGGTAGTCAGGGGTGTTACGAAAACTAACACCTAAGACCCGTCTTAGCAGTTTCGAGATTATGAAAACTAAGACCCCCTAAAATCGAATCCTTCGAAATATGAAGTCCAATTGTAACCGAAATAGGTCTAATCTATCAAATTATCTTATGTTCGATTCTTTCCACCGAGTTTTAGATCAAATTTAATGGTAAATTTAGGGGTCTTAGTTTTCGTTTGACAATCCGCTTGAGTCTGGCAAGTCAAAACAATCAAAACAAAACACCCCTAGGGTGATTTTTAGGCAACGCAATCACGGTCGCAGAGACACGAAGGCAAAAATCCATCTCCAGCACGTGGCAAGCTAATTTTACGATTTTTACGGATAAACAACCAAAATTATAGCCAGAACAAGTGAAATTTATCTAGTCACACGTAATAAATGTAAAGTTCAGTATGTTAGTTCCACATCCAATGAATTCAAGGTCAGATTCCGCAACCACAAGTCGGCTATGTCTACAAAGAAGACCACTTGTGAAGTTACTGTCCATTTTAACAAAGAGAAACATCAATTTTCTGACTTTGGATTCATTGTAATTGAGCAAATCTGTAATAACGACGATAAACACAACGTTGACAAACGTCTTCTTACAAGAGAGGCATTTTGGTGTTCCCAATTATGCACTCTCACACACATCTCACCCTTTGAATTGCATATTTTACTACTTTTTAATTATTGTTTTAACTGTAAGTTTTTAAGGGGCCGACCATTTAACTCTTGAGGGATGGGGGGAAGGGAGGTGAGTGATTTTGAAAAAAAATTTCCTGCAAGCGCTTTTCGGAAGAAAAAAATTGCATGCAGCACAAATGTAATAGAAAGCTTATGGGGAAAAAAAGGAAAAAATATCCTGCCCACCAGATTGCTAGAAAAAAAAATTCTTGATGACCAGAAATCACCCACTCCCCCCTTCAAGAGTTAAATGGTCGGCCCCTAAGAAAAGAATTTATTGTTCTGTGATTGCCGATGCACTCAGGGGCTCCTTTCGGGGATTCTGTTATTCTTCTATAGGGTTTTCCATTCATAGGCCTTTAGTTTGTACGTAATTACTTTTTGTTTGCATGTAAGGTGTACCCTCTAGGATTATGTCATGTTAATCCCTTTGATTTGATTCAGAGGCTCCGATTGGGGAAGCTGTTGTGTTTCGGCAATGGCATGTGACTTTTACCACCTACTCTCCAGGGGGACCCAACGTCAATTTTCGGAAAATATCTGTTCTAGCCCGCGTAGCAAGCGTTTCCGTGCGGTTTAGGAGCAAAGAACGAGGAACGAGAGTCAAAGACCGCGCGAAAAATGGCGCAAGTAAAAGAGCGGCTCTTGTTTCATTTCTCGAGCGGCCAAAACCGAGAATCCTGTTCCTCGGTCTTTCTTTGCTCCGAAACCTAAGGGAAACGCTTGCTACGCAGGCTATATCTGTTCGGAAGACGATTTGAGATCTAGAATTTTCGGAACACTTTTTGCAAAATTTCTTGCTTGCCTGCCTCTCCTAGGATTTTCGAACATCTAAAAAATGGTATAACTGCCCATTTTTAACGGATTTTTACCCTAAAAAGGTTACCTAGAATTTTCGGGAGCCTTTTTCTGGCTGAAATTTTCGAAAAGGTAAGTTTTGACCCCTATAATTTTCGGATCACTAGACTTTTAGCTAGGAAATCCGAACAGACGAAAAAATTTTAGGGGATAAAAATATGCCTATATCTATCGTTTGAATATACTAAAATACCTTTAACAATGCTATGCATGTTTAAGTGGGTTTGAACTATATTCTCGTTGGGTGCCCCTGACTCTCATTAATTGTTTTTTACCCTCTCATTGTTAATTTTTACCAATTGTCGATGTCTTGCTTTCTTAACTTATTATGTAACCTTATTTTCACCTTGAATGTATATGGATAGCTATTTCTCTCTCTCACTCTCTCTACGATTCTTTAGATTTTGACTTTAAACTTTTCTCAGGCCCTGATGTATCTTCTCCCATCAAGATATTTATCCGGCTTTTCCTTCTTCATGAGCTAATTTGACAGAAATAGCGTTTATACGCTCATTCGAACAATCAGGACTGAAGGCAAAAACATGCCCGCCTAGATTAGGACAAAGCTCTTTCCAGGAGTGTGTGCCTTTTTTCACGTTACACGCGTCGAATAAATGATGTATATTGACCTATAATACCATGATTAGAAAATGGGAGAGCCCTGGGGGCAAAATCGGAGATTTTCATGGGGCAACCTTCTCTTCTGTCTGAAATTGTGTTTACATTTTTTAAAAAACAGATCTCAGTAAAACCTGTATTCTAGTCTATTCTAGAGATGCTCTCAGCGTTATTTTACCGAGAACTTTAATCTTAAAAATAGTATCTATAGACTTAGTTCAGTTCTAGACCCTCTCTCTGCGTGACAGAGGGAGGGAGAGGAGGAGAGGGAGAGAGATTGATTGATTCACTTTTATTTGAATACGGTAATTTCATAAGTTACATAACTTCTTTACATGAAAGCCGTATAGAAACAGAAGTAAATACTGTACAACTACACTAAAAATATGTACAAATAATAAAACATAGTAAAATGTAGTCAACAGTTTGCCTGCCTACTAGCCAGTTTTCTTTTAAAGATAGCTTTAGATTCGGACGCTTTTATGTCATTTGGTAATGAATTCCACAGCATTCCTCCTCTGTATGAGAAAGACCCCTTATAATATTCTGTTTTTGGAACGTGGTCCAGTACAACATTATATTCCGCATTTCTTAGCATAGACTTATAAGGGTTGTTCTCACAGACATTCGAGAAAAGATCGCTTAAAAAAATATAAGTAACTAGGTACATTTCCATTCACTGTATCATACATTAATAGACTTAATTATAAGTGCCTTTGACGCCTTGAGGCAAGCTCTTCCCAGTTTAGTTGTTTTCGTATTTGTGCTGAACGAACGTCATAACCTTGAAAGGTTATTATGCGTGCAGCACGATTTTGTAATTTCTGGATCCTAGTGACAAGTCCCTGGTCTAAATTGTCCCAAACAACGTCGCAGTAGTCGAACACAGGCTGGATAATAAGAGATTTGTAAATAGTATTTAGAACATCTAGTGGTACATAAGCACGTGCCTGTTTTAGACCACTGATGGATCGATTGACTTTTGAACAAAGTTTGTCAACATGCTCGTTCCATTTAAGATTTTCATCTAAGTGAATTCCTAAATATTTTGTTGTTTGGACTCGTTTAACATGATTGTAGCCAATCTTAATTGGAAAGTCTCTTCCTAAGTTAGATAATTTGAAGGTAGTTGTTAAGAACATATACTCCGTTTTAGTGACATTTAAGCTTAACTTATTTGCAAGAAGCCAGTCCCTAACGCGAGTTAGGTCATTATTCACCTTGACATATAGTTCAGCAGTGGATACAGAGGACGCATATATCGTGGTGTCATCGGCATACATGTATGCTTTGGTATGGAGAAGACATCCAGGGAGATCATTGATATAAATTAAAAACAACAAAGGGCCTAAAATTGAACCCTGTGGAACTCCACAACTTATCAACTGGGGCTTAGATACACAGCCCTCTACTACACACTGCTGTTGCCTATCTGATAGGTACGATGAAAACCAGTCGAGCGTTACACCCTTCAGACCATAGAGCTCAAGCTTTTTTAATAAAATATTATGTGAAACGGTATCAAAGGCTTTGGCAAGATCGAGATTGGTCATGCCTTTGTCAATGTTAAGATACCAATTATTTGTTAAATGTAACAGCGCTGTCACTGTAGAGTGAAGGGAACGAAATCCAGACTGGTTTTTTGTTAACAGGCCATTTGAATTTAAGTACCCGTATAGTTGATCATAGACTACCCTTTCACAAATCTTAGAAATGGCTGGCAAGACAGATATTGGTCTATAGTTTTGTGCATCTGTGCGATCATCCTTTTTATACAAAGGAAATACTTTAGCCATTTTCCACTGTGAAGGAAAGAGGCCAGTATCTATGGTTTTGTTTATGATACAGGTTAAAGAAGTGGCAATAATTGGGCCAGCTTCTTTTAGAAGCCGACATGAGATGTTATCAAGGCCAGTGGCCTTGTTAGGAGATAATTTACCTAATAACTTTAAAACTTCAGTGGCAGAGGTATGTTGTAAATTAAAAGTCGTGGAAACAGGCTTTATGTAAGAGTCAAAACTTGTATTTCCACTAGGCAGTGTGGAGGCTAGGTTTGGACCGACAGATGTAAAATGGTCATTTAAAATCTCACACATTTCTGCGGGTTTTGTGAAGGAATTATCACCACTTTTTAGTTCACTTATTGAAGAGTTACTAGTGCACTTACGATATGTTAATTCATTGATTGTCCTCCATATTTCCTTCGGGTTACCCACATTTTGTTCCACTTCTGATTTATAATAATTCGCTTTTGCCATTTTAATCTCATTATTTATTCTATTTCTTTCTTTTCTATATTTATCCCAGATAGATGGCTGTTTTGTTAATATAGCCTGCCTTTTCAGTCTGTTTCGACCTGTTATCAGCTCCCTCAGATCAGTAGTAATCCAAGGGGATTTTTTATTTCTTACTCGCTGCGTTCTTATGGGCGCATGAACGTCAGCTATTTTTAAAAACATATTTTCCCAGATTTCAACCATTTCATCGGGAGTAGTGCAATTTCTTAGGCTATCCCAGGGCGCTGACTTTAGGTCTTCTCTGAAAGCACTTGCATTAAAGTTTTTAAAAGAACGAGTGGTCACATGCTTATGAGTGTTTTTAGATGAAATGGCAAACTTACGTACTGCACAGACCATACTATGGTCACTTAATCCCATATGCACCACTCCTGATTTTAAAATCCTTGAGGGTTCATTTGATAATATTATATCAATAAGTGTACTAGAATTTGGCGTGATTCTAGTAGGTTCATTGATTAGTTGTTGAAACTGATAGGTCGAACTTAATTGCTTCAACTGAGACAGGTGCATGTTATTTCTATCCGATAGATAATTGCAATTTAAAGAGAGACAGAGAGAGAGAGAGGGAGAGAGAGAGAGAGAGTGAGAGAGAGAGAGAGAGAGAGAGAGAGAGAGAGAGAGAGAGAGAGAGAGAGAGAGAGAGAGAGAGAGAGAGAGAGGCAGATTCATGTGCGTATTTGCTACGATCGATGGGTATTTGCTACAGTAGCAAATACCCATTTTTCCATTTATGGGTATTTGCTACCGTAGCAAATACGCATTGAAATTTCCAGTGGGTATTTGCTACCCGAAATGGGTATTTGCTACCGTAGCAAATACTCACTGAAATTTCGACTGGGTATTTGCTACCCATAATGGGTATTTGCTACCGTAGCAAATACTCATTAAATTGTAAAGTGGGTATTTGCTACCCATAATGAGTATTTGCTACCGTAACAAATACTCGTAGCGCTTAACAAGGGGCATTTGTTACCATAATTATGGATATTCGATTCCGTAGCACATTATCAAACTTAAAAGTGTACATGTATGTGCTGCCAACAATAAGCAATAATAATAATAACTTTAGTACTGCTACACGACTTCATATTAATAGCTACGGCTGCAAACAATTTTTAAAGTACATAGATAATTAAAGGCTAAGTAGGGCCAAAACATGGTTCAGCTTGGAGATTTCTGATTTGTATGGAAACAACGCTTGATGAAATTATTTATGAAAGCTGTTTTAAAGAGGCAACCCGTTCAAAATAATATATAGTTAGAGCAGAACTTAAGGAGAAATAAATAAACTTTTTTAAAACTAAGTTGTACTTAAAAGGGAAAACAATGGCTTCTTTAGAAGCCACCAAATCTAAAAAAAGTCTATACCAACAGATAGCAAACACGATTAGTCTAATAATAAACAACTGAATATCTGACCCGAAGAACCACCACACCCCGCGGTTGGTGCGCTGTGTACCCATCATATAAGTGATTTCACATTATTTAATATGCAATGTAACTGTTCCCAGCTCTACACTACATAGAACTTCATAGCCCTACATAGCCCTACATAGCCGTACATAGCACTTCATAGCCCAATATACCCCTTCTTAGCTCTACATAGCAATAATGGCCGTACATAGCCCTACATGTACATTGCCCTACATCGCCTAATATCCGTACTTAGGAAAATCCAAGTAGTGGTCTATTATCAATGCTGCGTTCTGATTGGTTGAGCTACTGCTAGGCTATATGTTATAGCCCACTAGTAGCGAAAAGTGCCGGCAATTTGGTGGGCAAAAATGATTAAAGTGTAGCTTTAGCTAGCTAAAGTTGTTTCGTCTCAATATTTTTGACCAACTAGTTGGATTTTACTAAAACAATTATTCCTCTCCCCCTCATGGCCTCTGAGTCAATAGCAAATTCGGCCTTCGGCCTCAAATAGCCTTAAATAGCCCTAAATAAACCTGCATAGCCTTACATAGACATTGCCGTACATAGCCCTACGTAGCCCTTCATAGCCGCACATAACCGTGCATAGCCGTGCAGAGCGGTACATCGCCCTACACAGCCGTTTATAGCCACGCTAAGCCGTACATAAGCTCTACATAGCCTTAAACAACCGTACCATGCCGTGCATAGCTATACATGGACGTACATAGCCGTACATAGCCGTACGTAGCTGTACATAAGCTCTACATAGCCTTACATAGCCTTACATAGCCCTGCATAGCCGCCGTACGTAGCAGTGAATAACGCTACATAGCCGTGCATAGCTGTGCATAGCCTTACATAAGCTCCACATAGCCTTACAGGGCCGTACCATGCCCTGCATAGCCATGTATGGCCGTATATAGCCACGCATAGCCGTTCGTAAGCCCTGCATAGCCCTACATAGCCGTACATAACCTTGCATAGCCGTGCAGAGCAGTACATCGCCGTACGCAGCCGTTCGTACCGACGCTTAGCCGTACATAAGCTCTACATAGCCTTGCATAGCCTTAAATAACCGTACCATGCCGTGCATAGCCATACATGGCCGAACATAGCCGTACATAACCGTACATAACCGCGCATAGCCGTGCAAAGCCGTGCATGGCCGTATATAAGCTCTACATCGCGTTACACAGCCGTACCATGCCGTGCATAGCCAAGCATGGCCGTAGATATCCGTGCATAGCCATGCATGGCTTTACATAGCAGTGCAGAACCGTATATAAGCCCTAAATAGCCTTTCATAGCCGTACATAGTCTTGCATAGCCGTACCATGCCGTTCATAACCGTACATAAGCTCTCCCTAGCTTTATAGTCGTTCCATAGCGTGCACGGCCATGTATGGCCGTACATAGCCGTACGTGCTGTCCATAAGCCCTACATAGCCCTGCATAGCCGTGCATCAGGGGCACCCAACGTCAATGTTCGGAAAATATCTGTTCGGAAAACGATTTGAGATCTAGAATTTTCGGAACATTTATTGTAAAATTCCTTGCTTTCCTTCCTCTCCTAGGATGTTCGAACATCTACAAAATGGTATAATTGCCAATTTTTAACGGATTTTTACCCTCAAAAGGTCACCCAGAATTTTCGGGAGCCTTTTTTTTGGCTGAAAGTTTCGAAAAGGTAAGTTTTAATCCCTAAGATTTTCGGATCACTAGACTTACAGCTAAGAAATCTGAACAGATGAAAAATTTTTAGGGGATAAAAATATGCCTATATCTACCGTTTAAATACTAAAATACGTTTAACAATGCTATGCTTAAGTGTTTTTGAACTATATTCTCGTTGGGTGGCCCTGGTGCATAGCCGTACATAGCCGTACATGGGCATGCATAGCCGTGCATAGCCCTACTTAAGCTCCACATATCCTTACAAGGCCGTACCATGCCCTGCATAGCCATGTATGGCCGCACATAGCCTTGCATAGCCATGCATGGCCGTATATAGCCATGCATAGCCGTACATAAGCCCTACATAGCCCTACATAACCGTGCATAGCCGTGTAGAGCGCACATCGCCGTGCATAGCCGTTCATAGCCACGCTTGACCGTACATAAGCTCTACATGGCCCCTACATAGCCTTAAACAACCGTACCGTGCCGTGCAGAGCCATGCATGGCCGTACATAGCCGTACATAACCATGCATAGCCGTGCAAAGCTGTGCATAGCCCAACATAGCCGAACAAAACCATGCATAGCCGTAAACAGCCGTATATAGCCGTACATAAAATCTACATAGCCTCACACAGCCGTACCATGCCGTGCATAGCCATGCATGGCCGTACATAGCCGCGCATTGCCGTACATAGCTGCGCATAGCCGTTCATAGCCGTGCATAGCCGCACATAGCCGACCATAGCCGTACATAGCCACGCACAGCCATATGTAGCTGTGGATGGCCGCACATATCCGTACATAGCCGCGCACAGCCATATGTAGCTGTGGATAGCCGTGCATATCCGTACATAGCTGCGCACAGCCATACATAGCTGTGGATAGCCGCGCATGGCCGTGCATAGCCTCGCATAGCAGCACATAGCCGTACATAACCGCGTATTGCCGTACATAGTCGTGCATAGCCGCACATAGACGTACATAGCCGCGCATAGCCGTCCATAGCCGTACATAGCCGCGCACAGCCATACATAGCTGTGGATAGCCGTACATAGCCGTGCATGGCTGTGCATAGCCGCGCATGGCCTTACACAGCCGTGCATAGCCTCGCATAGCAGTACATAGTAGTACATAACCGCGCATTACCGTAAATTTCCGTGCATATATAGCCGCACATAGACGTACATAGCCGCGTATAGCCGTACATAGCCGCGCATGGCCGTGCATAGCCTTACACAGCCTTGCACAGCCGTGCATAGCCGTACATAGCTGTTGATAGCCCTACATTTCCGTACTTACCCATACAGGGCCGTACATGTCCGTACAAAGCCGTGCATAGCCGTACATAGCCGTGGATAGCCGTACATAGCCGTACATAGCCGTACATAACCGTGCGTAGCCGTGGAAAACCGTGCATAGCCCTACATAGCCAAACAAAACCGTGCATAGCCGCGCATAGCCGTACATAGCGCTGCATAGCCATACAGAGCCGTACGTAGCCCTAGGTAGCCCTGCACACCCGCGCATAGCTGTTCATGGCCGTACATAGCTGTAGATATTCATACATAGTGAAAGTAGGGTTTATACGTCGGGTCGCGTCGTTAAGACTTATGTTAGTTCCGTTTACATGAAATAAAAGTGACAGTAAGTATAATAATGAAGCGGAGAAAAACTAGTGAACATTTCGTTAGTCTTATCAATTTAATTATTCTTATAATTATTAACTTTCAATTAAGTATCGAAAGAAGTTCTCTTGTATTTAATGTACAGTCATCAATTTTTTCTTACACGGCGCCCATGTTATCCCTGAAGATGTCAAAAAGCTTTTGCACCCCTTGCCTCTCTCTCAAGTTGCTGACTGCGAGACAACGCGCGCTGTCGGCAAGGTTACTCTTTAGCGATATGTACACGCGTGTAAAAAGTCGCCTCTGCCTCCGTCCATTCCCGTGCAAAGAATGCTAGTAATTAGTTTTTAACGAGTTTTCTAAAAGTTTGGATAATGTGTTAGCTTTTCTTTCTACAGCACAGTGTTCATTCCTTCTGCTGTCACGTGTTACCATTTGTGAGCGCGTCATTAAAGAAACACAAGGCTTGGGCAGTTTTGGTCGGATTTGTCAGACGACCGAAAACGATGTTTTATATTAACAAATAAAATGTAAAACTCTTGTGATTTTAGTCATGGAAAAAATTGTATAGTAAAAAGTGAAAATTATTTTTATCTGACAGCCTGTTTAGTGCTGGCACTGCAAAATGCAGCTGAAATGAGTTCGCTTCAGAATGACGCATGCTGGCAGAAAAAAGCGCCATTTGCTCAAGAATAAAAGTTTGCACGGCTATCTGCAGGTTTCTTTTTTGCAAGCAGGTGAATATTGCGAAAACGTAGCCCCCACTGTCTCAGTACCACTAATCCATGGTCATAAAAATTGCGCAGTAAAATAAAAATGAATAATAAAGAATTAAAATGTCAATGACTACAAGTGTAATAAACGTATTAGATAAACAAAAGGAAAATACAGATATGGGGAATATAGTTGGTGATCGATGTTTTGTCTGAAATATGTTTTTTGCAATGAAAAGTACGTTTTCCTCAAAAAAGGAAAAAATGGGTATTTGCGACCGCAAATGGGTATTTGCTGCGAAGTAAAGTTTCTCTTGACAGGTGAAATGTACGTAAACCATTATGCGAAGCGAGTTGCAAACAACAGTGCTTGGAAAATTCCCCCCAAAAAGAATTTTTAACTAAAAACTTTGGTGGGCACTTTCAAAAAATCTTCATGTTTTAAGTCTTGTTGAAGATGTAGCTTACAACAGGAAAGATTCGTAAATTAATGGTCTGGTAAAAATGAAAATATTACTAATTCCAGCGGTCTTTAGTAGCAATTTTCCTTTTTTCGAGGACCTTTCGAACCGCTGGTTTTTTCGAATTTTTTAAAAAATTTCGTATCTTGTACCTAAAATTGAGTAATTGCTACGTTGGCGAGGTTTGATTGAAAATAGTACGCGCCACGTTTTAGGGCTGTGTCAGGAAAATTGAAAAAGTTAGAAAATGATTCATAAACTTTACTCTCCATGTTTTTAATTCAAACTTTTTTCGAATTTACCGTTTGAAAATAGCAGAGCGAGAACAAGTAGAAAATACGCAGTCGACAATCTAAAGAGAGAGAGAGAGAGAGAGAGAGAGAGAGAGAGCCATAAGAACGGGAACTTTTGTAACGAAAGAAGGGCACTTTTGTAACGCGATAGGGAACTTTTGTAACCAAGGTGGGGAACTTTTGTAACCAAGGGAACTTTTGTAACGTCACTAGGGCACTTTTGTGACGACAACAGGGAACTTTTGTAACGTTATAGGGAACTTTTGTAACGAGTGGGGCACTTTTGTAACAATCTGGCACTTTTGTAACTAAAGATTTTTTTAAAGAAATACTTTCAGTGATTGTAGTAATCAAAGATTTCCCTGCTCTTTTATACACTTCAACTAGTAAAATTATTACCCTTTCATATACCTGAAGCCTGGAAAACGAAGCCCTTTCGGGCGGTGAGCTTCCTCGTTTTGGCCATTATAGTGAGTACCCCAGGGTGGGGTTATGGGACTTGTTTACTGTGTGATCTTTACTTAGTTGTAGTTTAAGGACAGGAATAATTTCATAAAGGCCTTTTTCACGGGAAAACTCATAAGAAGAAAATGCAATTTAGTTACCGTTGTTGATATACCTGGAAGAATATAACACAGTCCTTTATTTAAAAATAAAATGAGCCATTACAAAGTCACTGATGTTAATATTGATGAAGATGAATAAGGGACAACATGATGCCGACTAGATATGAGAAACGAGCGGGTGTTATCGGTTGTCCAAATTCTATATAATGCGCCATGCTTAAAGTGAAGAAGTCGGTGAACATTTTTTTTTTTCGAACGCAAGGCAAAATACATAAACTATTATACATTTTCAGGTATTCCTTTGACCCCGCTGCTACAAAAAGTGATTTTTTTTAGTCCAACAGCCAAAAGTGTTTTGTCTAAATGTCGAGTCGCTATTGCGGAGTTAAAATGCTCCGTGGCCACTTTAACGAAAGTGAAGAAAGAGCTTAAAAACACCCAACAATCTCTCTAGACAAAACGCCTTAATGGGACATCACCGAATACTATTTTTGCTCCATGCAAATACAGTCCGAAACCCGCTTTACGGACACCCACTTGATACGGGCACCTCGATATTACGGACAGTTTTCTTTGTCCCGGGGAAAGAAAGCCGTTACATTTTCTCTAAATTCAATCCTTTTGATACCGACACCCGTTAATGTGGACAACAGACACTTATTTCCTGCCTAATCAACGAATTCTCATAGAGAGCCAGCCTCGCTAATGCGGATACTTCAATATCAACTGTGTGCTGTAACAGACCTTCACCCTTTTGAAGGTAAAAAGTTCTTCAGTTGACAGCATGTCGATGTTCCCAGCGCTACAATACACCGGATAGGATGGTTTTAGACGTCACTGATTTTAGGCATCAAACGAATTACGCAGAGAAGGGTTTTGATAGAGTAATATATAAACGAGGGATTTTTGAGTGTTTCCGTGGACTTAAACCACGTTATGACGGCCTTGTGAAGGTAAGAGAAGTTTAATTTGACGAAGCTTATGTCCTCTTATATTTCTTTGGTATTTTTTTTCTAGTAAAGAGAGGTTTTTTGACTTTAATAACATGAGCCGCTTAATACGGACTCCCCGTTAATACGGACACTTTCTGTGGTCCCTTTAGTGTCCATATTAACGTGGTTGGCTGCAACAACAACAACAACGAACAAGGTAAGTGTTATTAGCCTCGACCTTCGGCTTGGCTGATGACACTTACCTCGGCCATTATTATTCTGCATATCACAAAAACCTCAGCAAATAATTGTTTAGCCTGAGTACAGCCGCCCCCACCCCTCAGAAAAAATCGGAGGGGAGGGGGCGGATGTACACAGACTAATTTAATTGTTGACAGTGGTTCATAGCGCTGTTTATAAGTACAGTACAGTACTACTATAGGTTGTTTTAATTAGTAACAGTTTTGAAAAGGACTCTGTCGTCACTGATTTAGACATGATCAACAGGATGAACAGCAAATTATTGGCAGAAAATAATTTTACAACACTTCTGGGTGCAAAAACCTTTGAAAGGTGTTATCCACCGCAGATCCTGAATAGCTCACTAACCAGTCCTATTTAGATTGCGCTTGGCAGTTTTTTGTTGCTTAACAAAGATGCAACTTTGTGGTTTTCCTCTAGAAACACTTAAGTTTATAAGAAATGTTTCAGACTCGACAGAAACATGTTTCTTTTATTCCAATCACCTTTTTTTGTAGGCATATATTTGTAGCTAGTTTGTTGCTATTTAATAGCACAATCTAGACAGATAACCAAGAATTAGAACTCGATCGTTTTTTAGCAATGCAAGTTATGTGATTGTTCGTGGGAATATCACCCCTTTCATAATTTTAAGGCGACGAACGTAGTCTGATAGGTAGCTTGTGTATGAGAGCCCGAAGTGTCACATCGTCAATGTCCGAATAATGCAAGTAGGGCGTGGAAGGGGGTGATAACAGTCTTCAGTTGGTGGCAGGTTTGAAAACGACTTTGCATTTTCCTGGAATGCCCCAGTATTCTTTGATAGCTTGAATTTAGTCAGTCAACTTAATTGCACGAAAATCAGTCTGCTAAACAGTATTTGGACTTCTGATCAACACCCCACTCATAGGCCCGCCGCTGAGGAGCCTCTCTCAGTAGAAGTGGATACGAGATGCCCAGCCTGATATCCCATTCAGAGCAAATAATAGTGTTTCTGTTTCCTTGCTAAAAATACATAACTAAAACATACAGAAGTGATCAATATTTAGTGCACATTACATAACGCAATATACAAATTGCGAGCGTTCAACCAAGCATTAATGCACGCGTTTTTGGGCGGGTCCAAAACTTCGAAAAGTGATCGGGAAAGTTTAGTGGCAGCGATCTATTGTTTTAAGCCTAGCTACTAATAAAAATGGTTGTCAAAGATAACTATACACATTGAAAACTACATAGTTGTGAAGTAGGTCATTAGGTGGTGTCGTGAACTTTAAAACACCTATGAATACTCGACTTTATTTACACATCAGTCGACTTTAGAACGAGTAAAGGTTGATGTGATTGGAAGCTCTTTTCGATTAGGATCTTAGTTAACCCCCGATCCATACTCTTAAAGACATCAAGTCAAACAGAACGCTTGTTTCGCTTTTGAGCTGAAAAAACGAGGAGTACTACACACGTGGCGCTCTTGTTTCCCTCCAGGGTTTAAAGAACGAGGAATATTACTCTTAGCCAGTAATAATACAGGATGCCATTTTGAATTTGTTCTTCATTAAATTAGTTTCTACGTACCGCCTAGTCGGCTGGGGAGAGTATTGTTGAAGTGGCAGGGTATTCCGCTGTAACGTCCAAAGCTAGGACAGTCTTGTTATGACTATTTTGGGCGCGCGAAGTCAGAGAGTATAGAAATATGTAGAAGGGAAAGCATTACCAACGAAAAAAGTGAATGTCATCGGGAGGTCCCTTCGCAGCTCAATGATCGCTGGATCCTTTCACAACTTGCCAAATACACTATCTTGAACCTTAGAATACTCAACAAACATACCTGTCCCTTTTACGTTTCAGGGAGCTTTTGGGGGAAAATGACTGAGTTATCCAGCTCTAGACTGCTTTACGCTACCGCGCGAGAAACATTTTAGACAAAACCAAGAGACTATAAAGGGGACAGAGAGGCCATCCCCCATATACACCCTATTCCATAGGTAATTCGTCTCGAGTTATTTTTAACACCACAGATCTCAAGGGGGATTAGACAACAGCCAATCACATAGCGCGAATGTGTTCTGCGTGGATGACCCACGCTGAGAGCCACGCGTCCTTCACGAAATGACGCAGAACAAAGTGGGGGAAGACGCGGAGAGCGATTTTGCTATTCCTTTTGTCGACGAAAACGACTACAGCGAGATTTCTGCGAAAGCTGTGTCAGCGAAACCGAAATTTAAAAAAGAATCGCCCTTCCTCTCTTGTATAGAGCTAACAGTAGAGCAGGGAAATCCTTAACGCACTGAATATTCTCTCAGGATCATTCATAATTTACAGTTTGAAGAGAGCAATTTCTGGTTTGATGTTTATTTTTTTCAGTCTTTATAGCAATTATTCCTACCCACCTACTTTGTCAACTGTAGGCGAACCCTCCTAAAGCTGAATTTCAAGGGACCATATTCAAGCTCAGAAAGAGAAATGAAATTTCGTCGTTGCTTATTTACGTCCTCCATAAAACGCGAAATTAGGCATTTTCACGTCGTAGTCGTGCAAAAACGGGAAAGAAATGAACAAAAAAGTGTGTTGCACGTGCGAAGTTGTTTTTTTGCTAATTAAACCTATTGTTTTTTTGGTGTTCTAGTTGTCGTCCGCGTCGTTGGATCTTAAACTCCCTAAATCGTACAAACGACCGGTTTCAATAGACCGGCGAAATTTCTCATTTCATTAAAGCACTGAGGTTACGACAACTTCGAGTTAAACTGATTTCACGGGTTGTCAAAGAGTCCAGCGATTCCTTTTTCCCAGGTGAGCGTCGACTCATTTCGCTTCAATATTCAGGAATGCTCTCGATCTTTTTACGCTTTCATTGCCTCTCGCCCGACATGTTTTGCACGGCGTTTGGTCATGCGAAACCTCCACGAAACATCCACGCCTCGCGCGAGGTAACTTTATCCCGATTCTAAAAATAATTCGAGACGAATTACCTATGGAATAGGGTGTATATGGGAGATGGCCTCTCTGTCCCCTTTATAGTCTCTTGACAAAACTCAAGGCAGTTTTCAAAAGAGTGTTATTTTATTCAAATCCGTTGAAAAAGCGTCGTTGATTCGGTTATTAAATGCGGCATGTTTTTTGGTTGTAGCTAGTAGAGGAAATCGGCGTCAACGTCTTTTTGTTGATCAATGGCATGGTCTATAAAGACAACTCAAAGCACTGTTTTAGAGAAAGGAATGTTTAGTAGTTCCGCACTAACATTGTGCTTCAATGTGTTATCCAGCGATTAATTGCTGTGAGTGATTGTTAAGCACAATCTTCGAAAAAAAAGCTGTGTTGTGATCCATAAGGTAAGAGCGAATTGCTTCAAGTGAGAGCGAATTTCTTCATGTTGTTAAGGATACAACTGATGAATTTATATCTGTTAAATACCCCCGTAGTAAGTCAAACTAGTTCGTCAGTTCATAAGGTTATCTTGCGTTTGTGTTTCAAACATTTTCCGTAGCTGTAACTCCCTTCCCTTAAAAGAAATGGACGAGTGTTTTACGTCAGTTGTTGTTGTCTTGATAGCCTTTAATTTGACAACAATATTGTTTATTATCTCTCAAAAAAAATATCCCATGAACAGCGTTGGAACATCTAGCAAATAGGGAACTTTTGTAACGTTACCGTTTTTCGCACATTGATAACTTTAAAAATTTATTAAAAAATGAAAGAGCGCATTTTCTCCTTACTTTCTGCGTTGGTATATTGCCTAATGATTGTTCTTCCTCATACTTCAGTTTGAGCTAGTTTGGTCAAGTATAACTAATGAAATTGATTCTTCAATCTTGCAAAACAAAAAATGGCCTTTTTCCGATCTTTGATTCTTGTCATCGGCATGAAGAGTCATATACTTACACGGCAGATTTTTTCTAGCTTTTATAACTCAAATTTCAAGTAATGTGGTAATCAAGAGAATCATGTGGCGTATAAATGGTAAAGTAATAGCTCCATTTTGACCAAGAAATGGGGTTTTTAGTCTTTAAATTGACGGTTACCACAACATAGGGCGCATTTGTAACCTCCTGGGTATATATGGGAGCGTAGCTCATAAATATTAAATTAGAATTTGGTGACCACTGACATTCATTGGGAACACGTGTTAAAGTACGTTTCGGACCTTGAAAGAATTTGCAGCAAACAGAATTGTTGAAGCTATCTTAATTAGTGAAAAGTGTTACAAAAGTGCCCTACTTTTCTTATAGAGAGAGAGAGAGAGAGAGAGAGAGAGAGAGAGAGAGAGAGAGAAGAGAGAGAGAGAGAGAGAGAGAGAGAGAGAGAGAGAGAGAGGCCAGAACTGGACTTCTATAGAGCTGACAAGTCTAAGATCCCGTCCCTTTCATTCTGGGAGTTTCCTCGGATGCGCCCATGATTCTTGCCACATTATTTCTTTTCGCAATGTGTTTGAGACACGATGACGCAACTTGAAATGGTTGAAATCACGTCTTTGCTTCTTTTTGACGTATCATGGAAATTTTCCCGAGGCAATTTACCTTGGGGAAATGAGTCACACCCAAAAAGTTACTTCCATGTGGGCAACAGCCATTTGCCCACTGATGGGTAAGACCGCACCTATTGTTATAAACATCTTTGCCATTGTGTATAACATTTGTTAGTGCGTGACCCCGTCGTGTTCTTTTTCAAACGTTGCTGCTAAATTTTATTGCAGACATTTTCCATAAATTCTGCTGTGAAAGCAAGAAGATATAATCCAACAATACTTCACATCAAAGTTGAAAAAATAAAATAACTTAAACTTACTTTGTTTACCATTTATACTCAGAATACTTAAAAGTAACAAGAAAACTGTTCATCTAACGAACGCTAACCTCACAGGAAATGGAATTTAGCGGAAGGAAAGTGCGCGTATATGTTAAATAATAACTCTAATATAAATTTCTTATTTTTCTTATATAAAAATAATACATTCACTTCTCACACATCATTAAGTGTATAACACAAAACGATATCCATAAAGTTCCCGGATCTATTAACAACAACAACAACTATCAGCTAAGGGCAAGGTTTTATGCGGCTTTTTTGTGCTCTGTCGCACTTGTTTGAAGGCATATCTTTGAGGGCTCTATCTGGTTAGATCCTTCTGCTACTTAAGAATTATAAAATTTATGTAAAAAAGGCATTATTAAGAATAAATAAGGACTGAATTGAAAAGTAAACGCTTAACGAACATAGTTGTCAGGCCCACAGATCTGTTCCTTTAAGCAATTCTTGAGGATTAAAAGCCACAGGGTTCGTACAGATCTTTGGATCCAAAATTCAAGACTTTTTCCAGACAATAATTTTTTTCCAGACTCACGGTTATAAAATAGGTGATCAATAGACACCTTACATGTAGAAGACGCAGGAACAAAGCTTTTTTCGTAGTGCGCTGCAAACATATGGTTTGACCAAGACGAAGAAAAAAATCACTTAAGCACTTACTATAGCTTTGAAAAAAAAAGAAAAAACTCAAGGCTTTTCACCATTTTTTCCAGACTTTGTCTCTATTCTCCAGACTTTCTCTAGGTCTTAAAAATTGTTGGGCAAATTTCAAGGTTTTTTCAAGAATTCAAGACTCTGTACGAACCCTGAAGCCACCTCAAAATGCAAAATTTAGGTTCGGGTGATAAGAGTGTTAGAGCCGACATTTAATACCACATTGAACGAATGGTATATCAGATTGAAATTTACTGTGCTGTATACTTTCAATATTCAGAAGTTAGGTTTTCGTACAACGACTCAAGAATGCTGCGCGTATTCCAATGAAGAAATACGGCAAAGATCTGTCTACCTGTGCTAACAACGTTTGAAGCAAAGAAGCACTGGAAAACCCTCACAACTTAATTAGATCCGTAACTGACAGTTTAGAAATCCACCAGCGGTTTCACAGCGTTGGTATCCAACGGTCAAGGGAAAAAACATCTTGTATTAAACTTGTCTCCAAGCGTTCCTCTAGTTTTTCGACCGGAGTCGACTGGAAACAAGTCACTACCCCACGCTTCGCGCGAAAACTTTATTTTCGATTCCTTTTTGGGGCCTCGTCAATGATTACTGGAAAACTAAACCCTGCAAGAATTATCAGCTACCTATTAATTTAAGAAGGAGAACTTCATTCTCTTTATTCAATGAAAAATGAAGTCGGTAACTGAAATTTCATTGCTAGTCAAATTCTGATTTTAGCTTCTAGTAAGCCTGTGTGTGGACCTCTCCCATGTCCATTAAGCAGATAACGTTGCAAATTTTCGGATTTAGCAAAGTCAACGAGTCTAGAGAGGCAGATCTAAAATTCAACTGACCATACAACTGATCTAAAAACCCAACTGACCAATGGCGCAGCGGCAAATTGAGCACTACAAGTCGCGTTCAATCCTTTTCGGCGCTTTTGCGTTCTCAATTGACGTTGCGTTTTCTCTGCTAAATGCGCCAACCACCGCAGGCACAAGCTTATGATCCAGAGTATATAAAAAAAAAACTTTCTTTACATCTCGCTACACCTTAAGGTTACTTAATGAGTTTTAAAAATTTGAATAATATTTGCAGTATATTTTATATAAATAGAAATTCTTCATACAAAAAAGAACACCCTCAGTTTCGCGAATAATACATTAATTTGTGCGCCGCTTTTAAAGGCGCATTTAGAGATATCACGTAATCTTCCGTGACGACTGGTGTGATGTGATTTTTGTCACGAGCCCAAAAGACGTTTAGGAATCGTTATCACCGTCATCTGGAAAAGCGCTTCTAGAGCCTCCAACAATAATTTTACTTTCCCTTTTTAACATTCATTTCATATATTTCAATTCAAAACTTGTTCCTTTCGAAAAATGTAAAAGGCACTACGGACCTTGATAAGGGAAAAAGAAAACATCGCTGAGTGCATTATTGAATTATGTAAATAAAAGAAGAGCAGACTTCTTAAGTGACTTAGAGAGCGCTTAAAAATCGAGGCCAACATGATCCCCCTTCAGGGAATACCCCACTATTTGCGCCAAACCGTACGCATGCATTAGGGACCGTAAACATGTTCGCCTACCTGACGCGGCAAGACTTTTCCGCGGGTAGCGGATGGCGGGTGGCGGGTGACGGGTGACGGGTGACGGGTAGTGGATAGCAGGTGACGGGTAGCGGGTGACGGGTGAAGGGTGGCGGGTGGCGGGTTAAAAATATATACGAAATAAAATATTATACTTCGTTATGGTGTAATTGATATTGATATAACTGTATGTTGTAATTTTAAAATAATTTCAACGTTTATGTACTTGTCTTATCTACTTAAGTGGACTATTTTTATTTTCTCAAATATGGAAAAAAAAACCGAGAAATCATACCTGTGAAAACAGTCACCTCTCCCACCTCCGAAGTAAAAACTTGCAAGAGGTGACAGGCCGCACATCTTCACTGGCGTGAAACCTTTGAAAACCTTTCATGCTCCATTGAGGAGAACTCTTTCAGGGCAATTACAGCTTCTATATAGCGGACCAAGATACGGCTCGTTACAATTTATGTTCAGCAGGGGAAAACTGTGTAAGTTGAGTAGAACCTTTAAAATGTCCAACAGACAATTTATTCATTTTGCGCGTATACCTGTTGAATTTGTAGCCTATTTATGAGATATGTCTACTCAAAAACATAGTAGTTTTTCCATAGTTCCTGTAATCTTAGGGTATCGGCTTTTAATATCTCCGTAAAGTTTAGGTTTACGCAATATCAGAAAACAATGTTCAGCTCTACACAGCACGTAGTCTTTAAATATATCCAGATCTGACACTGGTTTTGGGTATTCAGTTATATCACGTCTTTAGTAAAAGCGTGACCTAAATACATTACGATGCTGTGTCCTTTGAATGTCGTTTTAAAACTCAATGGTTTTGTAAATATGACTTGTTGTTTAAATATTAGAGGAGAGTATTTTAAAGCTCGATATTTTTCAATAACATTAGCATGTTGGTTTTTTACCAATCAATTGACTGGCGTCTTTGTGCCACTACATAATGTGTGCAGTTAAATATAAGTTAACAAGCAAGACCAGCGGTTTCGAATCTTACGATTCTCATCAGTTGCTATGTGGTGGGATGGTTGAGGTGAAGTCTGAACCATTCCGTATTGCTTGATTTGGTAATTAAGCGTTTATATATCTACCCTGGTTTGTTTGGAGGATCGAAAATGGTGCTGTTTGATTAGTTCATTGCAAAAAACCAATCAGGTTGCTGTAGGTTCGATCCGTGTTTTCTCAAAGCTAGGTTGTGTTTTTATTAAGGTTTAAATGTGAAAAATAGCCTTGCTTTTTTGTAAAGTATAAAAACATGTTGTTAAAATGTTTATGATGTATAAGTGTTCCTCAAAATGGCGAGCGACTATGTTGTATATTTTCGTTTCGATTTAAAGCAAGGCTAGCGTTTACTATACAGTTGTGTACTGTACAGAATGTAGACAAGAAAGGTTCTGCTCAACTTACACAATTTTCCCTTGCTGAACATAAACTGTACCGAGCCGTATCTTGGTCCGCTATATAGAAATTATATCATCGTTCAAGTGTTAAAGTGTAAGATCCCTGAAAGAGCTCTCCTCAATGGAGCAATATGTAAAAGGTTTTCAAAGGTTTCACGCCGGTGAAGATGTGCGGCCTGTCACCTCTCGCAAGTTTTTACTGAGACACTGTTCCTGTTCAAACATGTCGCGTAGAGAATGCGATCTTACTTGTCTGGTCTCAGGATAAATATTACTTTAATTTTTAAGAGTTCCTCAAGCTATCTCGTGCATGCGATATCGTGTAGAATAATATTGCTAAAATATCGCTTTTTCTTTTTTTTGGTTTCCACTTTTTATTTTTGACGGCCTGACAATTTGTCACCCGTCACCCACCACCCGCCACCCGCTACTCGTCACCCGCTACCCCTCACACGCTACCCGTCACCCGCTACCCGCCACCCGTCACCCGTCACTCGCGGAAAAGTCCTGCCGTTTCTGCCTAAGGGTCAGGTCAGCGGGGGGGGGCTACTTCCCATACATTCCCTTAAATGAAATCCAAACGATGATCTCACAACTTGCAAAGCGATCAGCAATGCTTTTGCCAGCGGATTTGTGTACTGATCATGCGATTACGTCAAAAACATAGATCAACGGTCTTGAGAAGAAATAGCCTGCGTGGCAGGCGTTCGAAAGGGAAGGGAATTAGGGCGCGAGACCACGCGCGAGGGAGGAGGGAGGAGGGGAACGCCTGCAAGGAAGCCATTGTTTTCGCCATCCCGCCTACTAATTAAAAAAATGACAAAAATAACGCAACTGTGAATGACTAGCTGTCAAATAAGTCTGGCCGCGATGCACGTATTCTAGTTGCATTTCTCGCACTGTTTTTCTTTTGTTTTCCTAAACCAAGAAATCTAAAGTAAAGGTACTATGAAAAAAATTCAAGTGCTGTCGTCCATTGAAGGAATCTTCCTTAAACGTTGCAACGACGGGTGCCGAGTTACATAAAATCCAGCATAAATCTACTCAAGTTGTCGCTGAAGGAAGCGGGCTGGAAAACCATTTAATAAGAAATGTTGCGGCTCTTCGCAACTTGCATACAATGTTTGTCCGAGAAAAATTAAAAACACTTTGCTGACTCTCGAATTGGATCCAGCAGAGCATACAAAAGAACGATGGTAGCGGGGAAAGAATTGCTGAACTTCGAAGATCTACAAGAAAGCTGCAATCACTTATTTAAGTAAGTTCCTGGCGGCTTTATAACGTCTATAACCAGCAAGAAGTCCTCCAACCAAAAACCGTTAAGGATTATATATCGCTTCGTCTTCAATGATCTGGTCGTTGATAAAGCGTACCCTGAGCGGTAGGCATCTGAGGTCAAACAGCAGATAACAAGCACGAAGACCGCATGACTTTTCCTCTCTTTCTTCTAGTGAGTGAAAACAAGCCGTTGGGAGATAAGTCTTCTTAAAACCAGCTGTCAGTAAAACTCATCTAGCTGACAGCTCTTTTCCTTTAAACGGTACTTTTAACTGCTTTCTTCTATTCTCCTTTGAAGCTGAAATTGGTGTCTCCAGTTTCTAATTCTAACGATGAATTCCCTACAAAAATCTCATCACGCTTCACTAACAACATATAATGATTGCTCAAAGATCGATTAAGTTACTC